>NC_134358.1:206444566-206765955 GCF_048569485.1 Anomaloglossus baeobatrachus
GTTTTTACACCATGCAGTATAGTGTGTGTGTGTGTGTGTGTGTGTGTGTGTATGTGTGTGTGTGTGTCAGTCAGTCATGCATTATGTGTATCATGCATTATGTGTGTGATGCATTGCATGTGTGATGCATTGTGTGCGTCATTCATTGTATGTGTGATGCATTGTGTCTGTCATTCATTGTGTCATTCATTGTGTCATTCATTGTGTGTGTCATTCATTGTGTGTCATCCATTGTGTGTGTCATTCATTGTGTCATTCATTGTGTGTGTCATTAATTGTGTGGGTGTCATGCCTCCATCTATATTTGGGGTTTTTGCTGCATCCTGTCAGTGCATTAGATTCTTTGGCCTGGGCAGGTTAAAACTGCTGCCCTCTTGTTGCTGTCACTAGTCACGCAATAATATACTATAAAATACTTTAAGTTGCTGTAAAATGCAAATTATGCAGTAATACCATAAAACATACATTTGTTTCATCGAGCCTCAATGCCAGGTGGCACCAGCCACTACAACCAGTTGCCTCCGCTATGTCAGGGAAACACTCCCTCCCGCAGCAGTGCCGCTCAGCACATACATAAAACACTTATCATGAAATACAATAATACAGCACAATACTCAGTAGGGGTGGGAGCAACTCGACCACCTCCTACACATGTCATGCATTGTGTGTATGTCTCATGCATTGTATATATACAGTGCCTACAAGTAGTATTCAACCCCCTGCAGATTTAGCAGGTTTACACATTCGGAATTAACTTGGCATGGTGACATTTGGGCTGTAGATCAGCCTGGAAGTGTGAAATGCACTGCAGCAAAAAAGAATGTTATTTCTTTTTTTATTTTTTTTTTAAGTTGTGAAAAGTTTATTCAGAGGGTCATTTATTATTCAACCCCTCAAACCACAAGAATTCTGTTTGGTTCCCCTAAAGTATTAAGAAGTATTTCAGGCACAAAGAACAATGAGCTTCACATGTTTGGATTAATTATCTCTTTTTCCAGCCTTTTCTGACTAATTAAGACCCTCCCCAAACTTGTGAACAGCACTCATACTTGGTCAACATGGGAAAGACAAAGGAGCATTCCAAGCCATCGGAGACAAGATCATGGAGGGTCACAAGGCTGGCAAGGGGTACAAAACCCTTTCCAAGGAGTTGGGCCTACCTGTCTCCACTGTTGGGAGCATCATCCGGAAGTGGAAGGCTTATGGAACTACTGTTAGCCTTCCACGGCCTGGACAGCCTTTGAAAGTTTCCACCCGTGCTGAGGCCAGGCTTGTCCGAAGAGTCAAGGCTAACCCAAGGACAACAAGGAAGGAGCTCCGGGAAGATCTCATGGCAGTGGGGACATTGGTTTCAGTCAATACCAAAAGTAATGTACTCCACCGCAATGGTCTCCGTTCCAGACGAGCCCGTAAGGTACCTTTACTTTCAAAGCGTCATGTCTCAGCCAAGGGGCCTGGCCATCTGGTCCGCATCCATGGGAAGATGGATAGCACGGCCTACCTGGAGATTTTGGCCAAGAACCTCCGCTCCTCCATCAAAGATCTTAAGATGGGTCGTCATTTCATCTTCCAACAAGACAACAACCCAAAGCACACAGCCAAGAAAACCAAGGCCTGGTTCAAGAGGGAAAACATCAAGGTGTTGCAGTGGCCTAGTCAGTCTCCTGACCTTAACCCAATTGAAAACTTGTGGAAGGAGCTCAAGATTAAAGTCCACATGAGACACCCAAAGAACCTAGATAACTTGGAGAAGATCTGCATGGAGGAGTGGGCTAAGATAACTCCAGAGACCTGTGCCGGCCTGATCAGGTCTTATAAAAGATGATTATTAGCTGTAATTGCAAACAAGGGTTATTCCACAAAATATTAAACCTAGGGGTTGAATAATAATTGACCCACACTTTTATGTTGAAAATTTATTAAAATTTAACTGAGCAACATAACTTGTTGGTTTGTAAGATTTATGCATCTGTTAATAAATCCTGCTCTTGTTTGAAGTTTCCAGGCTCTAACTTATTTGCATCTTATCAAACCTGCTAAATCTGCAGGGGGTTGCATACTACTTGTAGGCACTATGTATATATATATAATGCATTGTGTGTTATACATTGTGTGTATGTATCATGCAGTGTGCATTTATCATGCATTTTATGAGCGTGTATCATGCATTAAGTGTGTATGTGCATGTGTCTCATGCATTATGTGTATGCAACATTCATTATGTATATATGTCTGTGTAAAATAAAATGTTTGTTTCACATACTGTGTGTGTACCATCCACAGTAATAAATCTCGGCAGCGCAGACGAGAGTTTATAGGTGTAAACATGTTGGCAACTGCTTAGCCAATGAGCAAAAAGCTGCTCATTCATTGGGTAATTGGATTGTTTATGCCAGAACAAAAGTCAATCCCGCAGCATATCGCCAGGTGTAAATTGCAGATGGCTGCTGATATAATATGTATGTGCCCATCATTCTCCATCAACTTGTGTAGAGAATCAAATAAACAAGCATCAAACAACATCAATTGTGTAAATTGTGCTTGTTTAACGGTCTTAAGTGCAAACAAAATGTTTGTGTGTGATGGTGCAATATGTTAGCATTTGGGGCCCCATTTTAAACTTTTGCCCAGTGCCCCACTTTCTCTAAAACTGTCTCTGGTCCTACCCAATCTTTGTGGACATATCAACATATTACAGCTGAAAATAATGTCTTCAATGGACAAACAACCTATTCTCTAATTCTATAGACATACAGTATACATGTCACAATGTGACTGTAGAATAACAAGGGGCAGGGGCTCTCTAAGTGCTGTCCCTTGCACTTTGAGACCGTAGGCTATCCCAAACCTCAGGATTACCCCTGATTATGGAAATGCCTGAGTCTTGTGCCTGGCTATACTCCTGACCAGAACTAATCTGATTCCCCCCTCCCACTAGGGAAGGAAGGGGCAGAAGTGACATAGAAACACAGATAAAGACAGACAAGGGAAAAACGAAACTCTGACACACTGCACACACACAAGAATATACAATGAGAGACTCAGATTAAAATCAGGAGTAGGAAGATAGCAACAAAAGGCAACAAGGGTTAACCACACTCAGCAACAAGTACCACATTCACCAGATAGTCTATGTCACAACACCTCACCAGACCAGCTAAGATAAGCTATAGCTGGTGTGACGCCCCGGGGGTGCTGATCCTTTTCAGGGACACCACAGGGCTTGATCAATATGGCGAACAGGTAATGTCAGTTTTTATATGTCGTGACGCCACTCACGGCTTGCGGTCAGAGATGTGAATGACCGCCGCTGCAGGTTTTACGAGCGTCTGGGGCTGATGGGGTCTGCAGCCAGATGATGTAGCCTCCCGTGAGTGAGGCAAGCCCTAAGGGCTCGGGTAAACAGGATAGTGGGTCCCGGAATAACACAGGCTGAGTCCAAAAGTCTTTTAACTGGTTTTTACTCACGTTAGATATTGTGGTAAGCTGACCTGGGCGTTGCTGTGATGAACCAGGTAGGACCAGGACTCCTTCGGGCCAGCCTGACGGTAACCTGTTTGCTCGCCTTCCTAGCACTCTGTGTTTGGATAACTCCCTGACGTTGAGTACCATGGGGGTCTATCCAGGGAGTCGCTTCTACCTTTTCTCCTATGTATTTGGCCTGTTTGCCGGCAGCGTGGACCAAGTGAGATGGCTCCAGGCTCTGTCCCCTTATGGGTCCCTGCGTTGCTGCTGAGGCTCGGACTCTGTGAGGTTGGTGAGGTACGTGTAGTTCCCCTCACCGACAGGTTTAGCAGGTCCTTAAACTGGAGTCTACTGTAGGGACCTGTACCCCATACGTGCCTAGTCACCAGGAACACCCTACTATTTCTCACCAGGTGACCGTTCTCCACCGCCAATGGTTACTACCCCATGCAGGGTCTGACTAGTGGCCGCGCGCATATCTACCTCGCGACCGCCGCTCACCACCACCAGACTGGCTCTCCTCTCTTCCTGTCAATCTCTGCACTCTAGCTCCCAGCTCCTCTGCTTCACCCCTTGACAAGATTTGAAGGCCAGCCCCCTCCGGAGACTGCTCAAGGGTCCAATTTACTGGTGTGGGAGAGCTGGTTGCTATGTGTCTGTGCGTACACACCTCGTTCTGGCCCTTAGGATTACCTGGAAGTACTGTCCCAGCATGGGTGCAGTACTCAGTGGTGCCTGACTGGGTCAGGGGCGCCACATTCCCCCTTGGCTATTGACAGCACGTCCTCGGGCTGCAAAGATAAGAAAAACAAAACACAAGTTTCCCCAGACAGGGGAGATATTTACATGTAAACATACTAGGTACCATTCCACAACCACCCACCACACACCAGTCTTTAACCCAAGACCCGAATACGAAATAATCACCAGTCATTTGGTGACCTGGTCTCGGCCTGGTCCGCTGCAAACCATTCCGGCGACAGTCTTCCTTGTCCTGGTGGTGTAGGGTAGGCTCCATAAACAGGCCTGCCTGCTTCGTCTCTTTGTGCTGGAGAGCAGGCCCCATAAACAGGCCTGCCCCCTTGGTGGTACAGATCTATGCCCCATCAACAGGCACACTCTGGGGTTGGTACCACTGGGGTAACTATTTACACTGCGAGAGTTTGTGGCTATAGCCAGTTCATAATCTATGGTCCATATAAAGTGCACATAACCTAGTATTAAAATACTTGAAGAGTTCATGCAAAAGTCCTTGCGGGTACATTTTACTTAAACATTACTTTAACTTTTCATAAACATTTTAACCTATACTTTCTCTATACCGTAGCCGTAGCTGACCAAGGTTGCTGCTGTTTGACCTACGCAGTACTATGCTGTCACCTGTGTGAGGTCGTGCCCTCCCACGCGGTGTATTTGTCTCAATGTGAATGATGGGTGTATTGGGTGCTGATACCTGTGTACTGTCTTCTGGTTCGGCTACACCTGGCTCTTTTAGGCTCTTAACAGGTTCTTCTGGTCCTCTAACTTCTTCTCTGGGTTGAGGGAAGATGATCACGGGAATTTCAATGGCTCCATTGTATTGAGGCCAACTTGCAGGGAAATCACCAAGCACAGTGTGGATCATCTTCTCCCTTTGTTCCTTGTCTGGCGAAGAATTGGGGACTTCCTCAGGGGTTCTTAGGTGTTTAGGGCACCTCTTAAGGTGGTCTCTGGAAACCGCAGCTGTCGTCTTCCCTCCATCTTTGCTGATGAGGCATGTCTTCTCATGGCTAAGTGTTGACGGTAACATGGTATAGGGTTCTACTTTCCAGTGGTTGTCGAGTTTGTGATTTCTCCTCTTTCTCTTGAAGACCACTTCTCCAGGCATCAAAGGAGCAGCAGGTGCATTTTGATTGTAGCCTTTTTCTTGTCTCTCCAGCTGCTGGGTCAAGCTTCGCTCCACACACTCTTGTACTTTCTTGTACTGGGCCTGGCAGGTGGAATTCCAATAGACACCTTTTAGAGGGTCTTCGAAGGTCTCAATTCCCATTTCCAGATCCACTGGCAGTCTTCCAGGTTTCGCCCTCATCAGAAATGCCGGTGTGCAGTTCGTGGAACTCACGGGGATATCGTTATACATGTCCACCAGGTCAGGCAGCTTCTCTGGCCACTGGCACCTTTCTTCTAGTGGTAGAGTTTTCAGGAGGTCGAGAACAATGTGATTCATCTTCTCGCACATGTCATTGGTCTGAGGATGGTAAGGTGTGGTACGGATCTTCTTGCAGCCATAAAGGTTACAAAACTCCCGGAACACCTCAGCTTCAAAGGCCGAGCTCTGGTCAGTGAGCACTTGGTCTGGGTAGCCATGTGGTCTGCAGAAATGGGCTTGGAAAGCTCTGGCTGCAGTCTGGCCTGTCAAGTCCTTGACTGGTACTACCACCAGGAACCTGGAGTAATGATAAACCATGGTGAGGGCATAGGTGTAGCCCTGTCTGCTGGGCGCCAACTTTACATGGTCCAGGGCCACTAATTCCAGGGGTTGTTTGGTTTGGATCAGCTGGAGCAGTGCTCTCTGACTGTGATGGTCTTTTCTATTGAGGTTGCAGGGGCCGCAGTCTCTACACCACTTCTCCAGGGCAGCTCTCATGCCCACCCAGTAGAATCTCTCCTTGAGGAGTGCCTCCAGCTTCTTCCAACCAAAGTGGCCTGCGCCATTGTGATAAGCTTCTAGCATCATCCGAGCATCCTTCTGTGGCACAAGCACCTGCCACACCTTCTCATGCGTCTTCGGGTTGGTGATGCTCTTGTAGAGTTTGTCTTGGTAGATAAACAATCGACCCTTCTCTCTCCACAGGTGCTGTGCCTCAGGCGGGGCTTCTGAATCAAGGCTGGTGCCAGGTTGAGCGATCAGCTTCTTCATCAAGCCAACGGTTGGATCATTCTCTTGAGTCTCCCCCCAGTTGTAGTGAGGTAGCAGATTCAGGATCGCTTCTTGGTGGCTGGTGTGTGACTGCTGGCACTGGTTGGCTCCACGGCAATGGAATGCTGGCAGCTCGATCTCTTCAAGGTCATCCACATCTTCACCCTCGTCTGCTAGGTGAGGCATTCTTGACAGAGCATCTGCGTTGCCATTCTTGCGACCGGCCCGGTACTTGACAGTGAAATCATAGTTTGCCAGCCGGGCTACCCAACGCTGCTCCATGGCACCCAATTTAGCAGTGTCTAAGTGGGTTAGGGGGTTGTTGTCCGTGAAGACGGTAAATTTGGTGGCTGCCAGGTAGTGCTTGAATCGCTCTGTGATAGCCCAGACCATGGCCAGGAACTCTAACTTAAATGAGCTATAGTTTTCTGGGTTTCTTTCAGTAGGCCGGAGCTTCCTGCTGGCGTAAGCGATCACATGTTCCTTGCCTTTCTGCACCTGTGAAAGCACTGCTCCTAGACGCACATTACTGGCATCAGTGTACAGCACAAATGGTAGATTGTAATAAGGGTAGGCGAGAATCTCTTCACCCGTCAGGGCCCCTTTCATTTGTCTGAAGGAGTGTTCTTCTGCTTCTCCCCAGTTGAACGGTGGGCCATAGGCCTTCCCCTTCTGTGCTTGGCCTACAAGGAGCTCTTGCAAAGGCGCCGCCATCTTCATATAGCCCTTGATGAACCTCCTGTAGTAGCCCACCAGGCCAAGGAACTGACGTACCTCCCGGACGGTGGTGGGTCTGGGCCATCTCTGGATGACCGTGACCTTCTCTGGGTCCGGTGCTACTCCTTCTGCACTGACCACATGACCTAGGTATTGGACCATTGGCTTTAGTAAAGGGCACTTGGATGGCTTCAGCTTCATCTCATATCAGGATAATGCTTCAAAGACTTCAGCCAGGTGTTTCAAGTGGTCCTCATAGGTCTTGGTGTACACGATTACGTCATCAAGGTAGAGAAGGACGATCTCAAAGTTGAGGTGTCCCGGGCAGCACTCCATCAGCGTCTGGAAGGTCCCGGGAGCATTACAAAGTCCAAATGGCATGCTGTTGAACTCACAGAGGCCCATAGGGGTGGTGAAGGCCGTCTTTTCCCGATCTTCTTCTGCTACAGAGACTTGCCAGTAGCCACTAGGGAGATCTAGGGTAGAAAAGTAGTTAGAGGCCTTTAGGGCAGCGAGGGATTCCTCTATCCGTGGCAAGGGGTAAGCATCCTTATGTGTTATCTGATTTATTCGTCTATAGTCTACATACAGTTAGGTCCAGAAATATTTGGACAGTGACACAATTTTCGCGAGTTGGGCTCTGCATGCCACCACATTGGATTTGAAATGAAACCTCTACAACAGAATTCAAGTGCAGATTGTAACGTTTAATTTGAAGGTTTGAACAAAAATATCTGATAGAAATTGTAGGAATTGTACACATTTCTTTACAAACACTCCACATTTTAGGAGGTCAAAAGTAATTGGACAAATAAACCAAATCCAAACAAAATATTTTTATTTTCAATATTTTGTTGCGAATCCTTTGGAGGCAATCACTGCCTTAAGTCTGGAACCCATGGACATCACCAAACGCTGGGTTTCCTCCTTCTTAATGCTTTGCCAGGCCTTTACAGCCGCAGCCTTCAGGTCTTGCTTGTTTGTGGGTCTTTCTGTCTTAAGTCTGGATTTGAGCAAGTGAAATGCATGCTCAATTGGGTTAAGATCTGGTGATTGACTTGGCCATTGCAGAATGTTCCACTTTTTTGCACTCATGAACTCCTGGGTAGCTTTGGCTGTAGGCTTGGGGTCATTGTCCATCTGTACTATGAAGCGCCGTCCGATCAACTTTGCGGCATTTGGCTGAATCTGGGCTAAAAGTATATCCTGGTACACTTCAGAATTCATCCGGCTACTCTTGTCTGCTGTTTTGTCATCAATAAACACAAGTGACCCAGTGCCATTGAAAGCCATGCATGCCCATGCCATCACGTTGCCTCCACCATGTTTTACAGAGGATGTGGTGTGCCTTGGATCATGTGCCGTTCCCTTTCTTCTCCAGACTTTTTTCTTCCCATCATTCTGGTACAGGTTGATCTTTGTCTCATCTGTCCATAGAATACTTTTCCAGAACTGAGCTGGCTTCATGAGGTGTTTTTCAGCAAATTTAACTCTGGCCTGTCTATTTTTGGAATTGATGAATGGTTTGCATCTAGATGTGAACCCTTTTTATTTACTTTCATGGAGTTTTCTCTTTACTGTTGACTTAGAGACAGATACACCTACTTCACTGAGAGTGTTCTGGACTTCAGTTGATGTTGTGAACGGGTTCTTCTTCACCAAAGAAAGTATGCGACGATCATCCACCACTGTTGTCATCCGTGGACGCCCAGGCCTTTTTGAGTTCCCAAGCTCACCAGTCAATTCCTTTTTTCTCAGAATGTACCCGACTGTTGACTTTGCTACTCCAAGCATGTCTGCTATCTCTCTCATGGATTTTTTCTTTTTTTTCAGCCTCAGGATGTTCTGCTTCACCTCAATTGAGAGTTCCTTAGACCGCATGTTGTCTGGTCACAGCAACAGCTTCCAAATGCAAAACCACACACCTGTAATCAACCCCAGACCTTTTAACTACTTTATTGATTACAGGTTAACGAGGGAGACGCCTTCAGAGTTAATTGCAGCCCTTAGAGTCCCTTGTCCAATTACTTTTGGTCCCTTGAAAAAGAGGAGGCTATGCATTACAGAGCTATGATTCCTAAACCCTTTCTCCGATTTGGATGTGAAAACTCTCATATTGCAGCTGGGAGTGTGCACTTTCAGCCCATATTATATATATAATTGTATTTCTGAACATGTTTTTGTAAACAGCTAAAATAACAAAACTTGTGTCACTGTCCAAATATTTCTGGACCTCATTGTACATCCTCATTGTGCCATCCTTCTTTTTTACCAGGACTAGGGGAGCTGCCCAAGAACTGCAACTGTCCCTAATGACTCCTGCCTCTTTCATGTCCTTCAGCATGTCTTTGGCGCACTGGTAATGGGCTGGTGGTATAGGCCTATGTCTTTCCTTAATGGGAGGATGACTGCCTGTGGGTATGTGATGTTGCATCCCCTTGATTCTCCCAAAGTCTAGTGGGTTTTTACTGAAAGCCTGCTCGTACTCCTGTATGACCCAGTGAACTTCTTGTTTTTGGTAGGTGGGGTTAGAGTTAGTCCCCACATGGAGTTTTTGACACCAGTCCTCCAATTGTTCTTGGGAGACCTCGTCCTCTTTTGAGTCAGCTTTTGTCAGGGGGCCCACGGACTGTATAGAGTTGTTTGGGCACGTAAATAGTTTGGCAATGGTAGCGTATCTTGGTAGTCTAGCTTTCTTCTCCCCACAGTTCAGCACTCGTACGGGTACCCTTCCCTTGTGTACGTCAACTACCCCTCTGGCTGTCAGGATTGTGGGCCAGTGTTCTGAATGAGTGGGCTTTACTACAGCCTGGTAATTCTGTTCCCCGAGGCCTAACGCTGCCATGCACCACATCATCATCTCACTTCGTGGGGGTATCACAATGGGGTTGGCATCTATCACCCGAAGACTACCAATTTCACCGCCAGTCTGGTTTACCTGTTGCTTCCGCAAGAAGATTCGGATCTCTCTTTTCAGGGATCTCCGTTGTCTGCCCTCAACACCCTCAGCAATCTGCTGAAGCAACAACAACACTTCTCCTAGGCAATTCTCAATGACATTAGTGCCTAAAATCATTTGTGGTTTCCTTTCCTTAACATCATTATCCACAACAATTAGTCCTTGTCCCTTCAATTCCTGCCTCCCCACATTTATGGTCACCTCTTTGATCCCAATCTGGTCTATAGGTTGTCCATTAGCTGAATAGATGGTAAGGTCAGGGTCCGATCATTGGAGATCGTCGTCCGACCAAAACCTTTGATAAAGGACATAAGGGATTGTCGTTACCTGAGAGCCGGTGACCAATAATTCTAGGGTTGGGATCCCGTCCAGGGTGATGGACAGGACTGGTCGTCCACCCACGTACTGGTCACGGCAGTCAGCTGGGCCAGGTTTTCTTAATCCTGGGGACTGGCCCTTGGCCCCAGGTTTAGCCCGTTTAAAGGACAGACACTCGCATAGTGGCCTGCTTCCTTGCAACGGCGGCAGATGGGTTGTCCGAACGAGTCATAGCGATCACTGCTCCTCTCTCGGGATGAGGGACCTTTTCTCCCTCGCATCCAAGGGACGTCTTCTGGGCTGTCAGCTAGCAGGATTTTGGATTCTGGTGAGAGTTGCATCGCTTTCAAGATCCGGGCGACGTCCTTGCTGAGCTGTTGCACCTGGGAGGACAGGGTATCTGAGGTTTCGGCTGAGGTTATGAGTCCTTTTGCTGCTACCAGGGCCTGCGAGGAGGATTCTGCTCCGGCAGTCGGGGTGCTGGCGGACCATGCTGGTTGGATGGGGTCCGTGTCGATGGGGGGCTGGAGTGCTTACACGGCCCTGTGCTTCAGAATGGCAAAGTCCACATCACTGTGTTCCAGGGACCACAGCCTCATCTGCTTTCTATCCTCAGAGGAGTGCAGGCCCTGCAAGAACTGTTCTGTCATGATCCTGTTCCCCTCCTGATCACTGTCAGGGTCCACGAGCTTGAGAGCCCGCAGTGCGGCTTGCAACCTGAGGGCATAGTCTCTAATGCTATCTTGGGGCATCTGGCGGCAGTTATAGAAGCCCATTCTCAGCTCTGTCTCTGTGCAGTTTTCAAAGGCAGCTTTCAGTTTGGTAAAAATGGTGTCTACAGAGCCCCGGTCATCACTGGTCCAGGCCTCAGTCTCTAGTTCTGGTGCTCCAGTCAGTTGCCCCAGCACCACTGCGGCCCTCTGCTTGCCGGTCATTGCGTACATGTCCAGCAGGGTGCCGATCTTCTTTTTGAATCTGGTCAGGGTGTCCACCTTGCCAGCGTATTGGGGCAGCCAGGTCACCCCTGGGACGTACGGTAAGGAGATCGGCATGATTGAGGAGATTTAGGCCGGCGCGGCTGCGGCCGCCGCACCCGAACTAGGCGCCGCTGCGCTTACTGCCCTGGGGCCAGGCGTCACTTTGGCTGCAGCGCCCTGGCTGGAGGCAGTAGTACTCACGGTGTCCATCTTCCCTCTGAGTTCTGCTTCTTTTGCAGGTCACCTTCTTCTCTCACGGGCTCAGAGCGCTCTGGGAATTCTGGGATGGTCACTCCTCCCCATGGGCGGGGACTTCAATTGCGCGGGCTGCAGCCTTTTGGATGGCGCACTTTCAACGGTGGTAAAAATGGCGGCAGTTCAAATTTTGCAATTGGACCGCCGAGGCACACTGTCACCCGTTTGAACGGGTCTAGTCCATAATCCTGTTCGTGACGCCAAAATATGCGATGCCCCACAGGGTGCCGATCCTATTCAGGGACGCCAGAGGGCTTATGCAATATGGCGAACAGGTAATGTCAGTTTTTATATGTCGTGATGCCACTCACGGCATGCGGTCAGAGATGTGAATGACCACCGCTGCAGGTTTTACGAGCATCTGGGGCTGATAGGGTCTGCAGCCAGATGATGTAGCCTCCTGTGAGTGAGGCAGGCACCAGGGGCTCGGGTGAGCAGGATAGCGGGTCCCGGAATAACACAGGCTGAGTCCAAAAATCTTTTAACTGGTTTTTACTCACTTTAGATGTTGTGGTGAGCTGACCCGGGCGTTGCTGTGATGAACCAGCTGACCCGGGCGTTGCTGTGATGAACCAGGTAGGACCAGTCTCCTTCAGGCCAGTCTGAGTCTAACCTCTTAGCTTGCCTTCCTAGCACTCTGTGTTTGGATAACCCCCTGACATGGAGTACCATGGGGGTCTATCCAGGGAGTCGCTTCTGCCTTTTCTCCCCTGTATTTCGTCTGTTTGCCGGCAGCGTGGACCAAGTGAGATGGCTCCAGGCTCTGTCCCTTTATGGATCCCTGCGTTGCTACTGAGGCTCGGACTCTGTGAGGTTGGTGAGGTACGTGTAGTTCCCCTCATCGGCTGGTTTAGCAGGTCGTTAAACTGGAGTCTGTTCTAGGGACCTGTACCCCATACGTGCCTAGTCACCAGGAACACCCTACTGTTTCTCACCAGGTGACCGTTCTCCCCCGCTAACGGTTACTACCCCGTGCAGGGTCTGACTAGTGGCCGCGCGCACATCCACCTCGCGACCGCCGCTCACCACCACCAGACTGGCTCTCCTCTCTTCCTGACAACCTCTGCACTCCAACTCCCAGCTCCTCCGCTTCACCCCTTGACAAGATTTGAAGGCCAGCCCCCTCCAGAGACTGCCCAAGGGTCCCATCTACTGATGTGGGAGAACTGGTTGCTATGTGTCTGTGCATACACACCTCATTCTAGCCCTTATAATTACCTCGAAGTACTGCCCCAGCATGGGTGCAGTACTCAGTGGCGCCTGACCGGGTCAGGGGCGCCACACTGGCATAAAAGGAAGGATCTAGCTAGCATATATAGAAGCGTAGCAAATGTAATTGGCTCCCCCACAACATGTGATCAAAGGAGACTAACAGACTAACAGAAATGAACTCTTGCTAGCTTACCTATGAACTAACACTCTGCAGGCCAATGCCTGAGTCTGCCTATATTGATCACAGACACCAGAGAAGTTATTGAGTGGCGTATCAAAATCAGTAGTCTGAACAGATCCCAACACCACCATGACAGTCGGCAAAGTTTGTAAAAAACTCCCTGTGACAATACATGAAGAAAATGCTACAAATGGCCTACTGCACCAGCTGCTACCTGGATGAAAGAGAGACCCACACTGTAGTTCTATCAAAAACTGAGTATCCTGCAGCTGTGTGTTCTTCCTGAGGTGGCACTGAAAATAAACAATGATGTAACAGTTGCATTGGCAAAAACAGATAATTACAGAACTTTCTGTATAATAAGGTTCTTTAAGAAGCTGTAGCAGCAGTTCTTTTTAAGTAAATCAACTTCACCAAACTTGTGCTGACAATGACCTTTAAAAGCAACCTATAAAATATAATGGAAGAATATGGAACTTTAAGAAAAATCAAAGAATATCCGATAATATCAGCAATAACTGGTCAAAAGGGAAGACTAAAAGCTTTAGAGATATCATAAAGTTCTGAACTTGGAATGTACAAACCATGAACCAAGGTAGACTCCAATATAGACAGAACAGGACTTGACTTACTCAGAATTTGTGAACTAAATGAAATCAATCCGGACATTTCCAGTCAAAGGAACATTGGGTCTACTATTCTGGCAATGATAAATGAAGGAGAAACAGTGCAGCTTTTATTCTCAACCAAAGAATATTTGGCACTATCCTGAAGCACAATGAAGTCAGTGATAGAGTCATCTTAATATGAATACAAGGAGCGTCAATTGATGTCAAACTTATACAACTTTACTCACCAAAAGAAGGAGCACGTTGAGTTATTTTACAATCAATTTCAGGAAGAAATTGATAAGATGCCAAAATTAGACTTATGCATTATCATGTGAGACATGAATGCCGAAGTGGGCCAAGGCAAACATCGAACTGTTGTTGTAAACTTTGGACTTGGTGAATGAAACAAGGTTGGAGGAAGATTCATTGACTTTTCTATGACAAATCAACTGTCCATCATGAACACTTTCCTCCAAAATCACAAATGGAGATTCTACACATGGACATCATCGAATGGAACCTATCAAGTTGACTGCCTAGGTTTTCTCCAAAGATGGAAATCGTCAATCATTACCATGAAAAGAAAGCCAGGAGCTGAGTGGGGAGCTGATCATGAAGTTTTAAAGCAAAGATTAGAGTCAGGTTATGTAAACAGACTAGACAACAGGTCATTTCCAACTTTGATTTGACCAACATACCTGAAGTTTTTTCTAATGGGCTACACAACCCATTTATATTATTGGACATAGATGAGGGAAAACCTGAGGAATTATGAACCCATATGAGGACTATTATTACTAAATAAAAACAATAAATAAAAGGCAAAAGAGACCTCCACAACCATGGTTAACAGAAGACACCAAGACAAAGAACATTATTACAAAAATCTATGTACAGAGGAAAAAACGAACATCTGAAATGCAAGCCATACCAAAAGATCAAAGTGATATGAGAAAAGTTTCAACCAAAAGTGGCAATGTGGATGATGCCAACAGGAAAAAACTAACTGAGCCAGAACAGATCAAGGAAAGATGGAAAGAATACACAGTGCACCTCTACAAGAGTGATACGGGAAGAATCTGAGAATGGAAATGATTGTGTACTGAACATCTTGAAAGACAAAGTTGCTGCTTTGATAACGTTTCTGTCAAAAAGCAAAGTAGCTAGATGTGAAAATATTCCTGTAGAGCTAATAAAACCTTCTGAAGCAGCAGTTGATGTTTAATCAGATATGGACAAATGGTAAATTGCCCAAAAACTGAACAAGATCGGTGTTTATTGCTATTCCAAAAATGGGAGATGCTACCGACTGTAGAAACTTTTGGACTATTGCGCTCATACCTCATGCCAGAAAAATACTACTGAAAATTCTACAAAAATGGCTACAGCCTTACCTTGACAAAGAGTTGCCAGAGGAACAAACAAGATTCAGAAAATGCAGAGGAACAAGAGATGCAAATGCTAACATTAGATGAATTATGGAAAAAGCTAAAGAATACAACAAAGAGATCTATATTTGCTTCATCGACTACAGCAAAGCCTTCGACTGTGTTGATAACCAAAAACTTTGGAATACCTTTAAAGATAAGGTTGTGCTGAACCATATAATTAGCCCAATTAGGACTCACTACATCGACCAAGAAGCAACAGTCTGAATAGAACATGGTGACACGGCATGGTTTAAAATAAAGCGAGGCTGCAACTTGGCACTATTTCTCTTCAAGTAAAATGCAGAACTTATTTTGAGGAAGACTGGACTTGCCAAAAATTAAAAGGAATAAAATAGGAAAACACAATTTTAAATATGCAGATGATAAACATGGATAGCAACAAGCGTAGATGGAATGAAGATTTTATTATGGTGTGTTAAGATAGAAAGCTTGAATATAGGACTCCTATTCAATACAAGGAAGACAAAGATATTGACTAGTGCCAGGTATGCCTAGGACACATTTGAGATGGAACGCAATGAACTGGAAGTTGTAAAAGACTTCAAGCTACTCACATCACTGATCACTCAAGATGCCGCAACAACACCGAAAGTCAATGGAAAAATAGATATGGGCAAATCAACAATGAAGTCACTGGACAAGGTTCTCAAATTGAGGAACAATTTTCTGATGATGAAGATACGCTCATACATAGTTTGGTCTTTTCTGCAGTATCATATGGATGCAAAACCTGGATGATAAAGGAATAAGATAGAAGGAGAATCAACACCTTCGAAATATGGTACTGGAGAAGGATGCTAATAAAATCATGGATAGCAAAAATAACAAACAAATCAATTTTAGAACAAATCAAGACAAATATGTCACTCGTAGCAAAGATCACCAAGTGATGACTTTCCTATATTGGATGCATGAAATGAAGAGCACAATCACTGGAAAAGGACATCATGGTTGGAAGAATAGAAGAAACAAGGCAAAGAGCAAGACCAGCAAACCTATTGCTTGATAGTATCATGGTAACAGAGAACACTCTGGTAGACCCATTCAGGCTTGCACAAGATTAATATTCCTACAGAGCATTCATCCATCAAGTCACCAAGGCTCAAGATTGAGCTAAAGGCCGTTAAATAATAATCATAACCCATACAGTGCCATATAATAACCTATAAGAATAATGCCAAGCTAACACAATAGGATATAATGATTATCAAGAGAAGCCATCAGAGGATATTGTTATACCAAGCTCAGCAAGATTCAGAAAAAAAAGAGAATGTCTACAATCACCTGTCAGTCACTGTATGTAATAGTTATGTATTTTGTAACTGAATACTTCAGGACTTAAGCGGGCTTTACACACTGCGATATCGGTACCAATATCGCTATCGTGCGTACCCTCCCCCATCGTTTGTGCGACACGGGCAAAGCGCTGCCCGTCGTGCACAAAATCACGCGCCCCCGTCACACGGACTTACCTGTCCTGTGACGTCGCTCTGGCCGGCGATCTGCCTCCTTTCTAAGGGGGCTGGTCGTGCGGCGTCACAGCAATGTCACACAGCAGGCGTCCAATAGAAGCGGAGGGGCGGAGATGAGCAGGACGTAAACATCCCGCCCACCTCTTCCTTCGGCATTGCCGGTGGAGGCAGGTAAGGAGATGTTCCTCGCTCCTGCGGTGTCACACACAGCGATGTGTGCTGCCGCAGGAACGACGAACAACATCGTTAATTAGAAGAGAGCGATTTTTTGTTTTAGGACGACCTCTCCTCGGCAAACGATTTTGGCCACTTTTGCGATCGTTTAAGGTCGTACCAAAGTGTCACACGCTGCGATATCGTTAATGACGCCAGATGTGCGTCACTAACGACGTGACCCCGACGATAAAACACTAACGATATCGTAGCGTGTAAAGCCCCCTTTAGTCTGGTCTTAAATGGCCATAATACAGATAAATTGTATCCTCGCATTTTGCCTGTAACATAAATGTCATTAATGTCACAAGCAATAATTAAAAGCAGTAAATATCAGTGCACCAATATAAAAAGGTATTAAGAAACTTTAAGGCCATGTTCACACAGGGCATTTTTGCTTTCTTTTTCCTGTGTTTTTTTTAGCATTGCTGTTGCTTTGGTTTTATGCAAATCCATACTAGTAATATGCTGCCTTCACAGTCCCAGCAAAGTCTATGAGATTCCTGAAATCTCATGCACACACACAAAACACCTGTGTTATTTTTCCTGACAGTTTGTCAACCACCTTGTATATAAATAAATAGCACACCACAGATGACAGCTGTACATGATAGCTGAAACTGCTGATATCTGTCCACACCGGCTTTGCAACCAATAGGGGCAGATTGACTTATTAAATATTGCCGTCAATCCCGACTGTGGTTTCTAAGTGGTTAAAAGGTAGTTAACAGGCCTCCTTTGATAGCATCGATACCCTGTGATCATAATCGTGGGTGCCAATGATTGCCATGGTCCCCTGAAGTAATCTGAAGACCCCAGGGTACAGTGACCTGTTAGATCCTCCTCTAAGCAGGGTGTAACAGGTACTGTTAAAGGGAACCTGTCAGCAGAAATTTCGCAATAAAACTAAAAGAGTCCCCTTCTGCAACTCCTGGGCTGCATTCTAGAAAGGTTCCTGTTGCTATTGTGCCCCCTTTGAGACCTAAATAAATTCTTTATAAATTCTTACCTCTTTGTATGCAAATGTTTTCTTATGGTCATGGGGGTCTTGCGTCCGTTATTCACCCTCCTGCCGCTGTACGCCATCCTTTATTGCTCATATACATACACGAGGACGCCCTCCTCATGTAACTGTCCTCCCGAGGTCTCGCGCATGCCCTGTGCCACTCTCGCGGGACTGAGCACTGTGCAAAGTGTGAACGCTGATGAGGTGATTGCGCAGGCGTGAGATTATGGGCGGCGCTGTGATTGTTATCAGCAGCGTCATCCAAGTACCCGCGCTTTTTCCTCTGCCTCCACTGTTATGCGCAAGCGCTCGCCATATGAACCACGTTACCTATTACCGCAGGCACGAGATTATGGGCGGGTACTTGTATGACGCTGGTGATGACAATCACAGCGCCGCCTATAATCTCGCGCCTGCGCAATCACCTCACCAGCGGTAACACTTTACACAGTGCTCAGTCCCGCGTTAGTGCCACTGGACATGCGCGAGACCTCGGGAGCACTGGGCGGCATCCTCATGTATCGAAATGAGCAATGGGGAACGGCGTACAGAGGCAGGAGAGCGAATAACGGACGCAAGACAGCCCACCCCCGTGACCATAAAAAAACATTTGCATTCAAAAAGGTAAGAATTTATAAAGTATTTATTTAGGTCTTAAATGGGGCACAATAGCAACAGGAACCTTTCTAGAATTCAGCCCAGGAGCTGCAGAAGGGGAATCTTTTAGTTTTATTGCGAAATTTCTACTGACAGGTTCCCTTTAAGCTAAGTGCACATGTTCTGTAATCATCGGTTAGAATGGATCCTGCAGAGATCTGTTGGCAAAATGATGTCTGCTAGATAAATTTTATAACATTGGAACGGAACCAATAACAGATTTATCTTCCATTTGAAATGAATCCTGTAAAAAAAAAAAAAAGGTTTCAAATGCAAGAAAAACAGATGGCTAAATAGCAATCCATTAACGGATCCATTTTCCGTAGAGTCCAATGTTAAATTTAAAAAAGGGATCCGGCAGACACCAGTTATTTAACAACGGACAAAAAAAATGTGTTTGCCCAACTTTTTTCCAAATGTATCTCTGTGGGATCCGTTCTAACGGATGAATAATGGACATGTGAACTTAGCCTTAGTAAGTCACTTAGTGAGTCACTGACAGGTCTCCAATACTGCAGGATACAAGTCCTGCAATGCATGAAACCATTGATAAATGTATAAAAATGGAACAAAGTCAAAAAGTTCAAGAAAAGCTATATAAAATATATAAAAAAAACCCACAAAAAAACAGACATAAATAACAAAAACCCATTTTCCCATTAAAAACACAGCCTTTGTATTAAAACAAAAATAAACAGATTGGTATCACCGCATCCAGAAAGTCCCAAACAATAAAACTGTAACATTATATACTCATTATGGCAAACACAGTACAGAATTTTTTTTTTTAAAAAATGGAGCTTTTTTCATCATACTGACTCAAAAAATATGTTAGAAAAAGTGATCAAAAAGTTATATGAAAAAAAGAATTGTACAGATGAAAATGCCAAATTATCTGGCAAAAAATATAATTTATTAACATTTTAAAAAGTTCTTTAAAGCACTTACGCATTCAACATGCTGAAGACACCTCTAGATGGGTCTAGCTTCCAAAGAGTGGTCAATTTTGGGGGTTTCTGCTGTTTAGGCACGTTAGGGGTCCTCTATTTCAAGCCCTCTACATGTGAAAAAATGAACATAGCACGTTCCATTTTGTCCATCTGTGTGACCATCCATGTGTACGTGTATGTCATCCATGTGTCATCTGTGTGCCACCCATGTGTACATGTGCTATCCATATGACACCCATGCGACACATA
Organism: Anomaloglossus baeobatrachus; assembly: GCF_048569485.1. Taxonomy (NCBI): domain Eukaryota; kingdom Metazoa; phylum Chordata; class Amphibia; order Anura; family Aromobatidae; genus Anomaloglossus; species Anomaloglossus baeobatrachus. The sequence continues at coordinate 206,464,159 of NC_134358.1, forward strand.
CCAGAAAAAATGCATGACACTGAAATTAATGGTTTTTATGTGTCAAAGATGTGCAAAGATAGATAGAGAGATAAATAGAGAGATAGATAGAGAGATAGATAGATAGGATATAGAGATAGCTGGATAGATGGATAGATAGATAGACAGATATGGATTAAAATATAATAGATATTAGGGAAGGCCCATGGTTATTGGACCCTTCCTAGCCTAAAAATAACAGCATGCAGCTGCCTAAGAAATGGAGCATCATAAGTTGTTCCAATTCTAGTGCTTCGCTATGCCTCTTCGCCATTAACCTGGTGCAGTGGCAATTGGGGTAATGGTTTTTGAGATTGATATTTACTGTGTAGTGTCTAAAAACGTAAGCTGACATCAAGCCCTGGAGCTACTAAGGGAGAGGTATCTATCAGATCCCCCATTACTAACCCAGTAATAAAAAAAAGACATAGACAGAAAATTCCTTCATTAAAATAAACACTTTCTGAGATTTTCAATGGTTTCTGACTTCTTTACTAAAAAAGAATAAAAAATCAAAGCAATTCTGCCATAGCTTAAGGAATCTGCTGTAGTCCACCAAATCTGTCACAGTCCACAGATTGAAACCAACAAAAAAATCAGAAACATAACAACAAACAGGAAAAAAAACAAGACACTTTCCCTCATTCACCACTTTATTCCCCAAAAAAGAGAAAATCCTAGTATGTCTGTGTGACATCCCTGGACTAGTCAGGTCGTCACAGGGTACGGTATGCTCTTCATCTCCCTGTGCAGGACTCAACCCCAAATGGTTCTGGGTTCCCAACTTGCAGTACTGCCTCCACCAGCATTTACAAAGCCTAATCACACCTTGCCCCACACCCTGTCAGGCACACCAGTGGGCTGCTAAGCTGGAATAGGGCCGCCCACCTAGGGGTCAGGCAGGGAGGGGGGAGGTCACAAGTCAGTTGGCTCCAGGGGAGCGAAGTGTGTGGAAGCTGGGAGTTGGAACTCCCAGAGCAAAATGTCGATTGGGTTGCAGACGGTGGTCTGGACCCGGAGGAGTCGGAGACCCTGTCGCAGGAGATTGGGACTGGGTGCTGGCTTAGTTGAGAAGGACGGTCGGCAGCTGCAGTCCAATAGCCGGTTTGGGGCCGAAAGCATGTTGGGGTAGTGGACCCTAGGTCGGGGAGAAGCTTCAAGCAACCCGGCAATTAACCTGCAGAGGACAGGGCCTTTATGGACTGCTCCCACGAAGCTCAGAGATCGGGGGCACTAGCGCAACGAGGGGGATGGGGCTTTCCAAGCAAAGCAGGCCACTGAAATCCCAAGCGTGAGCTCCTGAGAGCAAGCTCCTCTGCTACCAATAGTATCGAGCGGGGCCCGGACAGCTCCAAGCTTACGGGCCACCTGAACGCTTTCAAAATTTTGTGCACGGAGGCAGGTTGCAGACCACCAGGCAGTGCTGCAGGGCACGTAACCAGGACGAGCTCCCCAAGAGGGTAGCGGCTAGAGTTGAGCGCGGTTCGCGGTTCGAGGTTCTCCAGTTCTAAGCTCGAGTGATTTTTGGGGCTGTTCGAGATCGAACTAGAACTCGAGCTTTTTGCAAAAGCTCAATAGTTCTAGATACGTTCGAGAACGGTTCTAGCAGCAAAAAGCAGGGCTTTTTACAGCTACAGTGTGCAGGAGCCATCGCTGGCAGCCTGCCAGAAGCTGGTAACCAAGATAAACATCGGGTATCCAAGCAAAGCGCTTTGGTTAGTAACCCGATGTTTATCTTAGTTACGTGCAGGAAGGAAGCCCACACTTCCCCGCTCAGCTCGCTCCGCCCCCTCCTGCCCGCGGCATGTACACATACACACACACACACATACACACACACACACACACACACACACACACACACACACACACACACACATGGTCCCGCTCGGCTTACCTGCGGTGATGAAGTCCCGCCATCCCGACCTCAGCGCTGTCACTGTCCTCCATGGCCGCCGCTTGTCACATCACCTCTCGCTTCCGACCCGAGACTGACTAGCGGTGACATCACGGACCTCTCGCGATACTTAGTGTGAAGGCGCCGGGCGGTCATTGAGCTCAGTGACAGGGGCTGTCAATGTGCTGGAGATCAGCGCAGGTAATGTACCTCGCTGACAGCAGCACTTGTCATCCCCTGCAGTGACCTGGGCTGACCCATTGATGTTAGCTCAGGTCACTGCATTGCTCTCCCAGCCAATGGGGAACATTCTGCTCTTCATTGACTGAGACAGTGTGGATCGTCATGGCAACCCCTTGGATTACACCAGACCTGGATTTGTTTTTCATTCTAATAAATTGGTTAAAGAGGGAATGTTTTGGGGAGTGTTTTTTCAAATAAAAATGTGTTTGTCGTCTATTTTTTTTATTACTGACTGGGTTGGTGATGTCGGGTATCTGATAGACGCCTGACCTCACCAACCCCAGGGCTTGATGCCAGGTGACATTACACATCTGATATTAACCCCATATATTACCCCGTTTGCCACCGCACCAGGGCGCGGGATGAGCTGGGGAGAAGCACCAGGATTGGCGCATCTAATGGATGCGCCACTTCTGGGGCGGCTGCGGCATGCTATTTTTAGGCTGGGGAGAATATCAGGACCTCCCTAGTCTGAGAATATCAGGCCCCAGCTGTCTGCTTTACCTTGGCTGGTGATCCAATTTTGGGGGACCCCTACGTGTTTTTTTTAAAATTATTTATTTAATTTAAAATAACAGCGTGGGGTGCCCTCAGTTTTGGATTACCAGCCAAGGTGAGGTTGCCAGCTGTGGTCTGCAGGCTGCAGCCGTCTGCTTTACCCTAGCTGGCTACAAAACTAGGGGGAACCCTACGTCATTTTTTTTTTTCATTTTTTTGGCTAAATACAAAGCTAAGCACCCCTTAGTGCCACATGAAAGGCACCAAAGGGTGCTCCACTTTTTCTCCATTTTTTCTCCACTTTTTCTACATTTTTTCTCCACTTTTTCTACATTTTTTCTCCACTTTTTCTCCAATTTTTCTCCACTTTTTCTCCACTTTTTCTCCACTTTTTCTCTACTTTTTCTCCACTTTTTTCTCCACTTTTTCTCCACTTTTCCCCACTTTTTCTCCACTTTTTCTCCACTTTTTCTCCACTTTTTTCTCCACTTTTTTCTCCACTTATTCTCCACTTATTCTCCACTTTTTCTCCACTTATTCTCCACTTTTTCTCCACTTTTTCTCCACTTTTTCTCCACTTATTCTCCACTTTTTCTCCACTTTTTCTCCACTTATTCTCCACTTTTTCTCCACTTATTCTCCACTTTTTCTCCACTTTTTCTCCATTTTTTTCTCCACTTTTTCTCCACTTTTTCTCCACTTTTTCTCCACTTTTTCTCCATTTTTTTCTCCACTTTTTCTCCACTTTTGCTCCACTTTTTCTCCACTTTTTCTCCACTTTTTTCTCCACTTTTTTCTCCACTTATTCTCCACTTTTTCTCCACTTATTCTCCACTTTTTCTCCACTTTTTTCTCCACTTTTTCTCCACTTTTTCTCCACTTTTTCTCCATTTTTTTCTCCACTTTTTCTCCACTTTTGCTCCACTTTTGCTCCACTTTTTCGCCACTTTTTCTCCACTTTTTTCTCCACTTTTTTCTCCACTTATTCTCCACTTTTTCTCCACTTATTCTCCACTTTTTCTCCACTTTTTTCTCCACTTATTCTCCACTTTTTCTCCACTTATTCTCCACTTTTTCTCCACTTTTTTCTCCACTTATTCTCCACTTTTTCTCCACTTATTCTCCACTTTTTCTCCACTTATTCTCCACTTTTTGTCCACTTTTTCTCCACTTTTTCTCCACTTTTTCTCCACTTTTTTCTCCACTTTTTTCTCAACTTATTCTCCACTTTTTCTCCACTTTTTTCTCCACTTTTTTCTCCACTTATTCTCCACTTTTTCTCCACTTTTTCTCCACTTTTTCTCCACTTATTCTCCACTTATTCTCCACTTTTTCTCCACTTTTTCTCCACTTATTCTCCATTTTTTTCTCCACTTTTTCTCCACTTTTGCTCCACTTTTTCTCCACTTTTTCTCCACTTTTTCTCCACTTTTTCTCCACTTTTTTCTCCACTTTTTTCTCCACTTATTCTCCACTTATTCTCCACTTTTTCTCCACTTATTCTCCACTTTTTCTCCACTTTTTCTCCACTTTTTCTCCATTCTTTTTCTATGGTCGGTCTACCCATTAGCTCTGCCATGCACACTGTAGCTCTACACCTACTGAACATGTTACTTTATGATTGACATCTCTTTCGTACCAGAGCTGTCTAAGTCTACTCTGACCCCATATTTGTCATTACTATATTGTCCTTGTACTGTATTATGACATTTGTATCATGTGTTTCATTTCTTGCTGTGTTGCAATTTTTTTGCTGCATCCCAATTGTACCTCTACATTGTTCGAGTTTATGTTATTGTTCTCTCACTCTTATGTGATACTGATTATTGTCATTTTTCATGATTACATGCAGATAAGTCCAATCTGACGAAGGCTCAGGCCGAAACGTCATTTGTAACTTGTTTTGGACAAGAACATATATGCTTATGAAAAAAATTTTTTTCTTAATACGGACCAATAAAGAGTGATTTTGCATTACTATCCGTTGTGACTTACTGACTTAGTCTGGGAGATTTAGAGTGCCGAGGTTACTCACTAATTTTATCTATTATTACCTCTGAGCACCTATATACCAGTGAGCAGAGCTTCCTCTACAGTAGTTCTCCTGATTAGGCATGCCCTTACCTCATGAGCAGGGCATTGCAGCTTTGGTAGCAACCATTACGACATGGACTCTGCTGCTGTGGACCCGAGAAGAGTGAGTGCAGATTCATTGCACCCACACTCCTCACATGAAGGGTCCGCACTCCTAGAAAATGGGGGATACGTTCCCTGAGTGTCTCCCCCCCATATTCTAGACGGTCCAGAGTCGTCGTGGGACCCCTTTATTTTTTTTCTTACAATAAATTGGTGAAAGAGGAAATGTTTTGGGGACTGTTTTTTCAAATAAATTTCTTTTGTCGATTTTTTTTTTGTTAGTACTGACAGTTTATGATGTTGAGTATCTAATAGACGCCATGACATCACAAACTGCTGGGCTTGATCTCAAGTTACTTTACAGCTAGTATCAACCCGATTTATTACCCCGTTTGCCACTGCACCAGGGCACGGGATGAGCTGGGGTGAAGCGCCAGGATTGGCGCATCTAGTGGATGCGCCACGTCTGGGGTGCCTGCGGCCTGCTATTTTTAGGCTGTGAAGGCCCAATAACTTTGGACCTTCCCACCCTGAGAATACCAGACTACAGCTGTCCGCTTTACCTTGGCTGGTGATCCAATTTGGGGGGGACCCTACTTTTATTGTGTAATTATTAATATTTATAAAATAATTATAAAAAAGAGCCTGAGGGCACCTCCACATTGGATCCCCAACCACGGTAAAGCTGCCAGCTGTGGTTTTCAGGCTACAGCCGTCTGCTTTACCCTAGCTGGCTATCAAAAATGGGGGACCCAACGTCATTTTTTTTTAACTATTTTTTAAATAGAAAAAATTAATGGGCTTCCCTGTATTTTGATTGCCAACCAAGGTAACGGCAGGCAGATGGGGGTGGCAACCCATAGCTGTCTGCTTTATCTGCGCTGAGAATCAAAAATACCGCGGAGCGCTACGTCATTTTTTTAAAGATTTATTTTTACAGCACTGTGATGTCCAGCAATCAAAATACAGGGAAGCCCATTTTATTTTTAGTTATTTAAATAAATAATTAAAAAAATATATATGGGCTCCCGCTGCATTTTTTGTATTGCTAGCTAAGGGTAATCCAAGCAGCTACTGGCTGCTAACCCCCACTGCTTGGTGTTACCTTCACTGGCAATGGAAAATCCAGGGAAGCATTTTTTTTTTTTTTTGCCAAAAAACTACAAAAAAGGACGTGAGCTTCGCCATATTTTTGTATGCTAGCCAGGTATAGCAGGCAGGTGCTGGAAGAGTTGGATACAGCGCCAGAAGATGGCGCTTCTATGAAAGTGCCATTTTCTGAGGCGGCTGCAGACTGCAATTCGCAGCAGTGGGGCCCAGAAAGCTCAGGCCAACCTGTGCTGCGGATTCCAATCCCCAGCTGCCTAGTTGTACCTGGCTGGACACAAAAATGGGGCGAAGCCTACGTCATTTGTTTTCTAATTATTTCATGAAATTCATGAAATGATAAAAAAAGGGCTTCCCTTTATTTTTGGTTCCCAGCCGGGTACAAATAGGCAACTGGGGGTTGGGGGCAGCCGTACCTGCCTGCTGTACCTGGCTAGCATACAAAAATATGGCGAAGCCCACATAATTTTTTCAGGGGGCAAAAAACTTCTGCATACAGTCCTGGATGGAGTATGCTGAGCCTTGTAGTTCTGCAGCTGCTGTCTATCTGTATGGAGAAGAGCAAACAGCAGCTGCAGAACTACAAGGCTCAGCATACTCCATCCAGGACTGTATGCAGAATTTTTTTGCCCACCAAAAAAATGACGTGGGCTTCGCCATATTTTTGTATGCTAGCCAGGTACAGCAGGCAGCCACGGGCTGCCTCCAACCCCCAGTTGCCTATTTGTACCCGGCTGGGAACCAAAAATATAGGGAAGCCCGTTTTTTTTAATTATTTCACTTATTTCATGAAATAATTAAAAAACAAATGACGTGGGCTTCGCCCCATTTTTGTGTCCAGCCGGGTACAACTAGGCAGCTGGGGATTGGAATCCGCAGCACAGGTTAGCCCGAGGTTTCTGGGCGCCTCTGCTGCGGATTTCAGTCCGCAGCCGTCCCAGAAAATGGCGCTTTCATAGAAGCGCCATCATCTGGTGCTGTATCCAACTCTTCCAACAGCCCTGGAGCCGGGTGGCTTGTTGGGTAATCATGAGTTAATACTGGCTTTGTTTTACTAGCCAGTATTAAGCCAGAGATTCTTAATGTCAGGCACGTTTGACCCGGCCATTAAGAATCTCCAATAAAGGGTTAAAAAAAACACCACACAGAGAAAAAATACTTTAATAGAAATAAATACACAGACACATTAGAGACTCCATCTTTATTACCCCCTGTCAGCCCTCCATGATCCTGCTCTTCTGTCTTCTTTCTTTCTAGTGTAGTAGTAGTGACGATTGTAGTGAGGATGAGGTTCACCAGCCCATCATGGGCTGGGGAACCTCATCCTCAGTACAATCCTCACTACAATCGTGAAGCAGCGTGCAGCCTTCACTCCGTGAGTGATCACTGCTGGCTGTCAGCGGTAACAGCGGTAACGCTGACAGACGCGTTACCATAGCAACGGTGCTCTCGGAGCCGCGGTTAGCGGTGACGTCACCGCTAACTGCGTTGCTATGGCAACGGTGATCTCCGTTAATGACCGGCTGTGTCAGCCGGTCCCTAACGGAACGGGGAGTCGACCGTGTGCTAGAGCATGTCGCCGGTACACGGCGATACACATATGTGCACCGTGTACCAGAGAGATGCACTCGCAGGTCCTACATGACGTGTCATAGTCATGTGACCAGTCTGTAGCCAATGAGATAATAGCCACGTGACTAGTCACATGGCTATTTTGACGTCACGATAGGTCCTGCATCTCTGCTGGCAGTGCAGGTCACCGGGAGGATTCAGCGATCATCGGATGGAATAGCGGCAGGAGACAGAGTGCAGAAGGGATCGCGAGGACCGGTAAGTGTTATGGCAATGTTTATTAACTGTTTGTGTAAATTTATAATGCATTTTTATGTGTTTGTGATTGCCTCCCATTATAGCCTATACGTTCGAGTTCGGTTCGTCGAACGTTCGACGAACCGAACTCGAACGGGACCCCCGTTCGGCGAGCCGACCTCGAGCCGAACCGGGACCGGTTCGCTCATCTCTAGTAGCGGCACCCAGAGACTTGGTTTACTACGTTGTCAGAGTCTGCTTTCCTTCTGAGTGAGTATCTGATTGACCCCTGCTACCAGCGAACCTGCACTCCCCCTGCAATCCATCCCACCATCCAGGGTTCCAGGGCCTTTCCCTACCCGTGAAGGGTAACATCATCTGGCTGCCCTCTCTATCACCCCGTTACTCCCAACGGCAGCGGCGGTACTCCCTATTACCGCACACCATGGGTGGCGTCACAAATTATCTAAACTCCCCTGTAAATAATCCCCCATCACATTTCGGCGTGACCCCGAGCCCCCGGGTCCGGAGACCCTCGAGCCACGAGTAGTGATACCCGGATCCGAGTGGTTTGATCACTGCTGGGGCGGTACACGTCCGAAACAATCTTAGCATCACAAACAGTATTCAGACAGGACCCACTAACCTGGGTGACATGTGTCTTGAAAAGCGTAGCTGCGGTGTCAAGATCCCGTTCCCGCCAGTTTCCGCTATCTTTCGCGCCAAAACGCCATCTTCCTGACCAAAAGCACGCCAAGCTAAAGCCTCGCCCTTTGTTCTGAGAGTGTGGTCAGAACCAGATGTTCCCAGAGTGCCCCAGCGTGAAAGTGAGTGGCTGGCAAAAACCAAGGGGGCGTGACTGGATGTAGCAGCGGAAGTGGAGTAGGGACGCCAGGACTCTGCCATAAAGTCCCTGGGCACCGATGAGCAAGATGACGGCAGCACGAGACTGGTCACCAGAGCGCACTACTCCTAGGACCGTGGCCTGGATAGAGCAGGAGACCGAGCAACTCCGCAGGAGGATGCGGACACAGTTCCTCTTCATTTTGAATCATTGGAGGGAAGAGATGAGGAGCCTGGCAATGGCAGTGCGAGCTCGTGAAATAGAAGTCCCACGTGAGGAGCGGGTAAGCAGCTACCCAGTCCCAGTTGATCTGGCCTATACGTCTGCAGGATCTGGTCAGCCCCCGCCTGCTGCAAGCATCAAGCCACCATCACCCTCGTCCTCAGCGGATGCCGAGCTGCTACCCCCAACACCGTCAGCTGAAGCTCCAGTCCCCATTTATCAGGCGCACGCTGCAGAGCCTCTGGCCCTACCACCTGATGAGGCCACGACGTTATCCCAGCATCGGCCAGACCAGACTCAGCCGCATCACCGGGCCTGTACCCTGATACGGAGCACCAGGGCTCTGCTCTCCCGGCTGCGGAACAGCTGGTTTCTTTACTCAGCATAACGGTGGTGGAGCCTGTGGAGATGCCAACTCTGCCGCCGTGCGGCATCCTGGAAGCTGCTCGGGCCGCAGGAGTTCACTTACTACCGATACCTGTAAGGGAGGCGAGGACGGACACTGACGCCCCCTACTGGGAACGACAACAGCAAAAGCTGCACCTGGAGATGACTACCCGAGAACAGCGACGACGGGAGATTGCTGCCCGCACCAAACAAGAAAAAGAGCAGGGTTGGTACGACCTGGAAGTGAATAAGTATGTAATGATTAATGAAGAGATCCTGCCAGCGTCCGTGGTACGTGACCACAAGGAGTCGTGGTCACGGGACCCGGCTATCTAACGTTAATACTGTGTTTTCTTTTGTTATTTTCCTAAGTTTCTTATTTTTCTGAAAAATAAGTGAAGTTGGAAATACTAATGTTGAATGAAAATGTTGATTTCTATGCTCGCTAATTAACCGATTACCTCATATAATTTAAGAGTTTATAATGTTTGTACCAGGTACATGGACCCTGTTCTATTTTTATTCTGCTTATTACTACTAAATATGGACCATGGCTGCGGGACTGGCAACGGCCAGCACAAACTTGTGCTTTTGTAAATAGTTGCGCCCAGTGCACCCACCAGAGTCATCTTTTTAGCCTCCAGGACTTCAACCCTGTCATGGAAACAAGTAGTAAGCGGCGGGCTTCAGGTTGTTTGGGTGGCGGGTTGAAGGGAGAGGGACAATGGGAATGGACTGTCGTAGGAATGTGCTGCAGTGAAGAAGGCTGAGCCACCAACTACCACTACAACCGGTAGCGTTCCCATGGTTCTACAAATAAAAATGAACTCTAAGGCAGGCTTTGCACACTACGACATCGCAGGTGCGATGTCGGTGGGGTCAAATCGAAAGTGACGCACATCCGGCTTCGCAGTCGATATCGTAGTGTGCAAATCCTTTTTTATATGATTAACGAGCGCAAAAGCATCATTATCGCATCATCGGTGTGGGGTCCGACATTTCCATAATGCCGGTGCAGCGACAGGTACGATGTTGTTTCTAGTTCCTGCGGCCGCACACATCGCTGTGTATGAAGCCACAGTAGCGAGGAACATCTCCTACCTGCGTCCCGGCTGCAATGCGGAAGGACGGAGGTGGGCGGGATGTTTACATCCTGCTCATCTCCGCCCCTCCGCTGCTATTGGTCGCCTGCCGTGTGACGTCGCTGTGATGCTGCACGACCCGCCCCCTTAGGAAGGAGGCGGTTCGCCGGCCAGAGCAACGTTGTGGGGAAGGTGAGTGCATGTGAAGCTGGCGTAGCGATAATGTTCGCTACGCCAGCAATCACAGGATATCACTGCTGCGACGGGTGCGGGGACTATCACGCTTGACATTGCAGCATCAGCTTGCAATGTCGCAGCGTGCAAAGTACCCCTAAGTGTTTTACATTGTAACATTTAAGTAATGTGCCTCCCCTGTAAGGGAAGTGAAATTGTTGATTAAACATTATTTTTATCTTTCTAGTTAACAAAATAAACCTCTGGATCTCCTGTAGCTCGAGGATGAGCTACATTTAACCAAGGGGGAATGTGACACCCCTGGACTAGTCAGGTGGTCATAGGGTCCTGCACGCTCTTCATCTCCCTGTGCAGGACTCAACCCCAAATGGTTCTGGGTTCCCAACTTGCAGTACTGCCTTCACCAGCATTTACAAATTTTAATCACACCTCGCACCTCACCCTGTCAGGCACACTTGTGGGCTGCTAAGCTGGAATAGGGCCGTCCACCTAGGGGTTAGGCAGGGAGGTGGGAGGTGACAAGTCAGTTGCCTCCAGGGGAGTGAAGTGTGTGGAAGCTGGGAGTTGGAGCTCCCAGAGGAAAATGCAGATTGGATTGCAGACGGTGGTCTGGACCCGGAGGAGTCGGAGACCCGGTCGCAGGAGATTGGGACTGGGAGCTGGCTTAGTCGAGGAGGACGGTCGCAGCTGCAGTCCAATAGCCGGTCTGGGGCCGAAAGCATGTCGGGGTAGTGGATCCTAGGTCGGGTAGAAGCTTCAAGCAACCCGGCAATTAACCTGCAGAGGACAGGGTCTTTATGGACTGTTCCCATGAAGCTCAGAGATTGGGGCACTAGCACAATGAGGGGGATAGGGCTTTCCAAGCAAAGCAGGCCACTGAAATCCCAAGCGTGAGCTCCTGAGAGCAAGCACCTCTGCTACCAATAGTAGGGAGCGGGGCCCGGACAGCTCCAAGCTTACGGACCACCTGAACACTTTCAAAATTATGTGCACGGAGACAGGTTACAGACCACCAGGCAGTGCTGCAGGGGACGGAACCTGGACGATCTCCCCAAGAGGGCAGCGACACCCAGAGACTTGGTTTACTACGTTGTCAGTGTCTGCTTTCCTTCTGAGTGAGTATCTGATTAACCCCTGCTACCAACGAGCCTGCGCTCATCCTGCAATCCATCCCACCATCCAGGGTTCCAGGGCCTTTCCCTACCCGTGGAGGGTAACATCATCTGGCTGCCCCACTCAATCACCCCCAGTACTCCCAACGGCAGCGGCGGTACTCCCTATTACCGCACACCACAGGGGGGCATCACAAACTATCTAAACTCCCCTGTAAATGACACATATCACGTTTCGGCATGACCCCGAGCTCCCGGGTCCAGAGACTCTCGAGCCACGAGTATTGACACCCGGATCCAAGTTGTTCGACCACTGCTGGGTCGGTACACATCCGAAACATCTGACGTAGTTGATGGAATCCAAAAACGTTGAAGAACAGTGACAGCAGTAACCTTACCTCTTGTCAGAGTCATGCACAGGGCAGTGTGACCCGCCACGTCTAAAGAGAGGTAACATTAGTGATGTTATCGCTCTTCCACGACGCTGGCTCTTATACAGCACAGAGTGTTTCGAAAGTTCCTCTAAGCAAAGTCTATGGTTTGTCAGAACGATGCTCCATATACTTTGGGAAAATGTATACAAAAATACTCTATTGCCATAACCGGAATAAAATGTAAGCACAAATGTCTGGATTGTCAGTTACTGAATGGACTGGTACCCAATAAACATACGGTTAAATATTGATCAATCGATAACATGTTCTACACCAAAGGAGTTATTTAAATCTTCAAATGTCCATGTGACAAACAGTACGTGGGCCGGAAAAAACACCCTTTCCTAATAAGAATTAAGAAACTTTTCAACAATATCAGCAAGGGAATTCTGGGACACTCACTATCCTGTCACTTCACAGAGTTCCACAATAAATCATGTTAAGAAACAAAATTCTTTGGAATCCAAGAAGTTCATCAACATTGGAGAGGGGGAGATTTTGTCCAACAGATGTCTCGAATAGAATCTAAGTGGATTTTTACCCCTGTACCCTGATCCCCATGGCCTTAAATTCAGATTTGGAAATTTTTGCCTTTCAGAGAGGTGATATTTTCCTGGAAATTAATTCCTGGCTTATCGAACAGTTTTTATATTTTGATGTTTCACACTTGTTCCTATTTACACACATAACCTTTATATGCCTCCTGACATATGCATGAACCCAGGCACATCTTTTATGCAGCTTCTATATATACATTTTTTTACATTAGCTGTATTTTTATTTTAAAACAGTATATACATTTTAATATTTATATGAAGTTTTCACTTTTTTTATATGAAAGCTTGAAAAACTGCTCTTAAGATAAGCATACACACTCGTTTTTGTCCAAAAGACAATCTTTCAATGCATTCATTTATTATTATTAAATAATTTCTATTTGTACATATATCCTTCTAGTTTTTAATTATTTCCCATTTTTTCAATAAAGACACGTTTTTAAATTATCTACTATCAAATTATGTACTCTCAGGGGCGTCCGCTTACTTTCAGCAATATTAAAAATGTCCTTTTATATCTCATCTTTAAGCAATATACCATGAGTACAATGTAGTCACAAATAATAGTATTGCAGAATGATTTCCTGGCTCCCCTTGTTGGAATGCTAATAACAACTACGCACACTATATATATACACTGGGCTCCTATTACAAGCTATTCCCTGACGAAGAAGGCACGATAGCCTTTGAAACGCATAGGAACGTTTCTTGCTCCTACAGATTTCTGTAGCCTTCCGGAAGCGAGCACGGTGACGTCACATGCTCATCTCCAGAGGGCACTGTTCAGTATCTATGGAAGCCGGCAGCCACGGCGCGTGGATACAATTGCTCTCTCACTTTTGCCTTCTTGCACAGTGTCGGAAAGTGCTTGTACCTGCCAGGAGCATGACAGTTACATCTCCAAGTGTCAAGGCAAGTTCTAGCAATCTCTGTATCATCTATTCACTGTTGGGTTATTTAACCCCAGCCCCACCACTTTCCTATTGTGGATATAGCCAAGGCTACATCTACCCCAATTTTTATGAGTGCCTACTACAACTGCACATATACACCGTGTGCAGAATTATTAGGCAAGTTGTATTTTAGAGAATTTTTTTATTATTAATCAACAACTATGTTCTCAATCAACCCAAAATACTCATAGATATCAAAGCTTAATATTTTTGCAATTTGGAGTGGGGTTTTTTTAGATTTGATTATCTTAGGAGGATATCTGTTTGTGCAGGTAACTATTACTTTGCAGAATTATTAGGCAACTTAATAAAAACCAAATATATTTCCATCTCACTTGTTTATTTTCACCAGGTAAACCAATATATTTGCACAAAATTTAGAAATAAACATTTCTGACATGCAAAAACATAACCCCCAAAAATTAGTGACCAATATAGCCACCTTTCTTTATGATGACACTCAACAGCCTACCATCCATAGATTCTGTCAGTTGCTTGAGCTGTTAACAATCAATATTGCATGCAGCAGCAACCAAAGCCTACCAGACACTGTTCCGAGAGGTGTATTATTTTCCCTCCTTGTAGATCTCACATTTTATGAGGGACCACAGGTTCTCTATGGGGTTCAGATCAGGTGAACAAGGGGGCCATGTCATTTTTTTCATCTTTCAGACCTTTACTGGCCAGCCACGCTGTGGAGTAGTTGGATGCATGTCATGGAGCATTGTCCTGCATGAAAATCATATTTTTCTTGAACGATACCGACTTCTTCCTGTACCACTGCTTGAAGAAGTTGTCTTCCAGAAACTGGCAGTAGGTCTGGGAGTTGAACTTCACTCAATCCTCAACCCGAAAAGGTCCCACAAGTTCATCTTTGATGATACCAGCCCATACCAGTACCCCATCTCCACCTTGCAGGAATCTCAGTCAGAGTGACCTCTCTGCCCTTTACTGATGCAGCCTCTGGACCATCCATCTGGCCCATCAAGAGTCACTCTCATTTCATCAGTCCATAAAACCTTTGACAAATCAGTCTTAAGATATTTCTTGGCCAGTCTTGACATTTTATCTTATGTTTCTTGTTCAAAGGTGGTCGTTTTTCAGCCTTCCTTACCTTGGCCATGTCCCTGAGTATGGCACACCTTGTACTTTTTGATACTCCAGTAACATTGCAGCTCTAAATTATGGCCAAACTGGTGGCAAATGGCATCTTGTCAGCTTCACGCTTGATTTACCTCAATTCATGGGCAGTTATTTTGTGCCTTTATTGCCCAACACACTTATTGCGACCCTGTTGGCTATTTTCCATGAAACACTTGATTGTTCGGTGATCACTCTTCAAAAGTTTGGCAATTTCAAGACTGCTGCATCCCTCTGCAAGACATGTCACAATTTTGGACTTTTCAGAGCCCGTCAAATCTCTCTTCTGACCTATTTTGCCAAAGGAAAGGAAGTTGACTAATAATTAAGCACACATTATATAAGGTTTATACATTATATAAGGTTTACACATTATTAACGTCATTACACCACACCTCTCCTCATTACAGAGATGACCATCACCTGATTTACTTAATTGGTAGTTGGCTCTCAAGCCTATACAGCTTGGAGTAGGACAACATGTATAAAAGTATCATATGATCAAAATACTCATTTGCATAATAATGCTGCACACAGTGTATATATATATACAGTACAGACCAAAAGTTTGGACACACCTTCTCATCTCTAGAACAACTGTTAAGAGGTGACTTATTGCAGCAGGCCTTCATGGTACAATAGCTGCTAGGAAACCACTTCTAAGGACAGGCAACAAGCAGAAGAGACTTGTTTGGGCTAAAGAACACAAGGAATGGACATTAGACCAATGGAAATCTGTGCTTTGGTCTGATGAGTCCAAATTTGAGATCGCATGGAGGATGGAGCACAATGGGGGGTGTGCAGCATGGAGGATGGAGCACAATGGGGGGTGCGCAGCATGGGAGATGTAGCACGATGGGGGGTGCGCAGCATGGGGGATGGAGCACGATGGGGGGTGTGCAGCATGGGAGATGGAGCACGATGGGGGGTGCGCAGCATGGGGGATGGAGAAACAGAGAAATAGAGACAGATGGGGAAAAGACAGACATGGAAAAAGACAGACAGACAGACAAAGAGACACAGAGATAGAGACAGACAGACTGATACAGAGTCAGACAGAGAGATAGAAACAGACAGATAGAGAAATAGACACAGACAGACAAGGAAAGAGACAGACAGAGACAGACCGGCACACAGACATAGACTGGGAGAGAGACAGTGACAGTTACTATCCCTGGCAATGCCCGGTTACTACAGCTAGTATATATATAATATATAAAGCTGAGTGTATGTGTGTATGTATTTATGTATGTATGTATGTATGTATGTCCTCTAAAAGAATCCGCACTGTCACATTTAGAATCACGAAATTATGCACAGATGAAAGAGACAGGCAAAGAGACAGAGAGATAGAGACAGACAGAGAGACAGATGGGGAAAGAGACAGACGGGGAAAGAGACAGACGGTGAAAGAGACAGACAGGGAGAGAGACAGACGGGGAAAGAGATGGGAAAGGGACAGACGGGGAAAAAGAAAGAGGAGGAAAGAGACAGACACAGGGAAAGACAGACAGGGAAAGAGACAGATGGGGAAAGAGAAAGATGGGGAAGAGACAGACCTGGAAAGAGACAGATGGGCAAAGAGACAAACCTGGAAAGAGACAGACCTGGAAAGTGAAAGACAAGGAAAGAGACACAGAGATAGAGAAAGAGAGAGAAAGGCAGACAGGAAAAGAGACAAGCAGCAAAAGAGACAGAGAGACAGAAAAAGAGAGACGGGGAAAGAGACAGACCTGGGAAAAAGACAGACCTGGGAAAGAGACAGACCAGGGAAAGAGATAGAGAGACAAACAGACAGAGATAGAGAGAGACAGACAGACACACACAGACAGACACAGAGATAGAGAGAGACAGACAGAGCGACTTATACAGAGACAGTCAGAGAGAGACACAGAGACATAGACACAGAGACACACAGACAGAGACTGGGAGAGAGACAGAGACAGTTACTATCCCGGGCAGCGCCGGTTACTATATATATATATATATATATATATATATAGTACAGATCAAATGTTTGGACACACCTTCTCATTCAAAGAGTTTTTTTTATTTTCAGGACGCTGAAAATTGTAGATTCACATTGAAGACATCAAAACTATGAATTAAAACATGTGGAATGAAATACTTAAAAAAAAGTGTGAAACAACTGAAAATATGTCTTATATTCTAGGTTCTTAAAAGTAACCACCTTTTGCTTTGATTACTGCTTTGCACACTCTTGGCTTTCTCTTCATGAGCTTCAAGAGGTAGTCACCGAAAATGGTCTTCCAACAGTCTTGAAGGAGTTATCAGAGATGCTTAGCACCTGTTGGCCCTTTTGCCTTCACTCTGCGGTCCATCTCACCCCAAACCATCTCGATTGGGTTCAGGTCTGGTGACTGTGGAGGCCAGGTCATCTGGTGTAGCACCCCATCACTCTCCTTCTTAGTCAAATAGCCCTTACACAGCCTGGTGGTGTGTTTGGGGTCATTGTCCTGTTGAAAAATAAATGATGGTCCAACTAAACGCAAACCGGATGGAATAACATGCCGCTGCAAGATGCTGTGGTAGCCATGCTGGTTCTGTATGCCTTCAATTTTGAATAAATGCCCAACAGTGTCACCAGCAAAGCACCCCAACACCATCACACCTCCTCCTCCATGCTTCACGGTGGGAACCAGCCATGTCCATACGAACTTGCTGTGGGCGGCGAACGTCCACTTCCTGGAGTCCATCCGTTCACCTTTTCTGCAAAGACACGGTGGTTGGATCCAAAGATCTCAAATTTGGACTCATCAGACCAAAGCACAGATTTCCACTGGTCTAATGTCCATTCCTTGTGTTCTGTAGCCAAACAAGTCTCTTCTGCTTGTTGCCTGTCCTTAAGCCTGCTTTACACGCTGCAATGTATCTTACAATGTGTCGGCGGGGTCACGTCGTAAGTGACGCACATCCGGCATTGTAAGGTACATTGCAGTGACAGGTACGTGCGATTGCAATTGAACGGTAAAACGTTCATCGCACGCACATCGTTCATTTCTCTAGAATTGAACGTCAGGTTGTTCATCGTACCCGTGGCAGCACACATCGGAGTGTGTGACACCCCGGGAACGATGAACAGATCTTACCTGTGTCCTGCGGCTCTCGGCCAGCAATGCGGAAGGAAGGAGGTGGGCGGGATGTCTACGTCCCGCTCAGCTACGCCCCTCCGCTTCTATTGGCCGGCTACGCGTGACGTCGCTGTGACGCCAAACGTCCCTCCCACTCCAGGAAGTGGACGTTCGCCGCCCACAGCAAGTTCGTATGGACGGGTAAGTACGTGTGACGGGGGTTAATCATTTGTGCGGCACGTGCCACACATACGATGCAGGCGTTGCAAATCAATGTGTAAATTGCAACGTGTAAAGCAGGCTTTAGCAGTGGTTTCCTAGCAGCTATTTTCCCGTGAAGGCCTTTTGCACAAAGTCTCCTCCAGTTGTTCTAGAGATGAGAAGGTGTGTCCAAACTTTTGGTCTGTACTGTACATGTATGTGTATAATTCTCTGCGCCATGATTGCACGTTCTACATTTAAATACTTTTATATTACTGAATTGTAATTTTTAGATGCTTTATTAAAGGTTATTTTTTAGATTGGAGTATTGGCTTTTGTGTTATAGACTCCATTAACACCCCAACAACCACTATGCTTCTTCAACTCAATCTCTACACTCCTATTAAGTAAGTTAAATTTTATACTCATAGTCTACATTATTATCTGTTAATATTGAGGAACCTTTATTAACCATTTGTTTATTGGGTATCAGGCTATTCAGTAATTGACAATCCAGGCATTTGTGCTGAAATTTTATTACGATTAGCGCAGTAGAGTATTTTTGTATACATTTTCCCAATTATTGATAGACACACACACACACACATGTCTCTGTCCTCTAACTGCAACTTCCCCTCTCCTCTTAGGTACTTTTACTTTTTCTTGAGTAAATATCTATCTCGAGCGCCAGTGTTAAATTACTTGTTTTCTCCATATACTTTGTTCGTCGGATTCCATGGACTACATCAGACCTGCTGATTATTTTTAACTTATTTGATTATAAGTTTGATTACATATCTATCATCTATCCATTATCTATCTATCTACAGTGGGGGGAAGTATTTAGTCAATTGTGCAAGTTCTCCCACTTATAAAGATGAGAGGGGGCCTGTAATTGACATCATAGGTAGACCACAACTTTGAGAGACAAAATGAGAAAACAAATCCAGAAAATTACCTTCTTTGATTTGGCAAGATGTTTTTTGCAAATTATGGTGAAAAATAAGTATTTTGTCATCTATAAACATGCAAGATTTCTAGCTCTCACAAACCTGTAACTTCTTTTTTAAGAGGCTCCTCTGTCCTCCATTCATTACCTGTAGTAACAGCACCTGTTTGAACTTGGTATCAGTATAAAAGACATCTGTCGACCACCTCAAACAGTCACACTCCAAACTCTACTATGGTGAAGACCAAAGACCTGTCGAAGGACACCAGAAACAAAATTGTAGCCCTGCACCAGGCTGGGAAGACTGAATCTGCAATAGGCAAGCAGTTCGGTGTGATGAAATCAACTATGGGAGCAATAATAAGTAAATGGAAGACATACAAAACCACTGATAATCTCCCTCGATCTGGGGCTCAACGCAAGATCTCACCCCGTGGGGTCAAAAAGATCACAAGAACGGTGAGTAAAAATCCCAGAACCACATGGGGGGAACTAGTGAATGACTTGCATAGAGCTGGCACCACCATTAACAAGGTAACACACTATGCCGCCAGGGACTGAGATCCTGCAGTGCAAGACGTGTTCCTCTGCTTAAGCCAGTACATGTCCGGGCCCATCTGAAATTTGCTAGAGTGTATTTGGATTATCCAGAAGAGTATTGGGATAATGTCATATGGTCTAATGAAACAAAAGTAGAATTGTTTGGTAGAAACACAACTCGTTATGTGTGGAGGAGACAGAATGCTGAGTTGCATCCAAAGAACACCATGCTAACTGTTAAGCATGGGGTGGCAACATAATGTTTTGGTGCTGTTTCTTTGCAAAGAGACCAGGATGACTGATCCGTGTACATGAAAGAATGAATGGGGCCATGTATTATGAGATTTTGAGTGCAAACCTCCTTCCATCAGCAAGGGCATTAAAAATGAAACGTGCCTGAGTCTTTCAGCATGATAATGATCCCACGCACACCGCCAGGACAATGAAGCAGTGACTTTGTAAGAAGCATAAGAAGGTCCTGGATTGGCCTAGCCAGTCTCCAGATCTCAACCTCATTGAAAACCTTGGAGGGAGTTGAAAGTCCATGTTGCCCAGCGACAGGCCCAAAATATCATTGCTGTAGAGAAAATCTGCATGGAGAAATGGGCCAACATACCACCAACAGTGTGTGTCAACCTTATGAAGACTTACAGAAAACGTTTGACCTCTGTCATTGCCAACAAAGGATATACAGTGAGTTCACCCATATCCTGTCCACCACCATTAACTTGAGAACGGCGGTGTGATGCCCTGGACTAGCCAGGTAGTCACAGATCGACCCCCGCACAACACCTGACTCCCAAAAAGGTGTCATCAGCCAACCAGTTAAACCTAGTCACCTCTCTCAGTGCTTGATGGACACACAAGAGGGCGGAGCCAGGTGGTTGACCACGCCCACCGAGGAGTTCAGAGGGCCTGAGGCAGGAAACACACAGTGAGATGAGTTTTAGTGTTGAGGAGTGGAGAAGGTCAGGCCTGTGGGACAGGCCTGTGACAGTCTGACAGGTGCCGGGGTCGGAGCCCTGGTACCTTGGCTAGGAGGCGAACGGTGTCCCTAGCCTGCAGGAGCATCGAAGATGGGAAGACGGCTCGGTGGAACCGTGGTGGCCTGGGACAGGGTAGTGGCCCGCCGGTACCGACCCGGGAAGCCGACTCGGAAACCGGAGCACACAGGGGGGGGTACTCAGACCCTGAAACGAGGTCCAGAATCCACTGGACTGAGTTAATTAACTGATTGCGGTCTGACTATAGGTCCTTTCCCACCCAAGTCCCGACTGAAGACAACAGCCCACCGAGGGGGATAGAAAGCTACCGCACAGGCAGAGAGATCCCACGGGCCAGCGTCTGCGGGCAAAAGGGCTCTCCCGATATTCACAAAGCCGGGAAGCGGACTCCCGTCGCTGAAGCGCAGGCAGCCCAAGTACACAACACAGTGCAGGAGAAAGGTCAAGACCACCGAACCGGGTGAGGGACCAGACGCAGCCGGCTGCGGGCACCGACCACCATCAACTTGTTTACCAGAGACTTGTGTGTGTCAATAACAGTGAGTACAACAGTGACATCCGTCCGCACACCACCCTGCACTGCCCAGCTATCCCCAACGGGCCCCTGGGCTGGGAGGGGTTAACATCTTGCTGCACTACCATCTCCCCTGGGTGCCTCGTAACTGCAGTGGTGTCCACCTTCACCACATCCCGTGTGTGGCATCACGAACTCAAGAACGAATCCGGCCGTGCACCTACCTAACCCCCATCAAAAGCGCCAGCATCCCCTTTCAGAGCAAAGTGACCCCGGGTCCGGAGGCGCTCAAGCCACCCACCAACAAGCCCGGACCCGAGCGGCTCGGTGGCAGCCGAGCACGGGGCGGTAAAGCGGCAGCTATAGGCATAGAAGTGATGCCTAGGTATAGTAAAGTAGCCATGCGCTATGCAATGAAACCACCTATTGCGCCACCTGTTGGAACACAACAGAGTTAGCATTTTTATCTCGAAAATGGAACGAGATAGAGAAAAAAGTAAATTACAAAGTTGTAGGACATCATCAATTCAATACGAATCGACACCTTGCATACAGAAATGCTATGATTAGAATATGTAAAACTCATAAGGCTATGGACGTGAAGCAATACCTCATGGAGACCTTCCTACAAGTCATTGGATATGGTGGCTGCGTGGAGTAGCCTCCACGCTCACCTGACCTGACCCCATTGGACTTCTTTCTGTGAGGTCACCACATCAAACAGCAGGTGTATGCGACTCCTCCACCAACATTGCAGGACCTACGACGATGTATCATAGATGCTTGTGCAAATGTGTTACCTACCATATTGCACAATGCGCAGCAAGATACAGTATGCTGTCCAGAGTCCAGATGTGCATTCCAGCTGACGGTGGCCACTTTGAGCATCAAAGTTAAATGAGCGCCATATGCGTGACCAGCATTCACTGTTTATGGGGGGTGGGTCATGGGTTTCATATCATAGCATTTCTGTATGCAAGGTATCGATTCGTATTGAGTTGATGTTGCCCTACAATTTTTTAATTCACTCTTTTTCTCTATCTCATTCCGTTTTCAAAATAAAAATGCTAACTCCGTTGTTATACGCTAGGTGGCGCAATTGGTAGTATCATTGCGTAGCACATGGCTACTTTACTATACCTAGACACCACTTCTATGCCTATAGCTGCCGCCATTCTCAAGTTAATGGCGGTGGACAGGATATGGGTGGACACGCTGTATAACAAAATATTGAGATGAACTTTAGTTATTGACCAAATACTTATTTTCCATCATAATATGCAAATACAATCTTGCAAAATCAGATAATGTGATTTTCTGGATTTGTTTTCTCATTTTGTCTCTCATAGTTGTGGTCTACCTATGATGTCAACTACAGACCTCTATAGAACCAGAATGCTACCTTAATTTAAATTTTATAAAAACACTATTTATTGAAATTCATTAAAATTCAAAAAGTTCCACCTGTGACAAGATACAACACACACAAAAAACATAATCCCAGGACCATGGGACAGCTCCAAGATATCTGCCCAGAGGAACAAAACAATTATTCCATAAATCGTCTTAGTAATGATCCTGCCAAGGTATAAGATCTAAAGGACCCTCACTCTCTCTTTCCTCTACCTGCCAATGGAGATGCAACATAAAGTCACAATACACCCTAAAGGTAATGAGGTGCCCCCATTCCTCGGCGGCTTTCCCTTCTATGATGTCCCTAGTCTCCCTTGTATTATAATATAGTCTAGAGGTTATAACTTCAATTGTCAGGAGAGATAGGAAAATTAAACTTATCTGAGAGATACTTGAGTCAAAAATTAGTCCCTCAGCAGTCCTTTTTTCATAGTGTAGAGGCGTCCGGGCTTTCCATGGTCCTCAACCCAATAACATAGATTCACATAGTATTAACGTGTTTCTCCCCATAAAATTAGTTAGGGTTCATCAGGAGACAAATGAGAAATAACTGGCCCAATCGCCTGTGGAACAAACAAATATCAGAACCCCAAATCCAAACCACAACACAGAGAGTCTTTAGAACACATGGAAGACATACCTGATACCTGTTAAGGGGGCTACTCATTCAGCAGCACACACCTCTCCATGTGGATATATATAATGGACGCCTTACCATGTGGCTGGCTCTCCTTAAATACCAACAAATAGGGGCTGTCCTACTAGGCAACCGCCTCCAGGAACGCCCCATTACCTAGGGAACCCTGAATGTATATTACATTAAGCAAAGGGAGAAAAAAGGAACAGCACTCACCGGTAATTGCTGTGAAGTATTCAGGTTTATTTCATGGTCGGAGGATACATGCTTCGGCGTTACAGGGAGGGAATGAGGATGGTTAGCACAAAAAGACTACATTATCAATCTATCTGGACAGACCTTAACTACCTTAGACTTGAGTATTCTGAGGAAGGGTCTGTCTTTCGTGCCCACTGAGCGCTTTGATTCATTCACCTGGACCAAGGACCTGGCCCTATTTGGTAGGAAATTAAAGTGAAAAAATTCTTTAAAACAACGGAATCATCTAAGTATAATCTTTTGGGTATTACCCCAGAAGATAGGGAAACGTTTGAAAATCTGATAGATTTGGATAATGAGTGTCTCAGACAACCAGGACAGGGACCTTTTACCACCCTCAAAAGAAAGAGTGAAAAACAACCTCCCAGAGGGGACTTGGACAGTGTAGACATTTTTCTTAAAGTGGTTGCTGAGGATTTGAAAGCACTGTCTGATGTAAGAACTGTCTTTCCCCCCAATATGAATAAATCCGAAATGGATTCTCTGTCAATACTTGCTAATAAAAAGGAGTTGATCTTCAAGCCTTCGGACAAAGGAGGGAACATAGTCGTCATGAATCACAACATTTACCAGAAAATGTGTTATTCCATCTTACGTGATCATGACGGCTATGCGACCCTAGAACGGGATCCGACTATAGGATTCAGTAAAGCTTTGGTTGATATTCTGTCCGAGGGACTTGGAGATCGCCTTATTTCACAAAATGAATTTGATTTTATGCACGAGAGGTTTCCGGTTACACCAACGTTCTATACGTTACCTAAAGTTCACAAGGGGACTTCTCCCCTAAAAGGGAGACCCATTGTAGCAGGGATCAATTCCCTTACTCAGAACGTTGGTGTATACCTGGACTCCATTCTCAGACCATTCGTGGTTTCTCTGTCATCTTACCTTAGGAATACAAGTGATCTCTTGAGAAGGATCAATGGAGTGATGATCAATAAAGATACTATTTTTGCCTCAATAGATGTAGAGGCTTTGTACAGCTCCATCCCGCATGACTTAGGGCTGAAGGCGGTTAAGTACTTCCTGGATAGCAGAGGCACCCATTACGAGAAACACAGTAGGTTCACCTTAAAACTGTTGGAACACATTTTGACCCATAACTTTTTCATCTTTAATGGGAGGTATTACCACCAGCTCAGGGGTACTGCGATGGGGTGCTCATGCGCCCCATCGTATGCCAATCTTTACCTGGGCTGGTGGGAGGATACCATGGTGTTCCAGGAACCGCACTCGGAATGGATTAAACACATTACCTACTGGGGCCGTTATATTGACGATGTCCTGGTCCTTTGGACCGGGACAGTCGGCTCCTTTCAGGATTTTGTGAAGTACCTGAATAGGAACGATGTTGGTCTGTCATTTACCTATGATATAGGCATTGACCAAATGGCCTTTTTGGATGTCCTTCTAATGAGGGGAACTGGGGGTCAGATAGAAACCCAGGTTTTCAGGAAAAAGACTGCGACCAATAGTTTTTTACATTGGACCAGTCACCATCCTGAACCATTAAAAAGAGGGATACCAAAGGGCCAGTATCTAAGACTGAAACGTAATTGTTCTACAAGTGAAGCCTTTCATAGACAAGCGGAAGATCTTTGTCAGAGGTTCACCGAAAGAGGGTATCCGGCTGGTCCCCTTAAAGAAGCGTACAAACATGCGGTATTGAGAGACAGAGAGGAGTTATTAATATCTAAAGAAAAGGAAGAACTTGAGAATATTACGAGGGTGATTGGTACGTTTGATAATCATAATCGGGAGGTTTACATGATTTTGGAAAAACACTGGGGAATTTTGAGGGCGGACCCGAATCTGAAGGATTTCATTGGGGTACGGCCCATGATCACCTTCCGAAAGGGGAGGTCTCTAAAAGACAGGTTAGTACACAGTCTGTATCAGGCTCCCCAAAAAGAAGGGACATGGTTAGACAGGAAGGTGAATGGAGTTTATAGATGCGGACGATGCAAGTTCTGCAATTGGATTTCACCGGGGAAGAAGGTAGTGTCGGCATGTACGCACTGTGAATATGATATTCGTGATTTTGCCAATTGTAGTACCGAGGGGGTTATCTATGTGGCTAAATGCACTTGCCCCTTGGACTACATTGGGAAAACGAAAAGAGAACTAAGAAAGCGGATCGGGGAACATCTGGGTGATGTACGAAATGAAAGGGATACCTCAATCTCACGACATGTCAGACAGGTGCACGGGGGAAACCTGAACTCCATTAGTTTTAAAATCATTGAAGTCGTCCCGGAGCCAATTAGAAAAGGCAACTGGAACAAACTCCTGCTACAAAAGGAAAGCAAATGGATATATCGCTTTGACTGTGTACACCCAAAAGGTCTGAATGAACAGCTAACGTTCGGTTGTTTTTTATAAGAGGCATCTGTCTTAAAAAGAAAAACACCCTGGACTACATCAGAACAAGCTCCGATTTTATACCCGTCAGGTTAATATTCTTCCGTGAAGGAAGAAGCCGTGTTTGGATGAGTGGAACCATCTTTCACCATCTTATGATGAATTTTTGAATTATTTTATTTTTATCTATAATTACCCCATTTCTTGAATCCTTGAATCTATGGAGGGTGCTGGTACATGGGAACCAACCCATTGGAAATATCCCCATGGGCCCTAGCATTTTTGCAGTAACTACCCTCAATGGCCTCCCTTTTTTCCCCCAAACACCTCCCCCTCCCCCCCTTTTTTTTACCCCCCCCTTTCCTTCTTGAACATATGTTCGATACATTAATCTGAATATATAGTGTCCGGGATCATAGCCTGTTTTGTTATATGATCCGGATGGAACATATGGGCTTGTTTATTTCCAGCGTGACCTCCGGCTTCCCTGAAATGGCGATGTCTGTATTAGGATAATTAAATTGTTATCTATATATGCCAGTTTTCCCCTGTACAGTACCGATAGGCTGTGGCTCGGTTTTGGCTTTGAATTTGACCAGCATTGTAATCAGGATTGGAAGGGGTGGGGATGTGTGGAGAGGGTGTGGGGGACGGCCTGCGCTGTCAGTTGATATTGTGGCGACGCCCACATGGGCAGCATGAGCTGGGATATGGGACGAATCGGACTGTACGTCACTTCCGGGTTCCCCCATGCTCACCGGGAGGAAGCTGTGATGATCCGATGACGCAGTGTGTGGAGTCACATGACCCGGACGGGTCATGTGGGATTGTTTACTTCCGGTATGGGTTCCAGTTTCATCTATATGGTGAGTGCACGTGCATTATACCTCCGGGGTTTCCCGGGCAATGGGGCGGTCCTGGAGGCAATTGCCTGGCAGGACAACCCCTGTGACGCGACGGTGACGCAGCCGGTGGAGCCTTGTGACCCGGATGGATCATATGGGAACGTGGACTTCCGGCATGACTTCCGGTTTGTCAGAATGGTGACTGCACGTGTAATATACATCCGGGGTTTCCCAGGTAACGGGGCGTTCCTGGAGGCGGTTGCCTAGTAGGACGGCACCTAATTGACTGCATATGTAATATACATTCAGGGTTCCCTAGGTAATGGGGCGTTCCTGGAGGCGGTTGCCTAGTAGGACAGCCCCTATTTGTTGGTATTTAAGGAGAGCCAGCCACATGGTAAGGCGTCCATTATATATATCCACATGGAGAGGTGTGTGCTGCTGAATGAGTAGCCCCCTTAACAGGTATCAGGTATGTCTTCCATGTGTTCTAAAGACTCTCTGTGTTGTGGTTTGGATTTGGGGTTCTGATATTTGTTTGTTCCACAGGCGATTGGGCCAGTTATTTCTCATTTGTCTCCTGATGAACCCTAACTAATTTTATGGGGAGAAACGCGTTGAGACTATGTGAATCTATGTTATTGGGTTGAGGACCATGGAAAGCCCGGACGCCTCTACACTATGAAAAAAGGACTGCTGAGGGACTAATTTTTGACTCAAGTATCTCTCAGATAAGTTTAATTTTCCTATCTCTCCTGACAATTGAAGTTATAACCTCTAGACTATATTATAATACAAGGGAGACTAGGGACATCATAGAAGGGAAAGCCGCCGAGGAATGGGGGCACCTCATTACCTTTAGGGTGTATTGTGACTTTATGTTGCATCTCCATTGGCAGGTAGAGGAAAGAGAGAGTGAGGGTCCTTTAGATCTTATACCTTGGCAGGATCATTACTAAGACGATTTATGGAATAATTGTTTTGTTCCTCTGGGCAGATATCTTGGAGCTGTCCCATGGTCCTGGGATTATGTTTTTTGTGTGTGTTGTATCTTGTCACAGGTGGAACTTTTTGAATTTTAATGAATTTCAATAAATAGTGTTTTTATAAAATTTAAATTAAGGTAGCATTCTGGTTCTATATTGATTTTCTACCTACGCAATAGGTTTCTAAGTGTTCAACTACAGACCTCTCTCATCTTTTTAAGTGGGAAAACTTGCACAATTGGTGGCTGACTACATACTTTTTCCCCACTGTATCTATTTATCTATCTATCTATCTATCTATCTATCTATCTATCTATCTCTATCTATCTATCTATCTATTGATCGATCTATCTATCTATCTATCTATCTATCTATCTCTATCTATCTCTATCTATCTATCTATCTATCTATCTATCTATATCTCTATCTATCTATCTATATCTATCTATCTATCTATAGCTCTATCTATCTATCTATCTATCTCTATCTATCTATCTATCTATTTATCTATTGCGAGTGTTCGCCTGTTCATGTGATGGGGGGTCACTCACTTTGCTGTGGTTTAGAGGTAGCATAGGAGAACACACAGTTCATTAAAAAGCCCAGCAGGTTCATTATGTCTCATAAACTGCACATCAGGTAACACAACATGAACCTTACTTTGGCTTTACAGGTAGATAAAAATAAAAACACGGTTTACAGACCATCTTACTTTGCAGCAACTCCGGGAGTTTTTCTTCCATGTGATTTCTACCCGGGTCAGGGTGTTTCCGTGCACCGGAGGTAAGATCAGGAGTGAAGAGGGGTGAGCTGAATTTTTCCTTTTTTGACATCTTACTTTGTGGTATGCTCGCTCAGATTCGGACACTTCCAGTATGTGAGTGGAGGTATCTCCCACCACTCGCTCACTTCCAGCTGGTTGAAGGCAAGCCACACTTTCCTGACTGGGTTCCTTCCAGAGGCTCATTTTTCTTGGAGATTAGCAACATCTTTCATCTCAGAGGCTGCTTCTCCTGCAGTGCTGCTCCTCACAAAGCCTCACACTTCACATGTCAAACAAACAGTCTCTATTTTTTCATCATGTGACTTGTCATGTGACAAACCCATGGGCAGGGGGTATGTAGGTGGCCAGACCCACCCATCTCTCCAGCCACCTGCAAACCTGCCCTTTGAACACTATAATAAAGATGTGGTAGTACATGCACCGAAAATAAACTTTCACTTTCACTTTCAAGAAATGTTCACACCACTTTTGGGGTACATACCGCCCATTTATAATGTATCCAGTCACCATGTTACACTATCTATCATTTTTGCACATCTTTAACACTTAAGAATCAGTAATTCCTTGAATGCATTTAATTCTGGTTCATGTCAGACAGACGGTACATGGATGCCTTCCGTGTGCTGTACGTGTTTTTCATGGATGCATTGACTTGTATGGGTTCCTTTGATCTGTACTGCAGAGTTTACAGACACATGGTGCGAGTGAAAACAAAGGGGTGTGAAGATCAACATAGATTATAATGCCTTTCACAACATGTGCTTTACATGTATCACGATAAGTGGGTTCCTGCAAACCGCCATACATGTATGGTAGTATTGTGACACCCCTGACTCTTGTCAGGGTGTCACAGGGAACTGCACCCCTGTCTCTTATGGTGCAGAACTCACCCTTCATGGTTCTGGGTTCCTACACACTGGTATTGCTTCGATCAGCACTCAAATCCTAACCACACCCCACACCACACCCTGTCAGGCACACCAATGGGTCGTCTAGCTGGAAAAGGGCCACCCACCTTGGGGTCAGGCAGACTTGTGGGAGGGAGGAAGTCAGTTCAGTTGTAGCTCCAAAGAGTAAGGAGCTGGGAGAAGCAGCTCCCTGGAGATCAGTAGTAGTCCTCAGAGAGTGAAAAACACCGGATTGCACTGAACGCAGGTGTGAAAGCAGCCTTAGTAATGTTGCAGTATCTGTCAGATACCTGACATTACTAACTGTCTGTAATAAAAAATAAAGAAAAAAAAATATTTGAAATAATGGTCCCCCAACACATTCCCTCTTTCACCAATTTATTGAAAATAAAAAAATCCGTTCCGCAATAATCCATTTTGGAGGTCCCACGACAACTCTGGACCTTCCAGAATATGGGGGGCACACTCAGTGAACGTATCATCCATTTTCTGGAAGGGCATGTGAGCAGTGTGGGTGCAATGACCTGAGAGTACTGCAGCCATTCTCCCTGGGTCCACAGAACGGCAGTGTGAGCCACAGTAAGGTCAGTGTCACTGCTACATGAACAGCAAAGAAAAATTGAGTTTCCAGGTCAATTAAAATTGTAAATTTTTTTTAATCACATATTAAATTAAATAAATTAATTACAAAAGATCATATACAAAAATACCCCCAGACAAGGTGATAGGGCTACAATCACATGTGGGGATTAAATTTTAACCTTTTTCAGGAAGGGTATAATCCTATTACAACTGCATTCCTATCAGCAGTGGATTATTCACAATGGACATTAGTAAACTGCAGTTATTTGTTTAACCATTTAAATTCACAATTGTCCCCACAGGAGGTTAACGTGCCCACCAGAATATAATAGAACCCTCCTAAAATTTAACACCCACATGGAATTGTAGCCATTGTAGCCACCTTGTCTGGGGGGGTATTTTCCTCCCCTTTTTTTGCCTCACTTTTTCTGTAAGGTATTTTTGTATATGATCTTTTGTAATTAATGTATTCAATTTATTATGTGATGAAATAAAATTTACAATTTTAATTGACCTGGAAACTCCATTTTTCTTTGTTGTTCATGTAGCCCTTTTGGAGTGGTCTATAATGTCTTTTGATATCCTATTGTAGGAACTATGGAAATGTTTGTATTAATACAGTGTCACTGCTAGCAGAGAGCCAGCTGACAGCCACTCTGCGCATGTGGCCGACATCTTTTGAGAAGGAGGAGAAGGGAGGAGGGATTGCAGGGGAGCATTGCTGCAGGAGGTAATGGGAGAGACAGTGGGTGACGGTGGGTGACAGTGGGTGACCTGGCTGGACCTGGGGAGGACTTTTCTTTTGTATCTGACATGTCACATGTGTTGCGGACGGGGCCGGGCCGCTGCAGGGGCCACACAGATCCGGGTTCGTTACTGCGGGTCACACGGCTGGCCGTCCTCACAACCGTAGGAAGGGAGAATTTACAGGGCGTGGTTTTGTCGGTGACGCCACCAGTGGGTTGCGATGAGAGTTGGTATCACCGCCGCTGCCTGGTGATGGGGCGCTCGGGGCTGATGGAGTGGGGCAGCAGGATGGAATCCCCTCCACGGGTAGGGGAAGTGTAGTCCTGGGGCCCAGGTAAACAGGAGCAATGGCTGCTGGAGGGGATGTGCCAGGTTGGACCGGGGGTAAATGATGTACTCACAGTTCAAAGAATCGCACACAAGTCCAATGGTAAACCAAATTACCAGTGACCGGTCGCCTCCAGCGGGTATATTTGGGTCCCACACCTGGGTGTAGCAAACAGGAGTCCCTTCCTCCTGCACTCAGTGTTTGTGTCTTCACTGGGACAACTCCGCTTGGAACGGGGAAGTCCACTCCCGGTATTGTGTATGTTGGGAGCTGTGGCCCGGGAAATCTGACCCTTGGGATTTCTGTGGGTTCTGACGGACACCCTATCCTCCGCGTTGGGCTGCCGTTTCGCTCTCTGGGCTTCTGTGGAACAAGGCCTGAAACCTTGTCCCCAGCTGGTCAATTAACAAGGTGGCTTGCAACCTTCCTCGTCCTTGGGTCCAGGTACCCCTACTGTGCACGGCCTCCGGACCGGATTCCTGCTGTCGGAAGTTTACTTTAGGTCTTCTGCGACCGGATCTCCGTCGCCTGTGGTCATGGTTGCCGTCTGCCACCTAGTCCGCTAGTTCAGGGGACCCAATCCCTGACTCCACTGCACTTCCACACTCCTCCACTGTCAACTGTCAGAGCTTGACTTCTCGCTTCAACTCCAACTTAACTTCCACTTAACTGTCTGGTTCCCACCCCTGACACCTCAGGACCCCTAGGTGGGTGCTCCCATCTGCCTGGTCCCGCCCACTGGTGTGTCCCTATTGTCATGAGGGGGTGGCTAGGCTGTACTGGCTGTGTGTTGTACCTGGGTGTGGGTTTTGTGTTGGTGGGCCAAGGAGGATGGAGTAAGGTACACTTCTGTGACTACCTGGTTTTACCAGAGTGTCACACATGCAACAGAAATCAGAGGAGGAGGATAAATGCAGCGTGCGTGTAGCATTTTTAAGACAATTGGAAGGGGGAAGAAGGGGAAGGTGACTGGGGTGTGGGGCACTTAGGCCACACTTGGGGACTGGGGGAGGAGATTTATCTCCCATCTGATGTTTGATCATGGCAGGTGGGAGATAAATCACTTTTTATCGGCGCTGTCATTTACTGTAACGTGGCCATTTTTATATGTGATCACGTGACCGGGGACCGGAAAAAACGTCTCGAATCGTGATCTCCAGGGTCTCAGCTACCCATGGTAGCTGAAACCTCAGAGATTTTCTAACACGGGGGGGCGCCATTCACTTTTTTCTTGCCGCCATTTGAAAACGGCGATATGGAAGAAGTACCCTTTACTACTGCCATCGTAAAGGGGTTAAATGCAAGAAAATATCTGAAAATACTAGCCCCCAGCTTTCAACTTTATCATGGCTGGATATCAAAATTGGGAAAGACCACATGCCATTTTTAAAATTATTTATTTAAATAATTAAAAAAGCCACATGGGGTCCCTTGTATTTCGATACACAGCCAAGATAAGCACATGGCTGGGGGCTGCAGCCTGTAAACTTCTGCTTTATCTGCACTGGGTATTACAATATGGGGGACCCTACATCAGTTTTTAAAAAATGTATTTATTTTTACACCACTATATGGACGAAGACAGCATGTGTGATTCCAACCAATCACAGACACTGTCACACAGGGTAGAGGCATGGTCTAACTGCAACCAATCAGAGACACTGGGACTGCCAGTGGGCGGGGAAGCAGTGAATATGTATGAGCTTTAATGATCGGACCTGGAAGGAGTGTTACAGCCGAGTGTATGGTTGGTAAGTATAACTGCCCTGCTTTATTCCTTATTTTCTTCCTTTTGCAGCCCCCATAGCCGTTACTATCACCAGCCCCCTAACACTTACTACCACCAGCCCCCCCTAGCCCTTACTAACACATAAGGTTTGAATTCAATGCTGTTCATATTTGTTCATTGAACTGTTCAGCAAACACTGGGAAAGTTGTTGATCTTGAACTGAACCTTGAAAGGTTTGCCCACCTCTACAGTAATTACAACATTCTGAGGCTGCTAAGTCTGCAGCAGGGAAAACTATGATGCTATCACAACTGCTTCACCCAGTACACTAACTGATCCATTGCTGGAATTAAAGTCTCTGTCCCTTCCTTATGCTGCTATCAGATTATTTATCAAAAACCTGATGACAGATCCCCTTTAATGGTT
This sequence comes from Anomaloglossus baeobatrachus, assembly GCF_048569485.1. NCBI lineage: Eukaryota > Metazoa > Chordata > Amphibia > Anura > Aromobatidae > Anomaloglossus > Anomaloglossus baeobatrachus. The sequence goes on from NC_134358.1 coordinate 206,497,100, forward strand.
ATCTGAGGAATGTTCTGCCACACTAAATGCACTTGTGCAACAATCAGGGATCCACTGCTGGCAGCTACCTTTGGAATTGCCAACTAATGATGTCTTAGATGTGCAATGGGAGACAAATTCTGAGTCGCTGAAGGCCATGCAGGCTACCCACAAAAACATGATCAACATGCATACTAGCTCTATTGTGTTGAGAAATTATTCCCAGGACACTTAGGAGAAATGGCTCTACCACTCAATCCATGAATGATCAATTCTGTGCTGCAAGTGAAATTTGACTTCACATACCAAGCCTAAAGGCCCCGTCACACGCAACGACGTTTCAAACGATATATCGCCGGGGTCACGGATTCCGCGACGCACATCCGGCATCGTTAGCGACATCATTGTGTGTGACAGCAAGGAACGAGCGTTAACGATGGAAAATACTCACCTTATCGTCCATCGTTGACACGCTGTTCCTTTTTAAAAATCGTTGATTGTTGTGCACGCAGGTTATTCATCATTCCCGAGGCAGCACACATCGCTACATGTGACACCTCGGGAACGACGAACTGCAGCTTACCTGCAGCCGCCGGCAATGCGGAAGGAAGGAGGTGGGTGGGATGTTACGTCCCGCTCATCTCCGCCCCTCCGCTTCTATTGGGCGGCCGCTTAGAAAGGAGGCGGTTCGCCGGCAACAGCAACATTGCTAGGGAGGTAAGCACGTGTGACGGCTCCAAACGATTTTGTGCGCCACAGGCAGCGATTTGCCCGTGACGCACAAATAACGGGGGCGGGTGCTTTCACCAGCGATATCGCTAGCGATATCGCTGGGTGCAACACCCCCTTAAAGCTTCAAACAATGTGTACACAAACCAATAGAAGGCATTTGCTAGGTCCAACTATATGTGTTCCATTGACCTCATGCTACTGCTCTCAAGTGCTATTATGGTGCAGAACAAAACAGCAAATAAGGATGAATTGGAGGCTTACCCTTGTCAGTGATGAATTCCGTTACTATCTTTGATGCAATGATAGCTAAAGATTGGCCTGGAGACCACATTTACAGCGGCATGAAGAGTACTTTATGAAGGAACGTCACACCGGATCTTCTCCTGCAAGTATGGGGTGGAATAGTGTAGGGTAGCCAGACGTTTTAGTCTTCATTCCAGTTACACTAGCAGCTAGCTGTTATATCGACTCGATCACAGAAACAGTGGCATGGCCATTTCTCCAAAGTGTCCTAGGAGCCATTTTTTAAAACAACAATCTCATGTCACCTCTAGAATCTAATTGGTTGGCAATTGCAAAGGGAGCTGCCAGCAGTGGATTTTGAACATGTGCTTGCCCAAGTGCTTTCAGTTTGGCATAACATTCCTGAGATAACTATTAAGCGGAATCTGTCAGCAGGTTTGTACTACCTCATCTGAGAGAAGCACAATGTAAGCATAAAGAATGTATTTCCAACAATGGATCACTCAAATTTCTGGGTGCAGCAATTCTGACACAATCATCATTTTTACATTTAACCATCTAGCAAAGCTGAGAGAATGGTCAGTATTCAATGTAAATAGTCTAGTCTATTTTTTATCATATACACTTTATTTCCCTATACATTGTGCTGTATATTAAGAATAACTGTACTGTGCTATACAGTTGAAATTAGAAGCTTGGGAAGGATATCCAGAACATTTCACCCAAGTCATACAGTTTAAGTCCTCTCTCACACATCCGTGAAAAACACACACGTGTTTCACGGACGTGTCAGAGGTGCGTTTTGCACTCGGTGTGCTGTGTGTATGGCACACATGTGTTCTCCGTGTGTTATCTGTTGGCGTCGCTGTCCGTGGTGCTGATCTTTGGTCTCCGGTCCTGCCAACTCCCCGCTGCTGCTGCTTCCATCCGCAGTGAAGTGAATATTAAATGAGCATAATGAGCTGCGGTCGTCAGCAAGTGACAGCAGCGGGAGAGACAGGATGGCAGGAGAAGGTGAGTAATGTTTGTATTTTTTTATCGCAGACATGTCTTTTCTCCGGTGCATGTCACATGGAACACATTCGTGTGGTCCGTGTGTGTTACTTGTGACCCAATTGCGTTCCGTGTGACACCCGTGATGCCGGAGATAAAACGGACATGTCGGCGTGAGAAACACATGGACACACGTAAGTACGGAACAGACACACGGTCCGTGCGATAATACTTACGTGTGTCCAAAACCAAAGGAATACATAGGTCTACGTGTGTACGTGTCTCCGGTACGTGAGAATATTGCCAAACACATACCGGAGGCACGTACGTGTGAAGATAGCCTAAGGGCAATGGTACCAAATACTAATGAAATGTATGTAAATGCCTTAAAATGTTGTCTCTCTCTTTCATTATTTTGACATTTGACAAATATAAATAACTAGACGGTGGCCCGATTCTACGCATTGGGTATTCTAGAATTTATTGTGTAGTTAATGTATGATTTTTGTTATATATATCGATGTTGTTGCGTGTAGTTGCCAAGTGTTTGTGTAGGGTGCTGTAAATGTTCTGGGTGTTGTCTGGGTGGGGGGGTGTGAGAGCGGTGTTGTTTGTGTGTTGCGGTGTGTGTGTTGCGTTGTTTGTGGAGTGCTGTGTGTCTGCAGTGTTGTCTGTGTGTGGTGCTGTGTGTGTTGCGCGGTTTGTGTGGGTGTGGGGTACGTGTGTGTGTTTTAGGGGGAGGTATGTTTTGTGCAATGTGTGTGTGTTGCGCGGTATGTGCGTATATTTGTGTATGCCACGGTGTTTGTGTGTTGGGTGTTGTGTGTGTGTGGCGTTGTCTGTGTGTGTGGGTGTCTGTGTAGGGCGGTGTTTGTGGTTCCCAGTGTGTGTGTGGTGTGTTGTGCGGTGCGCATGTGGAGGTGTGTGTGTGTTTTGGGGGGAGGTGTGCACCCCCATCATGCTCCATCCCCCATGCTGCGCACCCCCCATCGTGCTCCATCCCCCATGCTGCGCACCCCCCATCGTGCTCCATCCTCCATGCTGCGCACCCCCATCATGCTCCATTCCCCATGCTGCGCACCCCCCATCGTGCTCCATCCCCCCTGCTGCGCACCACCCATCGTGCTCCATCCCCCATGCTGCACACCCCCCATCATGCTCCATCCCCCATGCTGCGCACCCCCCATCGTGCTCCATCCCCCATGCTGCGTAACCCCCATCGTGCTCCATCCCCCATGCTGCGCACCCCCCATCGTGCTCCATTCCCCATGCTGCGCACCCCCCATCGTGCTCCATCCCCCATGCTGTGCACCCCCCATCGTGCTCCATCCCCCATGCTGCGCACCCCCCATCGTGCTCTATCCCCCATGCTGTTCACCCCCCATCGTGCTCCATCCCCATGCAGCTGACCCCCCATCGTGCTCCATTCCCCATGCTGCACACCCCCCATCGTGCTCCATCCCCCATGCTGCGCACCCCCCATCGTGCTCCATCCCCCATGCTGCGTACCCCCCATCGTGCTCCATCCCCCATGCTGCACACCCCCCATCGTGCTCCATCCCCTATGCTGCGCACTCCCCATCGTGCTCCATCCCCCATGCTGTGCACCCCCCATCGTGCTCCATCCCCCATGCTGCGCATCCCCCATCGTGCTCCATCCCCCATACTGCGCACTCCCCATCGTGCTCCACAGTCACACATCAGACAGTATACACGCACACATCTGATCGCATACACTCACACCCCACTTCTCCCTGTGCCCTCCGGTGGGCGGTCCCTGCAGCTGTGCTGCACGCCGTGCTCCTCTGCCTTCTGCCGACACTCACAGATCTGATCGCATACACTCACACATGAGAACACACGCACACATCCGATCGCATACACGCACACATCCAATCGCATACACGCACACATCTGATCGCATACATGCACACACACACTGACGATATCGCACATACGCGCTCACACACTCACAACATCCGAAGATACCACATGCTTTCAGCCATGTGATCCTCCGGCAGGTCCTGGAAGGTCACTGCACGCACAGTATCGCCGCCGAGAAGTAAGCAATATCACTGGATGTTGTGAGTGTGTGGATGCGATCTGATGTGTGTGTGAGGTGTGTGTGAGAGTGAGTGAGTGTGATCTGATGTGTGTGTCTGTTCTTATGTGTGTGCGTGTGTGTGTGTTCCGCCGCTGCAGGACCTTGATGCGCTCACCTGCTCCCGGTCGGCGTCTGGTGAGTATGACTGCGGGGTCTTCTTTCTTCTGTCTTCTCTCTTCTGGGGGTGCCCGCTGCCTATAATGAAGTGTCTTGCAGTGTCTTTAACTCTTTCACCGCTGCATGATACTTCATTATTGACCGCAGCGTATGCCGGCTCCCTGCACATGTGTACCGGGAGCCGGTGTACGCTGGTAACCATGATACACATCGGGTAACTAAGGGAAGCGCTTCCTATAGTTACACGATGTTTATCATGGTTACCAGCGTACACCAGCTCCATCACGATCCCAGCATCGCAAGGTTATGTCTGGGCTAGGGGAGTCGGGGCTTCATTTGAATTCAGGGGAAGGGGCGTGGCCGAGCGGTCGATGCGTGCGGAGGGTCGGGGCGAGCGGCCAATCCATGCGGGGGGCGGGGCCAGGCCGAGGCGAGCGGCCAATCTGTGGGGGTGGGCGGGGCCAGGCCGAGCCCAGCGGCCAATCCGAAAGTTGTCACTGTAACGACACAATTTTGGAGCAAGACAGACAGACAGACAGAATAAGGCAATTATATATATAGATTTTGGTAATCCTAATTGACCTAAAACGGGAAAGGTTTATTCTGATTTCATGTCAAATAGTGAGAAAAACATGCAAATGTGTCTTTTTAGATACTGTATGTAAACTTCTGGTTTCAACTGTATCTATTGTGACTGGCATTTTGTCACTACTATGCATACTTTATTAATGTCACCATATGATTATAGATATTTTGTCATTTAATATTGTGAATCGCTGCAGAATATGTTGGTGCCATAGAAATAAACATTATTATTATTATTATTATAAAATGGATTCAATATTTTAGGTTTACTCATGACGTGATTGTTAGCAAGCTCATTGCATTTTTATTATATTGCCCACTGGTATCACTGTTGTACAGGCATTTCCAGTATAGGAGGCTGCAGTTGCTTTCTAGTATCCAGATGTTGTGGTAATAGGGAGCAGGAATCATCAGCACTGGGTAGTTTACAGTTTATTACGCCCTCATGTAACCAGCAAAGCAATGAATATGCCTGTGTTTGGGAGATCGGTTTGTTTAGCATATGCAGTAGAGATCAGCAGCTAATATTAATGCTGAGGCTGGATTCCTATCTTATTTTCTTATTCAAAGCTGTAGTTTATTTCAAGTTCGTCATTTTCTTATTCAGTAAGAATGTATTATACATTCTCCAATACATTTTTTTTCTATGCATTCCATATGTTGTCATTTGCATTAGCTTCCCTTTTTGCTTTCTATCTGGAAAATCCTTGGTTATATCTGGTCTGTTGGGTCATGGAATCCGACCATGACCTTCTGTAGACGGCCCATTATATAATCTGTAAATAATGTGACCAGTAGTTTGATACATGTATTAATGCTCATGATCTTTGAAAGTGAAATCTCTATGTTTTTATAATGTGAAGTCCTTGGACCAAAGTAAGTTAACTCTTTGTAGACACCGAATTAATCTAGTCACACTGTGCCAACTCTTAACTCAAGTTGAATCAGTCAGGACTACAAAGCCAGCCATGCACATTAGATGGTTATCGGTAAGCGATGCCTCTACTGATTGTTTGGTGTAAGCCATCTCAGCTGACTTTGCCAAACACAGAAGCTGTGCTTCAGCGCTATGAGAAAGCCGCACACTGCCAGCGGCCAGCATCTTCTCTCCAGCAGAACAATACGATCGACAGTCCGAAATTGGAAATCTACCCAGACTATCAGTCAACTGGTGACTCTACACACATTAGACCATTGACTGAGTAAGTTGATCTCCGTGGGTTCTGCCAACATGAGTCCATTGTGTATGGGGGAGCTTTAAGACTGGGGCTAGACAGGAAATTTTGTTGCACACAGGTTTTATGGCCAAAGATCGCTCTACGAGAGTGAGAGTGAGTGGTGAACATGGTCAGATGTGGTTGAAATTAAGTGTTGGCATTGTATATACCGATAAGGACAAACACAACTACAGAGAAATATTGCCACATAAACAAATTGTTAATGACACTGCTATGTACATTGGAAGAGGGAGACAGAGCAATGCAACGTGAGATAGGCATTGTAGATCACACCTGCAACTCTGTGAAAGTGAGTTTACTTCCAGAAGACATAGTACTGAACTCAGTGTTGGTAGCTCAGTGTCATTAGATGGTGTAAGGCCACCTTTATATGTTTACAATACGTGAGGTATCCATTTTTTTCACAGATGCCACACTTACCCATTATAACCTATTGAGCTGCTAACATCTGTGTTTTTACACAGACCATGTGTCCCTGCACATGGAGACTTGTCCAGTTTTTTGGCCACACAAGTGACAAAGGCGAAAAAAGTCTATAAGTCCATGAAAAAACATGTACAGCACACAGATGGCTTCTATGTATCTTCCGTATGCCATCTGTGTGCCGTGAATGTGCTGTGCGTGTTTACCAATGTCAAGAATAGGAGAAGATTTGTAATTTAATTTTTTATCCATAACGGAGAAATACTGGTGATACACTATGGGCACATTGAGGGTACCCTGACGGAAAACACTGATGACACTGGTACTATTTTTTACATATATGTTTTATATGCACATGTGAAGGGGCCTAGGACTGGTGGGGACCTGTTGAAAAACAAGGCCAACTCTTGATCGCTAGAAATACCTATATATATATATATATATATATATATATATATATATAATTGCCTTATTCTGTCTGTCTGTCTGTCTGTCTGTCTGTCTTGCTCCAAAATTGTGTCCTTACGGTGACACAAAGCCAATTGGCCGCTGGGCTCGCCATGGCCCCGCCCCCCCCGCATGGATTGGCTGCTCACCCAGGCTCTGCCCCCACACGGATTGGCCGGCCGCTCGCCCAGACTCCGCCCCCCACTTGGATTGGCCTCTTGCCTCGGCACCCTGCACGTATTGGCAACTCGGCCACGCCCCGCCCCCTCACGCAATGCATGCTCGCTCTGGCCCCGCCCCCCGCACGCATTCCCCGAAGTGACACGGAGCCACGACTCCCAGGTGAGTACTGTACCCCCGGGAGCCCACATCAGCGTACGCCGCCAACCCAGCCGACACATACCCTTGCATTGCTGGGGTTGCCGCTGTATGCTGGTGTGGGCTCCCGTGCGGGCGGGGGACGGGATACGCTGGTAACCATGGTAGCATAGTTACCAGCGCATCAAGGTCCTGCAGCGGCGGAACATACACACACGCACACACATAACAACACACACGCACACACGCACACACACACGCACACACATAACAACAGAAACACACACACATCAGATCACACTCACTCTCACACACACATCACACACACATCACATCGCATCCACACACTCACAACATCCTGGGATATCGCTTGCTTCTCGGCGGCGATACTGTGCAGTGCGCTTCCAGGACCTGCCGGAGGATCACATGGCCAGAAGCATGTGGTATCTCCGGATGTTGTGAGTGTGAGCGCGTATGTGCGATATCGTCAGTGTGTGTGTGTGTGTGTGTGTGAGTGTATGCGATCGGGTGTGTGTGAGTGTATGCGATCGGGTGTGTGTGAGTGTATGCGATCGGGTGTGTGTGAGTGTATGCGATCGGGTGTGTGTGTGTGTGTGTGTATGCGATCGGGTCTGTGAGTGTCGGCAGAGGAGCACGGCGTGCTGGAGGAGGCTGGGAGGAGAGAGGCTGATCCTGGGGAAGGCTGGGAGGGGGAGGCTGATGCTGGGGGAGGCTGGGAGGAGAGAGGCTGATGCTGGGGGAGGCTGATGCTGGGGGAGGCTGGGAGGGTGTAGGCTGATGCTGGGGGAGGCTGATGCTGGGGGAGACTGGGAGGAGAGAGGCTGATGCTGGGGGAGGCTGAGGCTGGGGGAGGCTGATGCTGGGGGAGGCTGGGAGGAGGGAGGCTGGGAGGAGAGAGGCTGATCCTGGGGAAGGCTGGGAGGGGGAGGCTGATGCTGGGGGAGGCTGGGAGGAGAGAGGCTGATGCTGGAGGAGGCTGGGAGGAGAGAGGCTGATGCTGGGGGAGGCTGGGAGGAGAGAGGCTGATGCTGGGGGAGCCTGGGAGGCGGGGGCTGATGCTGGGGGAGCCTGGGAGGCGGAGGCTGATGCTGGGGGAGCCTGGGAGGTGGAGGCTGATGCTGGGGGAGGCTGGGAGGCAGAGGCTGATGCTGGGGGAGGCTGGGAGGCGGAGGCTGATGCTGGGGGAGGCTGGGAGGGGGAGGCTGATGCTGGGGGAGGCTGGGAGGGGGAGGCTGATGCTGGGGGAGGCTGGGAGGGGGGAGGCTGGGAGGAGGGAGGCTGGGAGGGGGGAGGCTGAGAGAAGAGAGGCTGATGCTGGGCGAGGCTGAGGCTGGGAGGAGAGAGGCTGATGCTGAGGACAGAGAGGCTGATGCTGGGGACAGAGAGGAGAGGCTGATGCTGGGAGGAGAGAGGCTGATGCTGGGAGGAGAGAGGCTGATGCTGGGAGGAGAGAGGCTGATGCTGGGAGGAGAGAGGCTGATGCTGGGGGCAGAGAGGCTGATGCTGGGGGCAGAGAGGCTGATGCTGGTGCAGCATGGGGGATGGAGCACGATGGGGGGGTGCGCAGCATGGGGGATGGAGCACGATGGGGAGTGCGCAGCATGGGGGATGGAGCACGTTTGGGAGTGCGCAGCATGGGGGATGGAGCACGATGGGGAATGCGCAGCATGGGGGATGGAGCACAATGGGGAGTGCGCAGCATGGGGGATGGAGCACAATGGGGAGTGCGCAGCATGGGGGATGGAGCACGATGGGGGGTGCGCAGCATGGGTGATGGAGCACGATGGGGGGTGCACAGCATGGGGGATGGAGCACGATGGGGGGTGCGCAGAATGGGGGATGGAGCACGATGGGGGGTGCGCAGCATGGGGGATGGAGCACGATGGGGGGTGCACACCTCCCCCCAACACACACACACGTGCACTGCACAACACACCACACACACACTGGGAACCACAAACACCGCCCTACACACACCCACACACACAGACAACGCCGCACACACACAACACCCAACACACAAACACCGCGGCATACATAAATATACGCACATACCGCACAACACACACATTGTACAAAACATACCTCCCCCCAAGACACACACACACCCCACACAAACCGCGCAACACACACACACACACACACACACACAACGCTACAGACACACAGCGCTCCACAAACAACGCAACACACGCAACACACATACAACACCGCTCTCACCCCCCGCCACACCCAGACAACACCCAGAACATGTACAGCGCCCTACACAAACACTTAGTAACTACACACAACAACATATATATATATATATATATATATATATATATATATATGTAACAAAAATCATACATGAACTACACAATACGTAAATTCTAGAATACCCGATGCGTAGAATCGGGCCACCTTCTAGTATATATATATATATAAAATATATATATACAGTATATATATATATATATATATATATATATATATATATATACAGTGTATATAGCACACGGATGAAAGCCATGTGCCGTTCATGTGACACGTACCAGAATTAAATGCATGTAAGTGGACTACGTGTACTAAGCCGAACTTGTTTGAGATATTTTCTTTTATTTTTATTTTTTAATAAAGTGCTGAATGAGGGAACGTGTTGGGGAGTGTTTAATTCAACAAAGTATTTGTGTGGTTTATTTTCCTTCTTAATAATGGGCTAGGAATGGGGGTGTCTGTTAGACACCGATCCAATACTATCACCAGGGCTTGATTCTAGCTAATATTACACAGCTGACATCAACTACAATTACCATTAACCCGATTGCCAATGCACAAGGGCAATTGGGAAGAGATGAGCCGAAGCACCAGAATTGGAGAATCTAATGTAATGCTTCACTTCTGAGGTGGCTGTGGGTTGCTATTTTTGGGCTGGGAAGGGCCTAAGAACCATGGACCTTCCCAGCCTTATAATATCAGCCCACAGCTGTCTGCTTTACCTTTGCTGGCTACAAAAAAAATGTATGTTTTTTTTTTTTGTTTAATTGATTTATTTATTAGGTTAATACAATAAGTTCCACATGCCAGGCACTAAAGGGTGCATTTTATAATTTCTCATGTCGTTGTGAAGTTATATATATCTATCTATCTATCTATCTATCATTATCTTTGCACATCTTTAACACATAAAAATCAGGAATTTCTTGAACGCATTTCATTCCGGTACATGTCACATGAACAGCACATGGATGTCATGCAGATGACACATGTATGGAAACACTGGTCACATGGTAGGGCAAAACGGACTGTCTCATACATATGTTTTTGATGCGCACATGGGAACGGGGCCTTACCCTTAGTCATTTAACCCTCTAAAATTCCAAAGGGTCAAGCAGTCAGAAGTCACCAGATGCCCATTTTCAAGCCAGTCTTGAAGCCCAAATATAATTTAAGCCAGTCTAAACTTGCTTGATTTTGATGTAGCGCTTCGGCATCTATATACTAGCAGTGTGAGAAAAATTGCCCAATGATATTTAACCCTTTGAAAGCATCTAATACTTATTCAGACTATTACTATTATATACTTATTCACACTATATAGTGTTCGTCTCCTCACTTTTATACCAATATAACTGTCAAAATCTGTATTTGGCCACCTGGAATGAAATAATTTTGATGCCAGATATTGAGGTAAATATGTATAGTGTGTCAAAAACATTTATTCCGTTGAAAGTCCCAGCTACTTTTCAAAAATATTAATATTTGGCCCACTACATATTATTATGCCAGTATTCATGCCCAGAACCTCTTTGAGACAACCTGGTCGGGAATTATTTTGATGCTGAGAATCCCTGTCTGTGTGCTAGCCATGTAAGCTCAGATGTCTAATGTAATTTACCCCTTTAAAACCACCAGTTTAATATTGAAAACAGTAAAAATTGACATTATACCCACTATGATGCGAGTTTGTATGGCAGGAAAAGAGAAGCAATTGCATTTTATGTAACGTGGCACAGTCACTCATAGATTAGCATGGTTGCAATGCCACCAAGGACAACATGTGCAATGAGCTTGTATGTTCTCTCCATATTTGAGAGTAGTTATTCTGGGTACTTCTGTTCTCTGCCACACTTTAAATGCATATAGTTAGAGAATTGTGAGTTTCAATCACAACAGTAATGATATGATGAGCGACATTACAATGTTCTGGTACTTGTAGCTGGAAGTTGGATGCTCTGAAGAGCTCTTGTGTACCTGAGTAAAATGGAAGTCAATGGGGAACTCGAGCATTTTTTCAGGAAATCTTCTGAAAAAATGCTTGCATTCCAATTGACTTCCATTATACTTGGATGCTCGGATGGGCATCACTCAACTGTTTGTCACAAGTACCAAGCGCCTGAGTATGGTAGTGTTCGCTCATCACGAGTATCGAGCACCTGAGCATGCTAGTGTTCACTCTTCATGAGTATCGAGCATCAAAGCATGGTAGTGTTCACTGATCAGGAGTATAGAGCAGTTGAGGATTGTAGTGCTCACTCACCACGAGTTTTGAGTACCCGAGCATGGTAGTGTTCACTCATCATGAGTATTGAGCACCTGAGCGTGGTAGTGCTCACTCAGCAAGAGTATCGAGCACCTGACCATGGTAGTGCTTGCTCATCATGAATATAGAACACCCTAGCATGGTGGTGTTTGCTCATCAAGAGTATCGAGCACCCATACATGGTAGTGCTTGCTCATCACAAGTACTGAGCACCTGAGCATGGTAGTGTTCGCTCATCATGGTAGCGCTCACTCATCACGAGAACCGAGCACCCTAGCATGGTAGTGTTTGCTCATCATGAGTACCGAGCATGGTAATGTTTGCTCATCGCTAGTATCGAGCACCCAAGCTTGGTAGCGCTCACTCATCATGAGAACCGAGCACCCTAGCATGGTAGTGTTCGCTCATCATGAGTATCTAGCGCCTGAGCATGGTAGTACTTGCTCATCACAAGTACCAAGCACCCGAGCATGGTACTGTTCACTCATCATGGTAGTGCTCACTCATCACTAGTATTGAGGACCCAAGCATGGTAGTGCTCACTCATCACGAGAACCGAGCACCCTAGCATGCTAGTTTTCGCTCATCACGAGTATTGAGCACCCAAACATGGTAGTGCTTGCTCATCACGAGTACCGAGCACCTGATCATGGTAGTGCTTGCTCATCATGAGTATCGAGCACCCGAGCATGGTAGTGTTCGCTCATCATGGTAGTGCTCACTCATCACTAGCATCGAGCACCTGAGCATGGTAGTGTTCGCTCATCATGGTAGTGCTCACTCATCACTAGTATTGAGCACCTGAGCATGGTAGTGTTCGTTCATTATGAGTACCGAGCATGGTAATGTTTGCTCATCAATAGTATTGAGCACCCCAGCATGGAAGTGCTCGTTCATCACAAGAATCAAGCACCCAAGCATGGTAGTGCTTGCTCATCATGAGTATTGAGCACCCGAGCATGGTAGTGCTTGCTCATCACGAGTATCGAGCACCCGAGCATGGTAGTGCTCACTCATCATGAGTATCGAGCACCCGAGTATGGTAGTGTTCTCTCATCATGAGTATTGAGTACCAGGGCATTGTAGTGCTCACTTATCAAAGTTCTGTGTAATGAATGGTATATAAAGGAGTAAAATAAATTAATGAATAATATGAGGTTGCAATGTGAAATCAGTGGCTCAAAGGTCATTAGCCTCAGTAAATAACACTTTCAGGTGCTCACCTTGGTCCTCATTTTATGCATATTTTCTCTGATTCTAGGTTGCTTTCAGCTTCCCTCGTATCTGTGCAATTGATTCAATGTATTAATATGTACCATAATCTCTAATTACTGAAGCATTAAAAAACAATATTACGTACCTAGTTATTAAGACACTGGTGAATTAACTTCAGCCCTGAACACTGGACGAATAAGAAAAGAGCTTCAGCATCGTCAGCTGATAGAACATGAGGGAGGAGGTGAAAACTCCAGGCTGAGAGGAGCAGTCACACAAGAGGAAGCACAGAGGAAGGAGTGCTGTCAGCACCCAGCTCTGTCCTGCCTGCCCTAACTGAACTCACGCACTTTCCTCCATAGTCCTCACCTGCAGCTTCTTCATCACTTGCTTCTATAGTCAGAGTTCTGTGCAGTAAAGTACAGACTGAAGTACAGTGACTGCTGATCAGTGCATGGCTATCTGACTGGTTGAAGACATGGATCACATTACAGAGCTGGGGAACAAGAGTGAGGGGTTTACCCTGGAAGCAAATGGATCTGATGAACATCCATCTGTAAAGCCACTCTTGGGCATTGGTATAGACAATGTTATTACTCTGGTGGTGTTTGGCATCATATTTGCACTAGGTGTCTTGGGCAACTCATTGGTCATCACAGTATTGGCAAGAAACAAGCCTGGCAAACCTCGAAGCACCACCAACATCTTCATACTGAATCTGAGCATTGCTGACCTTGCTTACCTTCTGTTCTGCATCCCTTTTCAGTCCACTGTCTACATCCTGCCAACCTGGGTGCTTGGAGCATTCATCTGCAAGTTCATTCATTACTTCTTCACAGTATCCATGCTGGTGAGCATCTTCACCCTGTCTGCTATGTCAGTTGATCGCTATGTAGCTATAGTGCACTCGAGAAGGTCTTCTTCCATTCGTATTTCAAGAAATGCCCTACTTGGAGTCATCCTCATCTGGATCCTGTCCATTGCAATGGCTTGCCCTGTTGCCTATAACCAACGCCTGATCCACAGGAGCAACAACCAGACCTTCTGTTGGGAGTTCTGGCCAAATCTGAAACACAAGAGGATTTATGTGGTTTGCACCTTTGTCTTTGGGTACCTGCTCCCTCTGCTTCTCATTTCGTTCTGCTATGCCAAGGTAATTCTATAAAATAGTAGTATGTATACATTTCTTGTTTAATAAACCTGTCCAACAAAGTCGTGTTTGTAAGAGCTGGATGCAGGTTTATCCACTACAATGCTAATGAGATGGCAGATGTCCAAGCTATCTGCACTAATCCACCTTCCAATGACTATATACACATATGTCTATGGAGCTGGTTCTTTCATGTTAGTGCATACATTATGGACCCTTATTAGCAATTACTTTTCCTTAGTACTAGCTACTGTAATTCCTCTTTAAATTAGCATTAGAGCACAATCCTATCAGACTGAGAGGCTGCACACTCCACCAGTGCTGTCATTATACCTGTTGCTTCTGTATGGGGCTGAGGATATTAGTGTGCACAGTTAAGAGCATGAATTAATTCAATTGCAATGCAATGAACACTCCTGACTTGTCCGCAGAGACGTATTTGTATATTTACTGGAACTTATTGACAAACTGAATATATTGCAATTATTTCTTTATATTTCTGCTTAATCCTCCTAAGGAGAAGATATAGACTTTGGTCCCCAACATCAGCACTTGTGAAAAATGCTCTAAACAGAAGGGGTGCAGCATATCTGAATTTATTTAACCCTTTACAGGTGAATGATTACTTTGTGTTTACCTACAGATCTTTTTAAGAGCACAAAGTATTGTGTAATTCTACATCTCATACTCACTTCTGTTATACCTATGTGTCAAATTGTGTGTAACCAAAATCTAATCCATAGTAGAGGCATACATCCCTTGAGATCTATTGAACATGTGAACAGTCACTGACCTGAGATTTACTCAGGCTGGAGGTTAACAGACAATACATTAAAAATGAATATGTCTTGTAATAGAGATAAACTCTGAGCTATACCAGGTAGACATGAATTATGGAGATGGGTGTTTTTATAGAAATCAGAGATTGTCCAGGGGGAGGAAAGTACCCATTAAAGGAATTGTCCAGAATAGCAAAATACAAGTGTTTTCTTTTCAGAAACAGCAGCACATCTGTCAATTGACTATTGCAGCTCAACCAAATGAATGTGAACTGCAATACCAGACACAGCAAGCAACTGATGTGGCGCTGTTTCTGGAAGAAAAGTAACAATTTTTTCTAATGGAAGAAAACCCATCCAACTACCCTTGTGTATTACTCAGAGCAGAAAGCGGCTACATAAGTGGTCTTTCACTCTGTTGGACCCAGCATGTCAGTGCATTACTTGGACAGCCCATTGATTTCAATAAGAACAGTACAATTCCTCATTTTCCTCATGCAGAATTTAGCAATTGCTATTGTGTTCCCCACTGCTTACTGCTTATCACTCGGGGGGTCTCAGCTTACCGTCAAGGTACCTTTCGGAGAAAAAAAAACTCTCCAAATTATACGCAACCGCTTTAAAAATATATTTTTTTATTCACTTGCAAAAGTCGACAGAACATGCGAGCTTCTGTTCATCTCTTAGGAAGTCTCAGCAGAAATGTTGTTAAGCTTAGAATTTATTCCTAGAAGTTACCAGGTGTCAGAGTGACATATTACAAGAATAGCGTATCGTTCACCGAAACTCAACTGCAGGCTTCAAGATACTGTCAAACTGGAGAGCAGAGTCACCAAGAAAGACTAATAAATCTCATGTGGTTATACGCTGTCCACAAAGGGTTAAAAGTGCAGCTTGTAAAGAGTTAACTCAGACAAAAGGGACTAATTAGGTAGCTATAGAATCCAGCAGTATGGCAGATGCGCTATATTGTCTATATTCTTGTATATTCAAACTGGTTTGTCTAGGGCTGTATTGTGAGCCCTTTAATATTGATATACTACTTTTTACTACTGACTTGGTGTTTATGATCACATATCACACTTGTTGCCTTTTGTCACCTGAAACGGACTGATTGCAAATACCTTGTATCACTTGCCTGACAGATCATTTGCACCAGTGAAGAATTCACCACAAATGTAGACATGGTAGTAAAAGTCCAGAATATCCCTCTCATATTCCTGCAGACACCACTAGGGGCAGCTTAGTGCATAGAAATGTTACAGCTTCCATTGAGTTCAGTGACAACTGTATATAAATTCACAAGCACCGAGCTCCTCTTAGTGGTGGTTGCCGGTATCCAGTTTTACCAGGTATTGTGGAAAGGAAAGTATGAAATTAGGGCATCATGGGATAGTTGTCCCAACATATGGAAAAAAATTGTCTTCAGACTGAGCCTCTTATTAAAACGAGGAGGAGGAATCCAGCTCCACAAACAGTAAAAATCATCTTTATTGGTACATGTTGAAATTCAAAATAACATCCATATCTGCTTAGAGCAATACAAAGTATTGATGCATTTTTGGTCCATCAAGCACCTTTAGTTATGGTATACCATGGATTTCTCCTCCTTAATTTTCAGGCACTGACACTATTTGTGCTTTGGACAGATTTGATCTCAGGCATTATTGGTGAGCTAAACTTTATTTCTGCCTCATATTAAAATACTTAAAAGGAATCTGTAAGCAGATTTTTGCTATCTTATCTGAGAGCAGCATAATGTCGGCAAAGAGATCCTGAATCCAACGATGTATCACTTAGATTACTGGGTGCAGCTGTTCTGACACAATCAGAATTTTTAGATTTAATCATGTAGCAAAGCTGAAGGAGCTGCCCTTGCCCACACCAGGCTATCTATAGACATTGTCAATTGACAGTGAGTTGTTAATCAGAGGAGGAGAGCATGCTGGACTGCCCTGCGAATGACATTGTAGTCCAAGCAATGATTAGTTCCGGTTGTGTCCTGCTGCTTAAACAAACATTCCAGGAAAACAACATATCAGATCTTGACAAGACAGACTTCTCTGAATTCCATGTTTTAACCCTTGCAGCATGCTGTATTCAGCTTATATAGCAATATTGTGCTGACAGATTCCCTTTAATCCACTTCTTCCTGTGTACACGTTGAGTAATTGGTAATGTTGATTGAACCGATCACAACTTGTAGTGCAAAATGTCCGACCTGGCTTTATAGTCCTAAGACATGTTCATGAACATTGCATGTACCCTACTGATAAATGTGATGCATGCTGGCCAAGGTGAGACACTGGCACACTAGTATCAAAAGAGCTCCCGCTATAAAGATTTGTTATAAGATCACAGTGATGATTAAATGAATAAAAATCAGTAAATTGTTTGGAGTTTTCAATGGTAGACGGGGGCCACACTAGGTTATGTAATGGGATGATATTACTTGGTTTGCACATTCATTAATAAATATC
The DNA here is from genome assembly GCF_048569485.1 of Anomaloglossus baeobatrachus. Lineage (NCBI taxonomy): Eukaryota > Metazoa > Chordata > Amphibia > Anura > Aromobatidae > Anomaloglossus > Anomaloglossus baeobatrachus. Next base: position 206,514,446 of record NC_134358.1, read on the forward strand.
TTAGAATCATAGAATAGTAGATTTGGAAGGGACCTCAAGGGCCATCGGGTTCAACGCCCTGTGAGTGCAGGTTTTCCTAAATCATCCCAGTTATATGCGTATCCAAAAGAATCGTAGAATGGTTGATTTGGAAAGGACCTTAAAGACCATCGGGTCCAACTCCTTGTTAGTGCAGATTTTGCTAAATCAACCCAGTTTTAAATCTATCCAACAAAACAAAAGAATGGTAGGGTTTGAAGGGACCTCAAGGGCCATCGGGTCCATCCCCTTCGAGTGCAGAACTTCTTAAATCATTCGAGCTATATGTTTATCCAATAGAATGATAGAATGATAGATTTGGAAGGGACCTCAAGGGACATCGATCCAGCTCCCTGTGAGTGCAGGTTTTCTTAAATCATCCCATTTATATGTTTATCCATCTTCTGCTTGAGGATTTCCATTGATGGAAAGCTCATATGTATACATGAAGCATGTATGTTCACCTTAAGGCCCCGTCACACTAACCAACATTGCTAGCAACATCGCTGCTAACGAACAACTTTTGTGACGTTGCTAGCGATGTTGCTGTGTGTGACATCCAGCAACAACCTGGCCCCTGCTGTGAGGTCATTGGTTGTTGCTGAATGTCCTGGGCCATTTTTTAGTTGTTGCTGTCCCGCTGTGAAGCACACATCACTTTGTGTGACAGCGAGACAGCAACAACTAAATGTGCAGGGATCAGGAGCTGGCTTCTGCGGAGGCTGGTAACCACAGTAAACATCGGGTAACCAAGAAGCCCTGTCCTTGGTTACCCGATATTTACCTTTGTTACCAGCCTCCGCCGCTCTCACTGTCAGTGCCGGCTCCTGCTCTGTGCACATGTAGCTGCAGGACACATCGGGTTAATTAACCCGATGTGTGCTGTAGCTAGGAAAGCAGGGAGTCAGCGCTAAGCATTGTGCGCTGCTCCCTGCTCTGTGCACATGTAGCTGCAGCACACATCGGGTAATTAACCCGATGTGTGCTGTACTAGGAGAGCAGGGAGCCAGCGCTAAGCATTGTGCGCTGCTCCCTGCTCTGTGCACATTTAGCTGCAGCACACATCGGGTAATTAACCCGATGTGTGCTGTACTAGGAGAGCAGGGAGCCAGCGCTCAGTGTGCGCTGCTCCCTGCTCTCTGCACGTGTAGCTGCGTGAGCTGGTAACCAAGGTAAATATCGGGTTGGTTACCCGATATTTACCTTAGTTACCAAGCGCAGCATCTTCCACGCGGCGCTGGGGGCTGGTCACTGGTTGCTGGTGAGCTCACCAGCAACTCATGTAGCCACGCTCCAGCGATCCCTGCCAGGTCAGGTTGCTGGTGGGATCGCTGGAGCGTTGCAGTGTGACATCTCACCAGGAACCTCCTAGCAACTTACCAGCAATCCCTATCGTTGTTGGGATCGCTGGTAAGTTGCTTAGTGTGACTGGACCTTTACACTTGTCTCTTCCCTATAGCACCTTGAAAGACTTAGCGTAATGTAAATTAGTGTTGCTTAATCTGTTCTGAAGTGGGACCTGCACGGTTGGTGTGTTATTGTTCAGGGAGGCCAAGTGTCAGCATGCCCCTAATTGATGAAGCTAGCATGCTATTGTTCCATGCCTTCTCTGACCACCATGAAGTTCTGCGCATTCAACCTCCAATTTTCTTCCATTAGGCTTAGGGTACCTTCACACTTAGCGATGCAGCAGCGATCCGACCAGCGATCTGACCTGGTCAGGATCGCTGCTGCATCGCTACATGGTCGCTGGTGAGCTGTCAAACAGGCAGATCTCACCAGCGACCAGTGAACAGCCCCCAGCCAGCAGCGACGTGCAAGCGACGTTGCGCTTGCACGGAGCCGCCGTCTGGAAGCTGCGGAGACTGGTAACTAAGGTAAACATCGGGTATGGTTACCCGATGTTTACATTAGTTACCAGTGTGAGCAGGGAGCAGGGAGCCGCGCACACTAAGCGCTGGCTCCTTGCTCTCCTAGCTACAGTACACATCGGGTTAATTAACCCGATGTGTACAGCAGCTACATGTGCAGAGAGCCGGAGCCGGCAGCACAGGCAGCGTGAGAGCTGCGGAGGCTGGTAACTAAGGTAAATATCGGGTAACCACCTTGGTTACCCGATGTTTATCTTGGATACAGCTTACCTCAGCTGTCAGACGCCGGCTCCTGCTCCCTGCTCACTTCATTTGTCGCTCTCTCGCTGTCACACACAGCGATCTGTGTGTCACAGCAGGAGAGCGGCTTTGAAGAAAACGAACCAGGGCTGTGTGTAACGAGCAGCGATCTCGCAGCAGGGGCCAGATCGCTGCTCAGTGTCACACACAGCGAGATCGCTAATGATGTCACTGCTGCGTCACAAAAAGCGTGACTCAGCAGCGATCTCGGCAGCGAGCTCGCTGTGTGTGAAGCACCCCTTAAACAATGATTTGTCGCAGATAGGGACACAAACAAATAGTCTTTTCAGCTGTATTTTTAATTTGATGTTTTTCCAATGTAGACATTAAGTTGAACAGAGAAGATACAAGGGAAGACTAATTACAGTTGCTGCGCACATATTGTCTTCATGAACCAAAGTCGGTCACTTATTTGCGTACACTTTATAGAATAGGTAGACCATACTACAATTGCCATTGTTTGGTTGCTTGAAGTTTTGTCCCATTATATGTTGGTAGAAACATTAAGCCATATAAACCGGTTCAGTACTTTACGCTCTAGGAAGAGGTAATTAGTCGATGTGTTTACTTGCATGATCTAAACATGTCGGACTGGTTCCTGAATAAACAGAGCTTTTCCTCTGTGTGACTTTTAGATGACTTCACAATTTGCTGATCATTAAGGTAAATCATTTTCTCTGTTATTTTCTATCATTTTTATGAATTTCTTTGTTATGATGTTTTTTTATTTTGGTATGCTCGTTTCTATTTTCATTTTTATTATATTAGTGTAATTTCTGTTTTCAGAAGTTTTAGTTTTTGTGAATTTATCTGTATGACACAGGACATTATTTGAGAATCATTTACAGGATATTGAAATTAGACTAATAAAAAAGAAAGAAGAAACTTTGAAAAATAACATAGTATGAATTGCGTTGTTATTATATTGTATCCATCTCTTAATAAAAGGTTTTTCCTCCATTTATCTAACGAAAGGGAATATTATAAAGTAATAAAAAATATATTACTTTTTCCTTATACGTGATGACATCACATACATTAGTTGCCCAACCACTGCCACCAGTCACTGGCCAGAGCTGTAACACTTGAATGTATAGCACTTGAGCATTGAGACCTGTGAGCACAGAACACAACTTAAGAATCCATCCAAGCCAAGGAAGCATGAATAGTTCAATTTATATACAGCATTTTTTTTAATTCATTTCAATCAGCCATATACATTCTGTAATTCTGAAAATCACAGGATTGATAGACATATATATTTATTCGGGAACGAAACTGAGCACCACACACAGAAATACCAACTCCTAAACTCCTTAGAATGCCATCATTGTGGTTATTAATGGTGGTCTGAGGAATATTCTACACTTGGGCACACAAATAATGCAGATCTATTGCAGGCACATCCCTCTCCAATTGCCAACCAGACGTCTCAGATGTGCTTGATTGGAGATGTTGCTGATCTTGAAGTCAACCATAAATTATGCTATCGAAAACCATAATCCCAGGAGTAGGACTGGTGTGGCATTCAGTCATAATGGCCCCTTCATTCAGATGCAAAAATATCATTGGTGCAACCTATGTGTCCGGATAGGGGCACAAGAGATAAGGGGGCCCATTTCTACGTACAAAACAGGTGGAATTGTGTATTTTGATGAGCTTTTGGGATGCACAGGGCTCTTATATTGTTCCTGCACAGGTACCCTCTTCTGTCTGTGTCGACCGGTGGCTTCATTGGTCCTATCCCACCACTTCAAAAGCTATCATACAGAAAGACAGCCGTGGACATGGGAATGGAAGCTTATACTCTTCAGACACAATGATAGCTGGAGAATTGTCTGGGGACTACATAGGTAACTCCATAAAGAGACCTTTATAAGGGTAAAGTAAAAAAAAGTAAAATGTCATCACAGGGTGTACAAATTAAGCCCTCCAAGAGCCCCAATATCTTAAAAATGAAACCATTATGGATCTCAGAAATGGTGACAAAAGCAATTTTTTTTTCTTTTACAAATTTCAAAAACATTTTTCATCACATAATAAAAAAAAACTAAATATGTTTGGTATCTGGATAATCACCTGGATAAACAATAATTTGGATAAACTGAGGTCAGTTTTACCATATAGTCAACATGGTAAATAAAACCTGAAAAAAACCCCCAAAACATTGTAGAATTGCACTTTTGTTTTCAATTTCAACTTATTTGGAATTTTTTATCCTGATTTCCAGTACGCTATGTAGTAGAATGAATGGTTGCATCCAAAAATGCAACTCATCCCACAAAAACCATGCCCCAATACGGCTATGTGTAAGGAAAAGTAAAAAAGGTATGGCTCTTAGAAGAAGGGGAGAAAAAAAAACCCAAAAAGCAAAACAAAAATCACCCAGGGGTGACAGGGTTAAAGTTCTTGTGTTAGCCATATAACAGCAGCAGGAGAGCTCCCTGCAGGCTTCCCTCTTTGGATGTTCATGATGAGTTTATGAAGGAACTAAAAAAATAATTATATCTATAAAATGTAATTAGAGTTAGGGTACCTCCTTAATTCCTACATTTGTAAACTGTTCTCGGAAAGGCAAAACTTACAAGTTCAACATTTCCACTAGTGACCACCCTAGTGACCACATAGCTACGCAAAACAAGAAGTGGGGTCAAAGGTATTTTGGAAACACCAGGATGGTGCTTAATAATTCAAAATCAACTTTTGTTGTGTAAAAATAGGCTTTAGTATGAAGTATAAAGGAGCTCTTAGATGATCTTTATAAAAACCGTTCTTATTGACTCTCCAGTTTTTAAAACTTATTTTATTAAACATTTCTCAGAAATTCTTACTTAATATAAGGAGTCCTGTGTTCAGAATCACCATCTTTTGGTTAGAGTATAAGTGGTTACAAGAGCATCTCTGCCTGGAGGGCCCGTCCTGAATGACACAGAAGCCCAATGATGTGAATGGACGTGTGTGTCTGTCTGTCTGTGTGTGTGGCTGAGCCTAGAATGAATGGACACTTGGTGGTGTGTATGTATGCTGTCCTTCATCATGGAGCCTCTGAGTGTGGAGTTGACTTCAGGAGGAGTGAATGGCACTTACTTGCTTCTCGGGCTGGTGTCCATCACCCTTGCTTCGAGTTGTTGACATGGAGTAGAGGGTGGTTTACATGATGGTGTCATCGCTACCAATATATTGTCGGGGTCACGTCGTTAATGACGCACATCCGGCACTGGTAGCAACATTGCAGCATGTGACACCAAGGAGCGACGATCAACGATCGCAAAATCGTTGAAAAACAGTGATCGTTGACACGTCGCTCCTTTCCTTAATATCGCTGCTGCCACAGGTACGATGTTGTTCGTCGTTCCTACAGCATCACACATTGCTATGTGTGACACTGCAGGAACGACGAACATCTCCTTACCTGCGTCCACCAGCAATACGGAAGGAATGGGTGGGCGGGATGTTACATTCCGCTCATCTCCTCCCCTCCGCTTCTATTGGCCGGCCGCTTAGTGATACCTTAGTGACGTCGCTATGATGCCGAATGCACCTCCCCCTTGAGGGAGGGATTGTTCGGCGGTCAAAGCGACGTCGCTGAAAAGGTATGTTCGTGTGACGCTGCACATTATCGCTACGGGAGCGAGCACCAAATGTCGCACAAACGACGGGGGCGGGTGCTATCGCGCTCAACATCACTGGCAATCGCTAGAGATGTTGCAGCGTGTAAAGCACCCTTAAGACACACCACACCAGATTTCACTTAGCCAACCAGAATTCATTTGTTTTTATTCCTCGTTATGACAGGCAAGGTCTTCCTTCCTCTCCCTGTGAGGTACTACTCTTTGTGCTGTCCCCCGCTATCTTGGATCATATCCTTAATACTCCGGGGTCTGTTTCTCCAACTACCTCACACTGCACACATTCGACCTCTTCCGCGCCTCGACTGTTCTCCAGCCAGATGTCTCTCTAGACCTGCTGGGGTGAGCCGTAGGTTCCGGACCTTTTGAGGTTACCTCAAAGTTCCCTGACTGTCCCTAGCACCGAGGCTATGTCTTCTCAACTTGAACCCAATTCAATACCCTTGAGACTTCTCTCCTGTCCCCCTTCTCTCTCCATCTGTCACTCCTCACTTTCCACTTCCTTAACCTTATCTTATCTTCACATTTAATCTAGAACTGGCTCGATGCTGCCCTAAAGGTGGTGTCACACACACCGACGGCGACAACGACGTCACTGCTACGTTACCATTTTCTGTGACGTGGCAGCGATGTCCCGTCTCTGTCGCTGTGTGTGACATCCAGCAATGAGCTGGCCCCTGCTGTGAGGTCTCCGCTCATTGCGGAATGTCCTGCTTCATTTTTTGCTCGTCGCTCTCCCGCTGTGAAGCACACATCGCTGTGTGTGACAGCGAGAGAGCAACGAACTGAAGGGAGCAGGGAGCAGGAGCCGGCATCTGGCAGCCTGCGGTAAGCTGTAACCAAGGTAAACATCGGGTAACCAAGAAGCCCTTTCCTTGTTTACCCGATATTTACATTAGTTACTAGCACCGCCGCTCTCACGCTGCCAGTGCTGCCGGCTCCCTGCTCCCTGCACTCCTAGCCAGAGTACACATCGGGTTAATTACCCGATGTGTACTCCAGCTACGTGAGCAGGGAGCCGGCACTGGCAGCGTGAGAGCAGACCGCTGGCTCCCTGCACATGGAGCCGGAGTACACATCCGGTAATTAACTCGATGTGTAGCCTGGCTAGGAGAGCAGGGAGCCAGCGCTAAGCGTGTGCGCTGGTAACCAAGGTAAATATTGGGTAATGGTTACCCGATATTTACCTTAGTTACCAAGTGCAGCATGGCTCCCACAGCAACGCGTGTCGTTTTGATCGCTGCTGCGTCTGATGTGTTTGACAGCTAAACAGTGATCATAACAGTGACTTACTAGGTCGCTGTTGCGTCACAGAAAATGGTGACGTAACAGCGACGTCGCTGTCGCTATGTGTGAACCCAGCTTAAGTCAAAAGCAAGTTGGCAACCATTGTTCTTCTAGTAGACAATCCTACCTCTGCTACATACATATGTGTGCATGTGTACTTACTACTTGGTGTATACATGTGTGTGTGTGTGTCCTTTTTGTGTATACATGTGTGTGTAACAAAGTGTTTGTGTTACACACTGTGTGTATGTAGCATAAACAGTGCAGACCAGAGTAAATGTAAACATATTAGCAATCGCCCATTTCAAGTAAAATGCAGCTCTTTCATTGGTTTGGATTGTTTATAATGGAAAAAAAATCATTGTTCTCACCAACATATCACCTGTTGCAAACTGCAAATGTGCAGCTGATAACATACTTTACGGATCTATAAGGCTATGTGCGCACAGTGCGTTTTTCGCGGCGTTTTTGCGCGTTTTTCGGGTGCGTTTTTGGCCTCAAAACTGTATGACTTTGCTTCCCCAGCAAAGTCTATGAGTTTTCATTTTTGCTGTCCGCACACAACTGTTTTTTTAAGCTGCGTTTTTGAGCTTGAAAAAAAAAATGGACATGTCAATTCTTTCCTGCGTTTTTCTGCGTTTTCCGCCCATGCAATGCATTGGAAAAACGCAGCAAAACGCAAAGATCAAAAACGCAGCAAAACGCTTTTTTGATGAGTTTTTTCGACGCATTTTTGTGCATTTTTAGCAGCCAAAAACGCACAAAAACGCAGCGTCAAAAAAACGCAGCGTGCGCACATAGCTTAAGTGATTGTTCTGTGCCCATCATTCTTCCTTATCTTGTGTAAAGAGGCTGGGAAACAGGAAGACATAGCTGAGAAATGTGATGAGCCACATGATGGGGCTGAGGAGCAACATATTAATTGGCTGGATTTGTATATGGATGGGCTTAAAATAGGGATCCACTGTAGGATAGTGTAGTATGAAGACTAGAGGTGGCAGAGAGGATTATTGTTTTGCAGGAGAAGACTGTGTATAGAGGGGCTGAAAGGATTGATGTGCTGCAGGATTAAATTGTATATAGAGGGGATGCACCCTCATCACACCCCCGTTGCATTATACTGTCCCCTCCTGGCTTTGGCCTCACACTGTACCCCCCATGCTGCCTCCTCTCCATATAGGCTCCCCCACACTACCCAGCCTCCATTCTGTGCCCCCTCACATTTTTCTCAACCCATACTGTCTCCTCACTAGAGATGAGCGAACTGGTCCCGGTTCGGCTCGAGGCCGGTTCGCCGAACGGGGGTCCCGTTCGAGTTCGGTTCGTCGAACGTTCGACGAACCGAACTCGAACGTATAGGCTATAATGGGAGGCAATCACAAACACATAAAAATGCATTATAAATGTACACAAACAGTTAATAAACATTGCCATAACACTTACCGATCCCCGCGATCCCTTCTGCACTTTGTCTCCTGCCGCTATTCCATCCGATGATCGCTGAATCCTCCCGGTGACCTGCACTGCCAGCAGAGATGCAGGACCTATCGTGACGTCAAAATAGCCATGTGACCAGTCACGTGGCTATTATCTCATTGGCTACAGACTGGTCACATGACTATGACACGTCATGTAGGACCTGCGAGTGCATCTCTCCGGTACACGGTGCACATATGTGTATCGCCGTGTACCGGCGACATGCTCTAGCACACGGTCGACTCCCCGTTCCGTTAGGGACCGGCTGACACAGCCGGTCATTAACGGAGATCACCGTTGCCATAGCAACGCAGTTAGTGGTGACGTCACCGCTAACCGCGGCTCCGAGAGCACCGTTGCTATGGTAACGCGTCTGTCAGCGTTACCGCTGTTACCGCTAGCAGCCAGCACTGATCACTCACGGAGTGAAGGCTGCACGCTGCTTCCCGATTGTAGTGATGATTGTAGTGAGGATGGAGGTTCCCCAGCCCCAAGTGATGAGCTGGTGAATCTCATCCTCACTACAATCGTCACTACTACTACACTAGAAAGAAAGAAGACAGAAGAGCAGGATCGTGGAGGGCTGACAGGGGGTAATAAAGATGGAGTGTCTAATGTGTCTGTGTATTTATTTCTATTAAAGTATTTTTTCTCTGTGTGGTGTCTTTTTTTTAACCCTTTATTGGAGATTCTTAATGGCCGGGTCAAACGTGCCTGAAATTAAGAATCTCTGGCTTAATACTGGCTGGTAAAACAAAGCCAGTATTAACTCATGATTACCCAACAAGCCACCCAGCTCCAGGGCTGTTGGAAGAGTTGGATACAGCGCCAGATGATGGCGCTTCTATGAGAGCGCCATTTTCTGGGACGGCTGCGGACTGAAATCCGCAGCAGAGGCGCCCACAAACCTCGGGCTAACCTGTGCTGCGGATTCCAATCCCCAGCTGCCTAGTTGTACCCGGCTGGACACAAAAATGGGGCGAAGCCCACGTCATTTGTTTTTTAATTATTTCATGAAATAAGTGAAATAATTAAAAAAAACGGGCTTCCCTATATTTTTGGTTCCCAGCCGGGTACAAATAGGCAGCTGGGGGTTGGAGGCAGCCCGTGGCTGCCAGCTGTACCTGGCTAGCATACAAAAATATGGCGAAGCCCACGTCATTTTTTTGGTGGGCAAAAAACTTCTGCATACAGTCCTGGATGGAGTATGCTGAGCCTTGTAGTTCTGCAGCTGCTGTCTGCTCTTCTCCATACAGACAGACAGCAGCTGCAGAACTACAAGGCTCAGCATACTCCATCCAGGACTGTATGCAGAAGTTTTTTGCCCCCTGAAAAAATTATGTGGGCTTCGCCATATTTTTGTATGCTAGCCAGGTACAGCAGGCAGGTACGGCTGCCCCCAACCCCCAGTTGCCTATTTGTACCCGGCTGGGAACCAAACATAAAGGGAAGCCCTTTTTTTATTATTTCATGAATTTCATGAAATAATTAGAAAACAAATGACGTAGGCTTTGCCCCATTTTTGTGTCCAGCCAGGTACAACTAGGCAGCTGGGGATTGGAATCCGCACCACAGGTTGGTCTGAGCTTTCTGGGCCCCACTGCTGCGAATTGCAGTCTGCAGCCGCCTCAGAAAATGGCATTTTCATAGAAGCGCAATCTTCTGGCGCTGTATCCAACTCTTCCAGCACCTGCCTGCTATACCTGGCTAGCATACAAAAATATGGCGAAGCTCACGTCCTTTTTTTGTAGTTTTTTGGCAAAAAAAATAAAAAATGCTTCCCTGGATTTTCCATTGCCAGTGAAGGTAACACCAAGCAGTGGAGGTTAGCAGCCAGTAGCTGCTTGGATTACCCTTAGCTAGCAATACAAAAATGCAGCGGGAGCCCATATATATTTTTTTTAATTATTTATTTAAATAACTAAAAATAAAATGGGCTTCCCTGTATTTTGATTGCTGGACATCACAGTGCTGTAAAAATAAATCTTTAAAAAAATGACGTAGCGCTCCACGGTATTTTTGATTCTCAGCGCAGATAAAGCAGACAGCTATGGGTTGCCACCCCCATCTGCCTGCCGTTACCTTGGTTGGCAATCAAAATACAGGGAAGACCATTAATTTTTTCTATTTAAAAAATAGTTAAAAAAAAAAAATGGCGTTGGGTCCCCCCATTTTTGATAGCCAGCTAGGGTAAAGCAGACGGCTGTAGCCTGCAAACCACAGCTGGCAGCTTTACCGTGGTTGGGGATCCAATGTGGAGGTCCCCTCAGGCTCTTTTTTATAATTATTTTATAAATATTAATAATTACACAATAAAAGTAGGGTCCCCCCCAAATTGGATCACCAGCCAAGGTAAAGCGGACAGCTGTGGTCTGGTATTCTCAGGGTGGGAAGGTCCATAGTTATTGGGCCTTCACAGCCTAAAAATAGCAGGCCGCAGGCACCCCAGACGTGGCGCATCCACTAGATGCGCCAATCCTGGCGCTTCACCCCAGCTCATCCCGTGCCCTGGTGCAGTGGCAAACGGGGTAATAAATCGGGTTGATACTAGCTGTAAAGTCACCTGAGATCAAGCCCAGCAGTTTGTGATGTCATGGCGTCTATTAGATACCCAACACCATAAACTGTCAGTACTAACAAAAACAAAAAATCGACAAAAGAAATTTATTTGAAAAAACAGTCCCCAAAACATTTCCTCTTTCACCAATTTATTGTAAGAAAAAAAATAAAGGGGTCCCACGACGACTCTGGACCGTCTAGAATATGGGGGGGAGACACTCAGGGAACGTATCCCCCATTTTCTAGGAGTGCAGACCCTTCATGTGAGGAGTGTGGGTGCAATGAATCTGCACTCACTCTCCCCGGGTCCACAGCAGCAGAGTCCATGTCGTAATGGTTTCTACCAAAGCTGCAATGCCATGCTCATGAGGTAAGGGCATGCCTAATCAGGAGAACTACTGTAGATTAAGCTCTGCTCACTGGTATATAGGTGCTCAGAGGTAATAATAGATAAAATTAGTGAGTAACCTCGGCACTCTATATCTCCCAGACTAAGTCAGTAAGTCACAATGGATAGTAATGCAAAATCACTCTTTATTGGTCCGTATTAAGAAATTTTTTTTTTCATAAGCATATATGTTTTTGTCCAAAACAAGTTACAAATGACGTTTCGGCCTGAGCCTTCGTCAGATTGGACTTATCTGCATGTAATCATGAAAAATGACAATAATCAGTATCACATAAGAGTGAGAGAACAATAACATAAACTCGAACAATGTAGAGGTACAATTGGGATGCAGCAAAAAAATTGCAACACAGCAAGAAATGAAACACATGATACAAATGTCATAATACAGTACAAGGACAATATAGTAATGACAAATATGGGGTCAGAGTAGGCTTAGACAGCTCTGGTACGAAAGAGATGTCAATCATAAAGTAACATGTGCAGTAGGTGTAGAGCTACAGTATGCATGGCAGAGCTAATGGGTAGACCGACCATAGAAAAAGAACGGAGAAAAAGTGGAGAAAAAATGGAGAAAAAGTGGAGAAAAAGTGGAGAAAAAATGGAGAAAAAGTGGAGCACCTCTTTGGTGCCTTTCATGTGGCACTAAGGGGTGCTTAGCTTTGTATTTAGCCAAAAAAATGAAAAAAAAATGACGTAGGGTTACCCCTAGTTTTGTAGCCAGCTAGTGTAAAGCAGACGGCTGCAGCCTGCAGACCACAGCTGGCAACCTCACCTTGGCTGGTAATCCAAAACTGAGGGCACCCCACGCTGTTATTTTAAATTAAATAAATAATTTAAAAAAAAAACACGTAGGGGTCCCCCAAAATTGGATTACCAGCCAAGGTAAAGCAGACAGCTGGGGCCTGATATTCTCAGACTAGGGAGGTCCATGGTTATTGGACTCTCCCCAGCCTAAAAATAGCAGGCCGCAGCCGCCCCAGGAGTGGCGCATCCATTAGATGCGCCAATCCTGGTGCTTCGCCCCAGCTCATCCCGCGCCCTGGTGCGGTGGCAAACGGGGTAATATATGGGGTTAATACCAGATGTGTAATGTCACCTGGCATCAAGCCCTGGGGTTGGTGAGGTCAGGCGTCTATCAGATACCCGACATCACCAACCCAGTCAGTAATAAAAAAAAATAGACGACAACCACATTTTTATTTGAAAAAACACTCCCTAAAACATTCCCTCTTTAACCAATTTATTAGAATGAAAAACAAATCCAGGTCTGGTGTAATCCAAGGGGTTGCCATGACGATCCACACTGTCCCAGTCAATGAAGAGCAGGATGTTCCCCATTGGCTGGGAGAGCAATGCAGTGACCTGAGCTAACATCAATGGGTCAGCCCAGGTCACTGCAGGGGATGACAAGTGCTGCTATCAGCGAGGTACATTACCTGCGCTGATCTCCAGCACACTGACAGCCCCTGTCACTGAGGTCAATGACCGGCGCCTTCACACCAAGTATCGCGAGAGGTCCGTGACGTCTCGGGTCGGAAGCGAGAGGTGATGTGACAAGCGGCGGCCATGGAGGACAGTGACAGCGCTGAGGTCGGGATGGCGGGACTTCATCACCGCAGGTAAGCCGAGCGGGACCATGTGTGTGTGTGTGTGTGTGTGTGTGTGTGTATGTGTACATACCGTGGGCAGGAGGGGGCGGAGCGAGCTGAGCGGGGAAGTGTGGGCTTCCTGCACGTAACTAAGATAAACATCGGGTTACTAACCAAAGTGCTTTGCTTGGATACCCGATGTTTATCTTGGTTACCAGCTTCTGGCAGGCTGCCAGCGATGGCTCCTGCACACTGTAGCTGTAAAAAGCCCTGCTTTTTGCTGCTAGAACCGTTCTCGAACGTATCTAGAACTATCGAGCTTTTGAAAAAAGCTCGAGTTCTAGTTCGATCTCGAACAGCCCCAAAAATCACTCGAGCTTAGAACTGGAGAACCTCGAACCACGAACCGCGCTCAACTCTACTCCTCACTACCTCTGCACCCATCCCCCCTCATTTCTCATACTGTATCTGCATATATTGCCCCATCACTCTCCATACTGTGTCCACATACATTTCCCCCACTTCTCATACTGTCTGCATCCATCCCTCCTCACTCCCTATACTGTATCTGTATACATACGCCCCTTACTACTTATACTGTGTCAACATACATTCACCCCACTACTCCTCATACTGTGTCTGCATACATTCCCCCTTCACTCCTCATACTGTGTACACATACTAAACCACCACTTCTTATATTGTGTCCACATACATTCCCGCCTCACTCTCCATACTCTGCTTGCATACATTCTCTCCTCACTCATACTTTGTCCACATACATTGCCTACCTTGCTCCTCATACTGTGTCTGCATACATTCCATCCTCATTTTTCATACTGTGTCCACATGCATCTCCCCTTACTCCTCATACTGTATCTGAATACATCCCTCCTTACTGCCCATACTGTATTTGTATAAATTCCCCCTTCACTCCTCATACTGCACCTGCATACATTGCCCCCTGACCCTTTATACTGTGTCCACATACATTCCCCCTCACTTTGTGTCTGCGCCCATCCCCTTTCTCTCCATACTGTATCTTTACACAACCCCATCACTCCTCATATTGTCTGCATCCATCTCTCCTCGCTCTCCATACTATGTCCACATACATTCACCCATTCACTCCCATTACTGTGTTTACACCTATCCCTCCTCACCCCTCATACTGTGTCTGCAATCTTCTACCCCTTGCTCCCCATATTGTGTCCGCATACATTCTCATTTTACTCTCCATACTGTGTCTGCATACATTTCACCCTCATTTCTCATATTGTGTCCCAACCCACCCCCCTTACTCCCCATACTGCATCTGCATACATTTCCCCCTTCTATATTGTGTTTGTGCTCATCACCTCTCTCTCTCCATACTGTGGCTGTATACATTCTCTCTCATTCCTCATACTATGTCCACACTCATCTCCCTTCACTCCTCATACTGTGTCTGCATACATCCCTCCTCACTCTTTATATTGTGTCCACACTCATCCTGCTACCTCGCTCCTCATACTGTGTCTGCATACATGAACCCCCACACCTGTCGTCTCATACTCGTTCATTAAATTTCCCTCCTTCCTTTAATTACAATAAAACTTTTGTGTCTTCAGCTCCACTGGACCACTTACCACCAATGATGTTAGTTGCCTCTGTTGTGCTGAGGAGTACTGAATGACGCAAATATAATTGATCAGTGGGATCCAACACACTGCACTTTCTCTGAGTTGACTGTCAGCTTGATAGCCGGCTAAAGAAACAGCCATCTCCCACAGTGAGGAGCAGCAAAATGCAGCCATCAGGGAAACACCTCGGCACATGTTTCCCGGAGGATCACACTGCAGTCTGACTCTTTTCAAGGCCCGTTAACTAAGATTCATCAATATTCACTATTTCCATTGCCAACCCTCTGTGCCAGTGTTTGTCATCATTTGTAGACTGCTATACACACTCCACACCCTGTGTCCGTGTCTGTTATTCATTGTAGTCAGTTTTCTGGATGGTAGTGTAAAAAGAAATATATAATTTTAAAAAATGGCCAGGCTTCCTCCATATTCTGATAGTCAGAGAGGGTAAAACAACAGCTGTAGGCTGCATACCCCACCTGTGTGCTTTACTGTGGCTGGATATTAAAATAGACGGATCCTATGACATTTTTTTTTTAAAAAAGGCTTAGGGATATAATTGCTCACCGCGGGTCCCTGTTGGCTATCAGTGATTGCCAAAGCCTGAAGAGAGCAGCTATGTTTTCCCTCTCTGCTGCCTCTGGATGTAGCACAGGTGAGTATCATAGTGGGACTTCATATAGATTTTGTCAGATCTGCAAGGGTGATTTGGGAGTTAAAAAAGGGCTGAAAGATGGCGTGTGTATTCTATTTCAAGTAAAGGATTTTTTCGGTGTCTAATTTTTTTTTTCACATACAGGATTAGTAATGGGAGTGTTTCATAGACGTCTCCCATTACTAATCTAGGGCTTGATGGCAGCTCTATTTTTTTGGCAAATTACAGCTGTCATTAACCCCTTAATTTACCCCGATTGCCACCACACCAGTGCAATCAAGATGAGCCAGGTCAAGCACCAGGATTGGGGAGTAATATCCATGGCTCCTCCCATCCTGATAATACTAGCCCCAACCAGTCTGATTTGTTGTGGCTGGTTATAAAAAATGGAGGGGACTCTATATTTTTTTAAAAATGATTTATTTAAATATTTTTTTAAAAAAAATGGTGTAGGATCCTCTCTATTTTGATATTCAGATAGGGTAAAGCTTACAGGTGGGGCTGCAGCCTATAGCTGTTGTTTTACAAATAATGGCAGGAGCCTACATGATTATTAAAAAGTATTTCTTTCTTTTTCCACTACCATACAACAAACTAACTGCAACCAAACACAGACGTGGAGACAGGGTGGGGGAGGGTGTATAGCAGTCTGCAACCAATCACAGAACGTAGTACAGAGGGTGGGCAGGGGAAGCAGTGAAAATTGATGAACCTTAATGAGCCGGCCTGGAAAAGAGTCTGACTGCAGTGTGATCCACCTAGTGTGCAGTGCAGTGTGATCCACCTGTGATCCACCTAGAAACATAGTATGTATAACTATCCTGCTTTTACTACCATTTACCTTCCATTTGTAGCCCCATAGTTCTCACTACTGCCATTTTACAACCCAGAACTTCTCATCCTCATTGACTTATATGGGGTTTGTTGTCTGGGGTTGATTTGTTTTTTTTTATTGTCTGTGCTGGTTTCCCAAGCCTGATTATCAATGGGTTTGCTCATCACTAGTGATATTGTATCAGGTGGAATGATTTATTATTATAATATGCAGGATTATTACTGCAATGAAGTGATTGTGATGGAGCAGGATGGGTGTGTGTGGAAGGCTATTCAAATTGCAGCATCTTTCCTATGTATAATTAGACATTAAATGCAAATTGCTTGTTTGTTGCTTATAGCTTCATGGTTTTGTCTTCATTAACTAGAAGTAAACTATTATTCATTTTTATTGATACAACAGAAAGAGGATGTGAGCTTTATGTAATGCGTTGTTAGTAGCCACACTATGGGCACCCACCTAGTGCTACATGAGACACCAGATTAGGGATAGGTTGCCCCGCTCAAGAGCCAGTACCTTGTGCCTGCTCACAGGCTATAATTCGCCAGCCATTGGTGGCAGTCCACTCCCTCACTGATTCAATGAATGAGGCTATTAAATGCTCCACTTAAAGGGAACCTGTCAGGTGCAATATGCACCCAGAGCCACAAGCAGTTCTAGGTGCATATTGCTAATCCCTGCCTAACTGTTCCTGCGTCTAGTAGCAGACATTAAGAGAACTTTAGAAAAAATATTTCTAAAGATCCTTTTATAATATGCTAATGAGCGCAGGGACTAATTGCAAGGGCGTTAGTTCCTGCACTTATTCCGTCCATTTTGCATATTAGCACGTCCACAGAGGCATGATAACATGTTATTCAATGCCCATGGTCTAGCGTTATGGACCATGATGGAAGTGCATACCTGTGTCCGTTGCACCAACTCAGATGCTGAGCTTAGGGTTAGTGCGCATGGATCATAAGCCACCACACTTCCGGTCATGCACACTAGATCTCTCTGAAACCAGGACGCGTACACTTGGCTTCATAGTGCGCATGACCAGAAGTGCAAAGCATTTTGATCCATGCACACTGACCCTAATAAGCTCGGCTCTGAGGCGGTGCAACGGACACAGGAACGCATGTCACCACTGATGATGACGCTGGGCCATGGGCATTGAATAGCATGTTAGCACACCCCTGTGGGCATGCTAACATGCAAAGAGGGTAGAATGAGTGCAGGAACTAACACCCTTGAGACTTGTCTTTGCACTCATTAGCATATCATAGAGGATCTTTAGAAATACTTTTTCTAAAGATCCCTTTATGTATGCTACTAGATGCAGGAACATCCTGGATGAAGCACGCCTGTTGTGAAATGCGCGTCAGTATGAGGGGTCGCCACACCACTCATGGCATTTGAGCAGCTGCCTGTTGGTAATATTGGTTACTATTTGAATGATTAATTGTTCTTTTCTATTTCCTCTATATCTATGGATAATTGATATGTGTCACATATAACTTTACAGCAAGCAATGTTTTCTTCTGCCATGTATAGTTAACTCATATTGTATGTAACTATTTATCTACTATTACAAATTGTTAAATCTGTATTGTGGATGCTGGCTCCCCATATCAATACCATCTGTCATCTGGGGTGGTCCATTCGAGTTTTATGTGTTTATCAATATGTTATTAATAAAGAATTTTTTAATTATTGAATTTTTGAAATTGGCTTGTTGTTAATTGGTTTTGCTATTGTTCATGCATATATCCTTCCATACTAGTTTTGGTATTGGTGTTTAGATGCAGGGACAGTTAGGCAAGGATTAGCAATATGCACCCAGAACTGCTCGTTGTTCTGGGTGCATATTGCACCGGACAGGTCTTTAAATCTAGTAGTAGCTATGCATACATCATTGTTGTATTCCTACTTTGGATTGATGGGGGTCCAAGCAGTCAGTCCCCAACCGATTAGAAAGTTATTACCGTCCTATAAATGCTCAATGTTAGTCATAACAGCTTAATCTCTCTATAGTCAAAAGTTATGAAACTCTGTAAAATATTCCGTGCTTTCATTTTTTGTGTTCACGTTTTCTACTTGCTATCAGTAAGTGGCAATATTAAGCATTTACAGTGAAAATGTATCATTAGACTGACTTCTCACTCAGTAGGTCAGCTTGTTACACTATATCAAACTAGGTAAGATCTATTAGCCTGGAGTTCTAGGCCAGGAGAGAGATTTGTGCTGTTACTAGATTTGGCTTACAGAAGATTATCTTGCCTATTTTTCAGTTGAAGAAAATACATCACATAGCGATGTGTTAGGGTTGACGCGTCAAACGATAATTGATCAAGTCTACATTCTTAAATGTTCGCATGAATAAAAAAAACGAATGAAGAGTTAGAAATTATCAAAATAACCGACATCAAGTGTGTTAATATAAATTAATGTAAACTAATAAATAGATTAACATGCTTTAGAAGTATTGTGGGTGAAACTACAATTTAAATTCTGTCTGGACTCGTAGAGCGAGTCTGTGAATCAATCTCAATACCATCACCGAGTGATTGACAGCGCTCCTTCTGTACTCGCTCCTGTAAGAAAAGCTGTCATACATACAAATAGTTTTCAAGATGAAACCAATGTCATTTAGTTTTAAAACAGGGAGATATTTTTAGGATAGTTGCACAGTCGTAAAGAACTTGACGTCTTATTTGTTTTAGCATTGTTGATCGTTTGTTTGGTGAAGGTCTGCTTGCTCTGACTCTTTAGTTAACTGTGTGAAAAAATATTATTTAATATTGTATACTTGAATCCCTAACAAAATCACCACAGCATTTATATAAAAAATACATTTACTGTATCCTAGAAAAAATATAATAAAATAGTGACTCTTACAAATGCACATAATGATGAAGGAATGACAGTCACAATAGATACAGCGCAGTAGAGTTATTCAAAACAAAAGATGAAATACAAGGCAATAAAGTGACAGTATGGTCAGAATGCTGAAAGACTAATGCTGCTATAAAATAACACTACAGCAGTGGCAACATATACTGCTGCTCTTCACGATTACCTTGTGCAGTGGCAATCAGGGTAATACGTCTGTGGTTGATGTCAGCTGTGAATTGAGAGCTGGCATCAAGCCCAGGGGTAAGTAATGAAGAGGCAGCTATCAGACACCCCTTTTACTAACCCGGTAAGTATAGCGTTAAAAAGAAAACACACACACACTGACATCAACCGCAAAAGTTTTAACCTGATTGCCACTGCACCAGGATAATCGGGAAGAGTCAAGCAAAGAGCAATCCATATATTAGATGTGCCAGCTCTGAGGAAGCTGCGGGCTGCTATTTTTAGGATAAAATGGGTCAAATAATTATGGACCCTTACGGCCGAATAATACCAGCCCCAACTGTCTGCTTTACCTTGGCTGATTATCAAAAACAGGGGGATCCCACGTCATTGTTTTTTAAATGTATTCCCAATCCAAATTTGTTTGCAGAGCAATTGTCCTGCTCTTACTCCATTTTGCTTCCATTTACAGCCCCACAGCCCTTACTACGATTATTTTATAGCCATTTTACAGCACAGAAGTTTGGGTCCTCATTGACTTATAAAGGGTTTGTTGCTGGGAGTAGAGATGAGCCACCCTGTTGAAGTTCAAATCAGCAGGTTCATCCGGTATGTAGTGTGTCCACTAGAGATGAGCGAACCGGCTGTGGTTCGGCTCGAGTTCAGTTCGTCGAACGGAGGTCTCGTTCGAGTTCGGTTCGGCGAACGTTCGACGAACCGAACTCGAACCGCATAGGAAACAATGGCAGGCAATCACAAACACATAAAAACACCTAGAAAACACCCTCAAAGGTGTCCAAAAGGTGACAAACAACTCACAACACAACACAAACACATGGGAAAGTGACAAGGACATATACTCATGCGAAAACAAAAGAGCTGGACAAGGAAAAAGAGGAGGAGACACAGATATAGGCATGGCACGCCCTTCTAAAATCATGTAAAACACCACAAGGTGACTCCAAGCGCAGTTCTCCCTTTTTTCCAAAAATTGGGCCACACACACACACACACACACACACACACACCCACCCCTTCAGTGGCAGCACTTGTGCCCCAGTTGTACACTTCACAGCTAGATTTGCATCAAGCACATTCAAAAATACGCCATACTTAACTGTTCCCAGGATGACCCTGGGGTAGGTAGATAAAGTCTTTGCTGAACCATGACTTGTTCATCTTGGCTCCTTTTAAAAAACACAGCAAGCAAGGGTTACTCCAAGCGGAGTCTCTTTTTTTTTCCAAAAATTGGGTCACACAGACACTCCTTCAGCGGCAGCACTTGTGCCCCAGTTGTACACTTCACAGCTAGATTTGCATCAAGCACATTCAAAAATACGCCATAATTAACCGTCCCCAGCATGACACCGGGGTAGGTAGCAAAGTCTTTCCTGATCCCAGCTCTGTTCATCTTGGATCATTTTTAAAAACAATGTAAGCAAGGGTTACTCCAAGCGGAGTCTCCCTTTTTTCCAAAAATTGGGCCCCACACACACCCACCCATTCAGTGGCAGCACTTGTGCCCCAGTTGTACACTTCACAGCTAGATTTGAATCAAGCACATTCAAAAATATGCCATAATTAACCGTCCCCAGCATGACACCGGGGTAGGTAGCAAAGTCTTTCCAGGTCCCAGCGCTGTGCATCTTGGATCATTTTTAAAAACAATGTAAGCAAGGGTGACTCCAAGCGGAGTCTCCATTTTTTCTAAAAATTGGGCAACACAGACACCCCATCAGTGGCAGCACTTGTGCCCCAGTTGTACACTTCACAGCTAGATTTGCATCAAGCACATTCAAAAATACGCCATACTTAACCGTTCCCAGGATGACCCCGGGGTAGGTAGCAAAGTCTTTGCTGAACCATGACTTGTTCATCTTGGCTTCTTTTAAATAACACAGCAAGCAGGGGTTACTCCAAGTGGAGTCTCCCTTTTTTCCAAAAATTGGGCCACACAGACACCCCATCAGTGGCAGCACTTGTACCCTAGTTGTAAACAGGATGTTTTGATTTGCATCAAGCACATTCCAAATCCACAAGCATTTACTCTCCCCAGGATGACACAGGGGTAGTAAATTCCTTGTGGATCCATGACTTGTTCATTTTGATGAACGTTAGTCTGTCCACATTGCCACTTGACAGACGCGTGCGCTTATCTGTCAGCACACACCCAGCAGCACTGAAGACACGTTCAGAGACAACGCTTGCAGCTGGACACGACAAAATCTCCAAGGCGTAAGTTGAGAGCTCTGGCCATTTATCAATATTTGAAGCCCAAAAAAAGCAAGGCTCCATTTGCAAAGTCATGGCATCGATGTTCATTTGGAGATACTCCTGTATCATCCTCTCCAGCCGTTGACCATGTGTCAGACTTGTCTCTGGTGGCCTTGCAAAGGACGGTCTAAAAAAATTCTGAAAAGATTTAATAAAATTGCTGTTTCCAGCACCAGATACGGTGCTACTGGTACGGGTAGACTGTTGAAGATGACGAGACCGTCCCATGTTTGTCAAGTTACAATTGGGAGATTCACTCCCTGCACCTGCACGGTTGTTTGGTGGAAAAGCCGAGCTAAGATAGAGTAACAGCTTCTGCTGATACTCCTACATACGTGCGTCCCTTTCTATGGCTGGAATTATGTCACAAAATTTGGACTTGTACCGGGGATCTAATAGTGTGGCAAGCCAGTAGTCATCATCACTTCTAATTTTGACAATACGAGGGTCATGTTGCAGGTAGTGCAGCAAGAAGGCGCTCATGTGTCTTGCACAGCCATGCGGACCACGTCCACGCTGTGTTTGTGGCATAGAGGTGCTAACCATTCTTTCTTCCTCTGACATCTCCCCCCAACCTCTTTCAACTGAAATTTGACCAAGGTCTCCCTCATCCGCTGAGTCTTCCATGTCCATGGACAGTTCGTCCTCCATTTCTTCATGTTCTCCTGCACCTTCCTCAACATCTCGCCTGCTACCATGCGCCCTTGTTGATCCCTGTCCCCCATGATCCCATGCCTGCCGCGTTGGCTATGATGAACGTCTGGACCTTGGTGATGTTGTTGTGTCTTGCGCATATGAATCCTCCTGTAGTTCCTCCCCTTCCTGTTGTCCCACCCCCTGACTCCGAATAATGTTTAGTGTGTGCTCCATCTCGTTGGCCCAGGCTATACGTCATGACGTTTTGCACCAGGGCTCGGCGGTGCTGCCACAGTCGCTGTAACATGTGGAAAGTCGAATTCCAGCGTGTCGCCACATCGCATTTCAGGCGATGAACCAGCAGGCCGAAAGACTTCTGGAGCGGTGCAAGTCGCTCAGCTGCGGCGGTTGAATGGCGGAAGTGAGCAGACAGTTTTCGTGCCCTGGTCAGAAGGCCATCTAGGCCGGGAAAGTGTGTTAAAAAATGATGGACAACAAGGTTCAACATGTAAGCCATACAAGGCACGTGTGTCACCTTGCCCAGGCGAAGGGCCGCACCCAGGTTTGCAGTATTGTCGCACACGGCCTTACCAGGCTGCAGGTTGAGTGGAGACAACCATTTATTAAACTCAGTCTCCAGAGCTGCCCACATTTCATCCGCTGTGTGACTCCTATTTCCAAGACATGTCAAGCTAAAGACCGCCTGATGCCGTTGCGCTCTGCTGCCAGCATAGTAATGAGGGGTGCGTGATTCCTTCTGCACAGTGCGAACGCTGGTGGCCTGACCAGGCAGGCTTGGGGCGGAGGTGGAGGACCCAGATGAGGTGAAGGAGGCACAAGCAGTGGCGGAACTTGGACAGACAAAGGATTGACACACAAGTTGTGGGGACGGCAAGACTTGTGCAGCAGACCCCTTCACCATCTATCACCATAGTTACCCAGTGCCCAATCAGCGACATGTAATGTCCCTGTCCATGCTTACTGGTCCAAGTATCGGTGTTGAAATGCACCCGTTGACACACAGAGTTTCTCAAGGAAGCGGTGATGTTGTGTGCGACATGCTGGTGTAGCGCGGGCACACCTTTCTTAGAGAAGTAGTGGCGACTGGGCATCTGGTACTGGGGCACAGCAACAGACATAAGGTCTCTAAAATCCTGTGTGTCCACCAGGCGGAAAGGCAGCATTTCGGTAGCCAAGAGCTTACAGAGGGATAAAGTCAACCTCTTAGCTTTGTCATGGGTCGCAGGAAATGGCCTTTTATTTGTCCACATCTGAGGAACAGAGATCTGGCTGCTGTGTGGAGACGGTGTTGAGTAGGGTGTCCCTGGAAAAATGCAGCTTTGTGAGGAAAGTGCAGGCGGAGACATGATGTTGCCTTCATCCAACGTTGGTGCTATCGATGTCTGAGAGAGCTGTACACACGTACTTGTTTCCCCTTCCAAACCAACTGACGACCTACCAAGCAAACTGCCTGTTGCGGTTACAGTGGTGGAAGTTGTGCGTGGAAAACCAGGTGTGACAGCTGTCCCCACAGTCCTAGAAGATGAAGAGCGCGAGGATGCACTGGAAGGGGCAGGCGGTGGATGCTTTGCTCCTATAGGCCGCATTGCAGCACGGTGAGATTCCCACTGGGACATATGATATTTATTCATGTGACGATTCATGGAAGAAGTTGTCAAACTGCTGAGGTTTTGCCCTCTACTAACAGAATCACGACAAATTTTACAGATCACATAATTTGGGCGATCTTTTGCTATGTCAAAAAAGGACCATGCTAGGCAAGGCTTAGAGGGCATGCGACCTGCTTAGCCCCCACGACTAGTGCTCAGAGGCAGAGTGGTGGCTGATGATGCAGTTGTAGACGTGCTACCAGTACTCCGACTCTGTCCAGGAAGGCGCAAGGTAACTTTGTCGTCAGTTGCATCCTCCTCCACCATCTCTGTTGACCTCCTCGAGGGCCTGACTGTGGGTTGACAGTACGTGGGATCTAGAACTTCCTCATCAATTGTTGTGTTTGCACTCCCCTCACCCTCAGACCGAGCCTCTTCTTGCCCTGACTGAATATTTAAGTTGTCATCCCAATCTGGTATCTGTGTCTCATCGTCATCAGTATGTTCCTCATTGTCTATTACCACAGGTGTTTCAGTTTGTGAATAAGGGTCAACATTATGCTCAGAAACTTGGTCCCCACGGCCTGAATCAGAGTCACAAAGGTTCTGGGCATCACTGCAGACCATTTCCTGGTCTGTACTCACTGTAGCTTGGCAGCAGACCTCTGATTCCCAGGCTATAGTGTGACTGAACAGCTCTGCAGACTCAGCCATCTCAGTTCCACCATACTGTGCAGGGCGGATGGAGACTTCCGAGCTGTGAGAATGCAAGTGTGATTGGGCTGACAACTCAGAGGACTGGTGTTTTTTGGATGCGGCAGTTGAGGTGGCGGAGAGGGCACTTGTTGGACCACTTGAGATCCATTCAAGCATTTTCCTTTTTTTGGCCATCATCTACCTTTGTTCCAGTTGTTCTTGTCCATAAAAAAGGGAGCACATCGGATTGTCCACGGTAAGTAGTAGACATTTTACTTTGGCTGGAAGATGGTCTATCTTCAGCAGGTGTTAATGGAGCTTGGCACCCTTCCCCACGGACAAACCCTTTTTTTCCTTTTCCAACACGCCTCTTCCCCTTTCCACCAGCATCTGTCATTTTGCCACTCATTTTGATTGCGACAAGATTGTGCACTTAAAATGTGGTATTAAAAATTGAGAGGTGGTGTAGATTTCAGCGGTGGTCTAGCTTTATTAACAGCAGAATAAACAATAATAATTATCCCTGGCAATGCTACTACGGCCCTTAAACTGGCAGCAGTGTTTGCTCGTATAATGGCTTAGTAACAATGAGTTTGAGTGTGCAATGCAGGCAGACGTGCTGCAAATATCTTTGCACTAGTGGGACAATACAGAAGTCCAACAGCCACGTGTAGGATGCCACTAAGTTTTCTCAGTGTTTGCTAGTATAATGGCTTAGTAACAATGAGTTTGAGTGTGCAATGCAGGCAGACGTGCTGCAAATATCTTTGCACTAGTGGGACAATACAGAAGTCCAACAGCCACGTTTAGGATGCCACTAAGTTTCCTCAGTGATTGCTAGTATAATAGCTTAGTAACAATGAGTTTGAGTGTGCAATGCAGGCAGACGTGCGGCAAATATCTTTGTACTAGTGGGACAATACAGAAGTCCAACAGCCACGTTTAGGATGCCACTAAGTTTCCTCAGTGTTTGCTAGTATAATGGCTTAGTAACAATAAGTTTGAGTGTGCAATGCAGGCAGACGTACTGCAAATATCTTTGCACTAGTGGGACAATACAGAAGTCCAACAGCCACGTGTAGGATGCCACTAAGTTTTCTCAGTGTTTGCTAGTATAATGGCTTAGTAACAATGAGTTTGAGTGTGCAATGCAGGCAGACGTGCTGCAAATATCTTTGCACTAGTGGGACAATACAGAAGTCCAACAGCCACGTTTAGGATGCCACTAAGTTTCCTCAGTGATTGCTAGTATAATAGCTTAGTAACAATGAGTTTGAGTGTGCAATGCAGGCAGACGTGCGGCAAATATCTTTGTACTAGTGGGACAATACAGAAGTCCAACAGCCACGTTTAGGATGCCACTAAGTTTCCTCAGTGTTTGCTAGTATAATGGCTTAGTAACAATAAGTTTGAGTGTGCAATGCAGGCAGACGTACTGCAAATATCTTTGCACTAGTGGGACAATACAGAAGTCCAACAGCCACGTTTAGGATGCCACTAAGTTTCCTCAGTGTTTGCTAGTATAATGGCTTAGTAACAATGAGTTTGAGTGTGCAATGCAGGCAGACGTGCTGCAAATATCTTTGCACTAGTGGGACAATACAGAAGTCCAACAGCCACGTTTAGGATGCCACTAAGTTTCCTCAGTGTTTGCTAGTATAATGGCTTAGTAACAATGAGTTTGAGTGTGCAATGCAGGCAGACGTGCTGCAAATATCTTTGCACTAGTGGGACAATACAGAAGTCCAACAGCCACGTGTAGGTTGCCACTAAGTTTCCTCAGTGTTTGCTAGTATAATGGCTTAGTAAGAATGAGTTTGAGTGTGCAATGCAGGCAGACGTGCTGCAAATATCTTTGCACTAGTGGGACAATACAGAAGTCCAACAGCCACGCGTAGGATGCCACTAAGTTTCCTCAGTGTATACTAGTATAATGGCTTAGTAACAATGAGTTTGAGTGTGCAATGCAGGCAGACGTGCTGCAAATATCTTTGCGCTAGTGGGACAATACAGAAGTCCAACAGCCACGTGTAGGATGCCACTAAGTTTCCTCAGTGTTTGCTAGTATAATGGCTTAGTAACTATGAGTTTGAGTGTGCAATGCAGGCAGACGTGCTGCAAATATCTTTGCACTAGTGGGACAATACAGAAGTCCAACAGAAACGTTTAGGATGCCACTAAGTTTCCTCAGTGTTTGCTAGTATAATGGCTTAGTAACAATGAGTTTGAGTGTGCAATGCAGGCAGATGTGCTGCAAATATCTTTGCACTAGTGGGACAATACAGAAGTCCAACAGCCACGTGTAGGATGCCACTAAGTTTCCTCTGTGTTTGCTAGTATAATGGCTTAGTAACAATGAGTTTCAATGTGCAATGCAGGCAGACGTGCTGCAAATATCTTTGCACTAGTGGGACAATACAGAAGTCCAACAGCCACGTGTAGGATGCCACTAAGTTTCCTCAGTGTTTGCTAGTATAATGGCTTAGTAACAATGAGTTTGAATGTGCAATGCAGGCAGACGTGCTGCAAATATCTTTGCACTAGTGGGACAATACAGAAGTCCAACAGCCACGTGTGGGATGCCACTAAGTTTCCTCAGTGTTTGCTAGTATAATGGCTTAGTAATTATGAGTTTGAGTGTGCAATGCAGGCAGACGTGCTGCAAATATCTTTGCACTAGTGGGACAATACAGAAGTCCAACAGCCTCGTTTAGGATGCCACTAAGTTTCCTCAGTGTTTGCTAGTATAATGGCTTAGTAACAATGAGTTTGAGTGTGCAATGCAGGCAGACGTGCTGCAAATAACTTTGCACTAGTGGGACAATACAGAAGTCTTACAGCCACGTTTAGGATGCCACTAAGTTTCCTCAGTGATTGCTAGTATAATAGCTTAGTAACAATGAGTTTGAGTGTGCAATGCAGGCAGACGTGCGGCAAATATCTTTGCACTAATGGGACAATACAGAAGTCCAACAGCCACGTTTAGGATGCCACTAAGTTTCCTTAGTGTTTGCTAGTATAATGGCTTAGTAACAATGAGTTTGAGTGTGCAATGCAGGCAGACGTACTGCAAATATCTTCGCACTAGTGGAACAATACAGAAGTCCAACAGCCACGTGTAGGATGCCACTAAGTTTCCACAGTGTTTGCTAGTATAATGGCTTAGTAACAATGAGTTTGAGTGTGCAATGCAGGCAGACGTGCTGCAAATATCTTTGCACTAGTGGGACAATACAGAAGTCCAACAGCCACGTTTAGGATGCCACTAAGCTTCCTCAGTGTTTGCTAGTATAATGGCTTAGTAACAATGAGTTTGAGTGTGCAATGCAGGCAGACGTGCTGCAAATATCTTTGCACTAGTGGGACAATACAGATGTCCAACAGCCACGTGTAAGATGCCACTAAGTTTCCTCAGTGTTTGCTAGTATAATGGCTTAGTAACAATGAGTTTGAGTGTGCAATGCAGGCAGACGTGCTGCAAATATCTTTGCACTAGTGGGACAATACAGAAGTCCAACAGCCACGTTTAGGATGCCACTAAGTTTCCTCAGTGTTTGCTAGTATAATGGCTTAGTAACAATGAGTTTGAGTGTGCAATGTAGGCAGATGTGCTGCAAATAACTTTGCACTAGTGGGACAATACAGAAGTCCTACAGCCACGTTTAGGATGCCACTAAGTTTCCTCAGTGATTGCTAGTATAATAGCTTAGTAACAATGAGTTTGAGTGTGCAATGCAGGCAGACGTGCGGCAAATATCTTTGCACTAGTGGGACAATACAGAAGTCCTACAGCCACGTTTAGGATGCCACTAAGTTTCCTCAGTGATTGCTAGTATAATATCTTAGTAACAATGAGTTTGAGTGTGCAATGCAGGCAGACGTGCGGCAAATATCTTTGCACTAGTGGGACAATACAGAAGTCCAACAGCCACGTTTAGGATGCCACTAAGTTTCCTCAGTGTTTGCTAGTATAATGGCTTAGTAACAATGAGTTTGAGTGTGCAATGCAGGCAGACGTGCTGCAAATAACTTTGCACTAGTGGGACAATACAGAAGTCCAACAGCCACGTTTAGGATGCCACTAAGTTTCCTCAGTGTTTGCTAGTATAATAGCTTAGTAACAATGAGTTTGAGTGAGCAAAGGGCAGGAAGGTACAGTGGCAGGTTTGTGGGTCTGGGTAGAGGAATGGAAGCCTCCCTTTCTATCCCTCCTAATGGGGAAATGCAGCGAGGAAATCCCTGACCTTAGCTACACTGACGCTCTCATCTTGTGTAGCTGTTAAAATCTGTTTTCACTGCCCTGACTGTCCCCTATGGCTCTGTCCATGCCGGTATTAGCCCTTAGAAGGGCTGAAAGAAACTTCTATCCCTATTCTGTATAGTGCTGTGTATAGAGCGTACACAGCAGTATCGGAGACAGGAGCTACGCCGGCGGTGACTGACACCCAGACGCAGAAGAGATAATGGCGTCTGGACGGGCAGATACTCGTTTTTATAATGCAGGGACATGTGACATGGACATCCTATCACACATGCTATTGCTTCTCTGGCTAAAAGTCCACTTAGCTGTGTGTGTGTCTGGGATTGGCTGACATGCTGGCTGTTCCCGCACACTATACACTGAAATTTCATAATAGTGTGAGTCACAGAGTTACTTTCACTATTACAGCGGAAAGCCAGCTAGTAATTAGCTTGTCTTTTTGCTACTAGAACCGTTCTCGAACATATCTAGAACTATCGTGCTTTAGCAAAAAGCTCGAGTTCCAGTTCGATCTAGAACAGCCCCCAAAATCACTCGAGCCGCGAACTGGACAACCTCGAACCGCGAACCGCGCTCAACTCTAGTGTCCACCCATATCCTGTCCACCGCAATTAACTTGAGAATGGCGGCAGCTATAGGCATAGAAGTGGTGTCTAGATATAGTAAAGTAGCCATGCGTTATGCAATGAAACCACCTATAGCGCCACCTTGTGGAAAACAATGGAGTTAGCATTTTTATCTCGAAAACAGAAGAGATAGACAAAAAGCTGAATTACAAAGTTGTAGTGCATCATTAATTCAATACGAATCGATACCTTAGATAGATAGATAGAAAGATAGATGATAGATAGATAGATAAAAAAGGATAGATAGACAGGCAGAACGATGTCAAACACATATATAATGTCCCACCTCCCTGCATATTCTAAACTGGCACCCTTTAGTGACTTTCATGTGGCACTAAAGGGTGCCTAGTCTTGTATTTAGCAAAAGAAATAAATAATTAAAAAGAAAGCGATGTGGGGTCCCCTTCATTTTTGATAGCCAGCTAGGGTAAAGCAGATGGCTGCAGCCTATAGATCACAGCTGGTAGCTTTACCTTAGTTGGGGATCCAATTTGGAGGCCCCCTGGGCTCTTTTTTATAATTATTTATAAATAAATAATTAGAATAAAAAGTGTGGTTCCCCCCAAATTGGTTCACCAGCCAATGTAAAGCGGACAGCTGTGGTCTGGTATTCTCAGGATGGGAAGGTCCATAGTTATTGGACCTTCCCAGCCTTAAAATAGCAGGCTGCAGCCGCCCCAGGACTGGCGCATTCATTAGGTGCGCCAACCCTGGAGCTTTGTCCCAGCTCAACCCGTGCCCTGGTGCAGTGGCAAATGGGGTAATAAATGGGCTTGATACCAGATGTGTAATGTCACCTGACATCAAGCCCAGCAGTTGTGATGTCATGGCGTCTATCAGATACCCGACATCACCAACTGTCAGTAATAAAGATAGAAAGAAAAAATAGATGACAAAAAAAAAAGATTATTTGAAAAAATACTCCTCAACACAGTCCCTCTTTCACAAATTTATTGTAAAGAAAAAAAATTCCCTGTAATCCATTTTGGAAGTCTACGACAACTCTGAACCTTCAAGAATATGGGGAGCATGCTTGGGGAATGTATCCCACAATTTCTAGGAGTGCAGACCCTCCATGTGAGGACTGTGGGTGCAAAGAATCTGCACCTACCCTCCCCGGGTTACAGCAGCAGTGTGTGTGCAGCCAGCACAGCCGTTCTCAAAGCAGGAAGTTCAGTTGACAGACGCTCTCTGCACATGCGCCCAGCATTTATTGTGAAGGAGGAGGGATCGCAGGGGATCAATGCTGCAAAAAGGTACAGACACCGTGGGAACACCGGGAAACACCGGACAGGTATGGGGGGTGACTTAGCTGGACCCGGAAAGGGGTTTTCTGTCACCTGTGTCATGGCGCAGGCCACAGAAATCAGAGGAAGAGGGTGATGCGGGTAGCGATGTGGTGTTTACCCTGCCATCTTGGATGATCGGGAGGGGGCAGAAATGCAGTCAGGCACCCTCTACAGGCTGTGCCCATACTGTTTCTGCCTTTTCCCATCCATTTCAGCCTCTTCCTCAGTCACCCCAGCTCACCATTCGGTCCAACATGAAATTATTTTTCTTTCCCATAGAGTTACATTGGGCATCGAATATTCGCGAATAGTCAAATAGTGGCGACGTATTTGCTGGATATTCAGCGAAGCGAATATTAGGGTATTCGATCATCCCTAATTATTATCTTAGAGAATCTGCATTTATGGGACCAGTTCAACAGTGAAACCTATAAATAATGTTAGATCTAGATTGAGGTCATGGGATGGATATGCGTGTTGTAGGTATATGTTGTAAGTTCCCATGTCCTGTAATCATCTGTTAGAAGAGATGTTGTAGAGATATTTTTTAAGAGAATGGATCAATTAACGGATTGCTATTTATCCCCCATTGGAAATGGATCCTGTAAGAAAATAACGGATCTGTTATAATTGCTAGAATAATGGATGAATAATAGCAATCTGTTAACGGATCCGTTCTCCATAGACTCCCATGTTAAAAAACCTAATCTTGCAGACATCAGTTACTTAACAACATTAAAAAAGTTGTGTTTGCAGGACCTTTTTACCAACAAATTTTTGCAGGATCCGTACTAACAGATGATTTTTGGACATATCACCTTGGCCTAAGGGGTTAGCGTTTTATGACTTCATGAGTGCCTTAGTATGCATATTACATGTAAGCAGAATTATGTTAAAGGGAATCTGTGAGCAGGTTTTTGCTACTTCATCTGACAGTAACATAATGTAGGTAAAGAGATTCTGAATCCAACGGTGTATCACATAGATTACTGGCTGCAGCAATTCTGTTAAAATCAAAGAATTGAGTTTTTTGCATGTAGCGTATCTGGGAAAGCTGTCCCGCCCACACCAGGCTCTCAATAGAGCTTGTGCAATTAAAGTTAGCCCAGCGCAACAGGGGCATAACAGATTGCCTTGCCTGTGAGCTTCTACTCCTGTAATGTTAATCACAGGCTAATTAAGACATTAGGTTACATAAACAATAGCACAGACACTGATGAGAAGCACAATTGTTCTTAGTTTTTTAGCTATCACAGCAGGCTATACTTAGCTTGCATTGCAAAAACTTGCTGACAGGTTTCCTTTAAAGGGTAGGGTTAAAAAAAAATCATTATAAAGCCTTGGCCGAACTTAGAATATTGTGCAAACTGCACTTCACTTGTATTCTCATAGCTCCAACTACTGAGCAGAGAATGTAACTGATGAGGATCAGGGAGAATAGTTACTAACATATGGTCACAGTAATGTTAGTTACCAAGTGTACTCCAAAGTCACGTTCACATGTTAGGTATTCGGTGAGTTTTTTACCTCAGTATTTATAAGCCAAAACCAGGAATGGGACAGTCAGAGGTAAAGTATAATAGAAATGTGTGCACTATTTCTACATTTTTTACCCACTCCTGATTTTGCCTTATAAATACTGAGGTAAAAAACCTAACCAAATATTCAACGTGTGCACATGGCCCAAGTGTGTGGATAGACCATGCAAACCCTCTGAGAAAAGGCTGCTGATGTGCAGGATAAAAAGGCATTCACATTTCTACTTTGAGCAGACCTATAGTGTTTAAAGCCTCTACATAATTAACTACATAAAGATAACGTTTTGTACTAATATAAAAAGGCCATGGAATAGTGACCATATAGCGGTAGTTACCAGTTGTATACTGCCATGTAAGTGAATGAAGTAAAGTTACTCACAGATGCCATATTTGTTCTTTCACCATAGTCTCCTCCATCTGACTTGGGCCTCTCCCAACTATTACTGTTTCTGCAGACTTTTCTGCCTAAGAAACTACCTATTTGCTACTCCCTAATTATTCACCAAACTCCACAAAAATGCCCTATCCTGCTACCTGTATAACAGTTCCATCCTAACCTTCTCCCCTTCCCCGTATTGTGATTGCTGTTTATCCAGGTAGCTTCATAACTAGAGATGAGCAAACCTGAACTTTAAAGTTTGGGTTTAGTACCAAACAGATTTTACAAAAAAAATCAATGTTCAAGTTCGGAGTTCGTGTGCTTCACATATGCTGACTACTGGAGCGAGCATCTCTGTGCTCGGGGACATTCGGTGCTCGACCCAGTGCAAGCCACTTGCGGTATTTGAGTGGCTGGCACTGGGGATAAAATTAGCGTTATCGGATATAGTGTGTACAAAAAAAATAGAAAAAAACTCTGTCCACTCCTTCCCCCCCGTGAGTGCTCTCTTTATGGCTGGCTTTATGTGGGCGGAGAGCCGAACTGCCCAATTATTGACTTCAAAAGAGGTTCGGGTCCAGAACAGATTTTTATCTAAACTCTGGTGGAACCCACAGAACCAAACTTCAATGGGTGCGCTAATCTCTACTTATAGCTATAGATTCACTCCAAAATAAGTGTCAAATGTCTCAGATGGTTAAATGCTCACACAACAATTCTGCACCAATTTGTGCTCCACACAGTAATAGTGCCAGCCCTTTGTGCCCTGCATAGTAAGTGCTCCACATTGTAACCTCACGGTAATAGTTCTCTAAAATGGCAACACCTGTATCGGCATTGTCTGAGGAAAGCAGAAAAATTGGTCATAAGAACGAGCTTCTGTGATGTCTCATTTTCTTTAGCTGTGCACCGCAAACATCTCTTTCATTTCCCAGCTGTACGGGAAGGAATCTCCAGAGCAGTTTAAACTATAGGTTTAATTAGATGTAATTAAACTGCTTCTAAAAAAAATGTTCTAATGGATTGCGAATCTGGAAACCGCTGGCAACACACTTACCAAACTTAAATCTGAATTCTTTATAATATTTCTTTTGTATTTGATTGTTTATATCTAAAGAACAACAGCTGCATAGTGTGAAACCAAACTACAAAATATATGGCAGCTGCAAAAATGTAATAAGCTTCTTCTACAGCAATTACAGATTGTATATGTGTTGAGATAGCATATTAAAATATAGCGTGAACGTGGAAAGCAAAGGTATAAAGTAAAATCAAAGACAAAAAATTAGCATAAAATCAAATTAATTATTGATTTTGATGCATTTGAGCAGATACATCTCACATGGAAGCGTTCAGTTCTGTACTTTAGCAGTAACATCTATTAGAGTCCATATTATATGTAGCATTACATCTATTGGGAACTGTTTTATGACACTTTTTTATGAGGATATAGTTTTTATTGTTGAATACCAAAAATATAAAAAGAATTCACATATTATAATCTAAAAACATGGAAAAATGTATTTTTTTGGTATTTCTTTTGTTAAATCAGGTCACCCAGATCAAGTCATTTTTCTAAATGAAGTGGTGGTATTCTATAAAGGGGTTTTAAGTGTATTTATTATTATTTCTAAAAATATCATCCTGTATACAATTGCGTTTTCAGTTGTATATATTAATTTTGGGATTTGTGGAAATAGCTAAATATGGAAAAGTGTAGCAATGGTTGGGGAGGGACAGCACGTAGCAGCATTGTAGGTTCTGAAATGGCACCAATTTAGGGAAAAAAAAGGTGAATGGATGTCAGTTCACTTACAAATTTGTCAACTTTTACCCTTGAGACAAAAAATATGATTAGGCAACCTTCTAGTGCATTAGACATTGAGTTGATAACCTTTTATTAGCATTTTCAATCAGTAACAGATCTACCAGTTTTGGAAAATCTAAATTAAGTGCAACCTTTATGACTAAACCTCATTGTGTACATCATTAATGTGATCTCTTTTGGAGAAAGTATGATCACAGTGGCTACTGCTGTGACTTTGATATTACTAAGTTCTCTAGCGCTCCCATCACTTCTGATATGGCCATTGATATCCTGTAACATACCTATGCCATTGGGGTTATATGGTAACTTATTAAAATTCATCGCGTGTTTGTACTTTACTAGGAAAACCTTTATTACTGGGTTTTTCTGTACAGTATCTATATATTTTGTCTTATCCATTTTCACATTTGTTTTTTTTTCAAACAATTCATGCATGACAACATATTTGAGTCCCTTGTGAATTTCATCTAATCCTCTTAATTCTCTAACAATTATGTTTTTTTAACTAAATAAGTCTTTGGCTAAAGTTTAACTAAGATTAAAAATAACTTTTAAAGTTATAGCCCCTTGAAAACCCTGTTGATTAGTACAGGTCAGAGTCTTTACTGATCAATTAAACCATGGGGCAAGGAAGTCAATGGCACTAAGACTGGCATCTTGAGTGCGTTGAACTCAATGCGTGTGCCTCTTAAAGACTTTGATGCATCTTTCTGCTGCTGTGCACCTCTGTAGCTAATACTCCAGCATGAATAGGAGTATATTCTTCTCAGAATTTTGCCACATTTCTGATTTCAATTATGTTGAATTGGTCAGCTTTACGTTTCCCTGCTCACTTTCGGACAAACTGTAACTGTGATGCTAGTCACTAGTTACAGGTAGTACAAATGGTATAATAGTCAGGAAAGCAGTGGTTTGGTAACAGGAGGACACATATTGATACTGAGAGTAAACTGAGACAGGGTCAGGTAACGGTCCGAGGTTAACAGCCAGGAGGTAATGACAGGAACTGGGAGCGGGCAGAAAGGAGTCAAACAACAGTCCGTCTTGAGGAAACAAAGATCAGAGCCCAGACAGGAACACAGGCAAACAGCACAACAACAGAATCAGAAAGTACGACTGGCAAGGTTCTGGAAGAGCATGCTCACTAAGGAAGCAGAGCAATTACCCAGAAGATGGAATACCTGAGCAATCAGCACCTCCCAGAACCAGCATGGAAGCCAGTGCTGTCAATCAACCTGCCAGCCAGTAGCCCAGGAAAACACAGCAGAGCATCTCCTAATGTGCAAGATTCTCTGCACAGAGGAATCATGACCGTAACAACTTGTCTAAAAAATTGGTTGAGCTAGCTAGAACTAGCGCAAAGGCACCAAAAGTGCTACATTTTTTGCACAACTATGAATTGCTTAAAAATGTTGCCACTTATCAAATAGTTTTTACATCTGAATTCTGCTGTAAACTAATGAACCAAGACTTATATACCTTTGTGCACTAAAGTATCAGTGTGTCTTCTTTGTGAACTGAGCTCTTCTGCTCTGTGGCTTGAATGATAGGTGGTGTCTTCATGACAGTGATTAATAGGGCTATTAATTGGCTATAACATTGAAATATTACATTTTGAAGTAACATGTACATGCCCTACAACTTTGTAGTATAGTTGAGTAATGGCTACAGAGCTGTCCCACAATGTTGTCTAGATTAAGCCTTTGGGGGAATAAAAACTTTTCAGATTTCTCAGTTTATCCTTTGAGGTGATCCTAAAGCCTCACCTGCATGACTTTTCTAGGATGAGACAAGGTTGCCTCATCTGGAATGGCTTTGCTCACACACGAATACAAATCAATCATCCATATTAAAAGGAGATTTGCATAGTTTTGAGCCACGTTAATTCAATGTTTTAAATTCTGAACCCAATATCATATCTATCTTATTTTAAGATGAGAAATTAGTATTTCTGTGAACCTCAGATGCAGAATTAATAATGGTCTTGATCTAACTGTAATGTAAATGACAACTCATCTCTCATGTACTTTGAATCTCACCCGCTCATACATGACTCAGAAAATGTCTTTTAGATATTAATAGAGCCAAAATAAGAGCAATGCTTTGACTAATGTTTTATTTCATTTTCATGCATCACTTAATATTATGCATCCTTTGAGGAACACGTTTTCCATGATATATGGGATATGTATTTTCCTGTGTAATACAAGGATTGGGGTGGTTCGAGAAAGAGGACGACTATTTAACTTGCCTTATTTCAATCCTTCTATTGATTAAAAAGCATTCCAAGGAGCACTTATTTGGATTATTGGCAAGTTTAGCTAATCATCTTATGAATACGAAAAACTCCCATTTATTGAGTGAAATCAATCTTGAATTGGTTGTTCTCTTTTAGATAATGTTCTGCTCGGCTGCAGGTTGATAAAAGACATCAAACCATGTTGTTCTTGCCTTCCTGGGTCCACCGCTGGTTCAACGTCGCTGCTCCGGGTGTCTGATATGGGTTGAGGTGCAGCCAATCAGTGAGCTCAGCAGCTCTGAAGTGGGTGTTCCGCCCACTGATTGGCTGCAGTACTTTCAACAAGACAGCGCTGCAGCCCATAGGCACACAATGATCATACTAATGATAATTCTGTGCACATGGAAATGTTGTTAGCCTCTCTAAGCAAGTGATTAAACCTCTGCTGATGGCCAATTGGTGGAGTTTTAAAGGGACTTTGTCACTATTTTTTTGCCACCTAATCAGAGAGCAGCATGATGAGGGAAAAGAGACCCTGATTCCAGCAATGTGTCACTTTCTGGGCTGCTTAGTGTAGCTTTTGTAAAATCACTGTTTAATTAGCAGGAGATTATCATTAGAGGAGTACTTGGTGTGCTGGTAGGTAGTCCAGCATATTCATATTCTCTGCATAACTGCCTGATGGACAGCAGAGAAAACAGTTTTTTTTTTTTCAAAATCACATCAAGCAGCCCAATAAGTGAAACATCACTGGAATCAGGGTCTCTGTTTTACATTATGCTTCTCTCAGATGGGGCAGCAAAAACCTGGTGACAGATACCCTTTAAGGGCCATGAATGGCCAGTGTAAATGCACCTTAAATATTAACTTTAGAAATATTTTTCATGGAATTTCTTTGCTCTTCAATTCCTTTTTCTAGTCATTTGAGTTCTCATGAGGTTAGGTGTTTCTTAAAGAGCCTATGGCACTTAGTTCTGGAAATAATTGGTAGTCTCATAGATTTGATGCCAAAAAAGTTAGAGATAGGGATAGGTATATGACTGATAATATACTTTGTTGCTAGGTTTCACAGTTCAATACATTTTCCGTTTCCAATTCATAGAAAATTAAAATAAAAGAGAAATATGATAGCTATCAAATTACAGGTTATCCCAGGCCATTGCTTTAACTGAATCCTTGAAAGCAGTGTAGTCAGAGTATGAGATGTGCTGTGCTTATGCATTGCTTATATACAATGTATTATATATTGATTCAGATTAACAGTAATATGCTAACGTTTTAGGCAGGTGTGAGGGGTGGAGACCATGAAGCAAAGTAAAAATGATAAAAACCTATAGAAGTGACTATAACTCCATTAAACCAATAACTTTGTGATTCAAAAAATACTTCAAAACATACAGTACGGTGGGTGATATCTTCATGTGAGAAATACCAAAGAAGATATGGAAGAAACCATGCCGAAACGCGCGTCGAGTCGGTATTTTACGTAAAACACTTTATGCTCTATGCACTTATCTTGATTTTTGTGACAATCCTGTACTACAGTCTATGTGTATGTTAACAATTTGGACTAAGCCTACAGTATTCCTCAATTCCAGTCCATGGGTCCCACCAACAGTTCATGTTTTCAGAATTTCCTTAGTATTGCATAGATGATATTTCTGCCACTTGTGCATTGCTAAGGAAATTCTGAAACATGCACTGTTGGTGGGTCTTGAGGATTGGAGTTGAGGAACACTGGAAGGATTACACATATCTTGTATTATGCACTTGTGCATTAGGCTTTGACAAATTTCATCCTGATTTGGCATGAAATCTGCTAAAGACATTTACTTGAATTGAACCTCCCCTTTTAATTTGAACCTCTAGCGAGATTCATGCTATGGATAATGGATGGCTAAGAAGCCATTTATTGCCATGTGCATTTATTTCTATCTTTGTCATAGTGTCTATCCCATTACATACTCGGATTTATTACAATTTTTTATAGTTTTTCAATCCTGTTGTGTTATTGTACCTACATCCCAGTTGTTGCATCTCATATCTTTGCTGCAGTTCAGTGTGAAAGTTATGTTGTTAGGATGTTGACCAGGTTTTACTTGCAGGTGTTATTAAAAAGGGGTTCAGTTTCTTATGTGACAGTTTTTGGGTAATCTGGGAACAGTTCAGGATCTCTATGCCAGGTTAGTTGTGTGGCCTCTCTGCTGCGCTATGTCTCTCCTTCGTACTAGGCTGCCTGGAGCTATACCTTGTCCCTCTCTCACTGTCTTCACCTGTATGGCAGGCGGCAGGAGCTTCTCTAAGGGGCAATGCTGTACTCACTGCGGTCCCTAGGCTCTGTGTAGTGGCTTTGCCTTCAGGTGCTGCTGCGGCCAGGAGATCTGCAGTCTCCCTGGCCTCTAGTCTTTATTGCTGGGCAGATTAGATCAGTCACAATCTCGGACGCCAGTGTCCGGTAATCAGCGCTGTTCCTCGGGGATGAACCGATCTGGCTCCACCTCCCCGGTCACTCCTCTTATGCCACACTTCTGGATCCCTCAGTCTGTCACACAGCTACTCGTGCGGGCTAAGCTCAGCCCTCTCCATTTTAATGTCTTCCCTCTCCTCGCTCGAGTTCAACTCAAACTGTCAACTGTCTGTCTGACTCTGCCTCCAAACCTGGATTTAAAGAGGACTTCACCTGAACTCGGCTTGTAGAGCTCCCCCTCCAGGCTTGGAGTGGAAGTGTTGTTTGTGGGATTACCTGATATGGAGATCCTTCCCCAGGTACAGGTATATTTGTGGAAACTGAACACTGGGGTGACACATGTGTTATTATTGAGAGGGCACACCAAATTTACACTGTTACAGAAGCTGTACACTGACTACTTTAAATTATATCAAAGTTTTATGTCTTCAGTGTTGTTCCATGTAAAGGTATAATAAAATGTTTGCAAAAATATGAGGGTGTACTCACTTTTATGATATAGTGTAAATATTTTTTTTTTTTTAATACACTTCCTGTGATGTTTTGTTTGAGAGGAGTTTCAAATGGAAAGTCACAGTAGGCTGGGGCTGCACTCACTATCCAGAGCGTCCATCACACCATCTGGAACAGGACATCACAGGGGTGGCTCTACAGTTACTTACTGGTTTCTTGCATCACAGCCCCTCTGGAGATGTCCTGCATCCATGATGACAGATGCTGTGGGGAATGTTAGTGCATCACTGGCAGTTTATTCCTACTCCCCCACCACCATTGTGTCTGTGAAAGAAGAAGTCATCAGGGGATGGAGATAAAAGCAGCGAGTGACACAAGTGTTGCACCACAGCTTCTAGCAACGGCATCTAACGAATCGTCATTATGTGGTGATTCTAGAAGCAGTGAGTGATACTAGTGTCAACCCTGATGATAATTTGTTTGAGGACAGTGCTAGAAGCTGTGGGCTTTTATCTCCACCCCCTGATGATGTCTTCTT
Source organism: Anomaloglossus baeobatrachus (assembly GCF_048569485.1). NCBI lineage: Eukaryota > Metazoa > Chordata > Amphibia > Anura > Aromobatidae > Anomaloglossus > Anomaloglossus baeobatrachus. Next base: position 206,554,590 of record NC_134358.1, read on the forward strand.
TCACAGAATCAAAGGTTGTGGTGGAGATAAGAGCAGAGATAGATGCTGTGGGAAGTAAGTGCAGCCCCAGCCTCCTGTGATGTCACATTTTAAACTCCTCTCAAATTAAACATCATAGGAAGTGCAGTAAAAAACAACACAATTAAGGCATTAGCTAGACAGTGAGACAAGTAGGGTTTTGTGTAACGAAACAAATGAAAAAAGGGGTTAGGATGTAAGGATAGATATTTAAAAAATATATTTTTGGTGCTGGACTACCCCATTAACCCTATAACGTATACCTGGGGCCTCGCAGGCCTGCTAGGTCACTTGTTTTCTATGGTAGATTTCTATGGTTGCGCGTTCTAGGGTTAATAAGATTGGCTGTATGTTTGCAGTTGTTTTCCTGATGCAGAAATACATTTGTAGTCGAAAAGACACTTCCATGATTGAAATGTCTGATGACTAAGGGTGACGTCACATGCTACGAGATATCGGGCGATATGTCGTCGGGGTCACGGATTCTGTGACGCACATCTGGCATCGTTAGAGATGTCGTACCGTGTGACAGCTACGAACGACTGTGAACAATCAAAAATACTCACCTATCGTTGCTCGTTGACACGTCGTTCATTTTCATAAAGTCGTTCTTCCTTCTGTGCACTGGTTGTTTGTCGTCCCTGAGGCAGTACACATGTGACACCCCGGGAACGATGAACACAGCTGACCTGCGTCTCGCCAGCAATGCAGATGGAAGGAGGTGGGTGGGATGTTACGTCCTGCTCATCTCCACTGCTCCGCTTCTATTGGGCGGCCGCTGTGTGACATTGCTGTGACGCCGAACATCCCTCCCCCTTCAGGAAGAGAATGTTCGCCACCCACAGTGAGGTCGTTCGGGAGGTAAGTGCGTGTGACAGGGGGTTACCAACTTTGTGCGCCACGGGCAACAAATTGCCTGTGACGCAAAAACAACGGGGGTGGGTGCAATAACTCATGCGATCGCACGATAAATTGTCTCGTGTAACGCCGCCTTTAGTTCAACCTGTATTCCCCATCATTAAGGACACCATTATTCTTGACCAAATTAACAACTTCCATGACTGAAATGCAGGCTAATACTTGTAATGAACTCCACCATGCTTCACTGTTGCCTGCAGACCTAATTATTGAACAGCTTTCCAGCCCTTCTGAGAACAAACTGCCTTCTGTTACAGAAAAATATTTCCCATTTTGAATCAGTCTAGAGCAACTGCTGGCATTTTCCCGCACTACAATTCCTATGTTTTTGTGCATAGTTGAGTTGCTTGGTCTGGTTTCTATGTTGAAGGTATGGAATTTTTTACTGCAATTTCTCCATGACGACCACTTCTGGCCAGACTTATCCAAGCAATAAAGCAATAGATGTGTGCAGTTGGGTGTTACTGGTTGCTGCCAATTCCAAATATTGATTTGATTTAAATTTCTTCTTTGTCTCACTTTTCTCCCTTTTTCACCCTCCTTCTCGATCTCTCTTTTCTCCCTCTTTCCCCCTCCTTCTCTCTCTCTTTTCTCCTTCTCTTTCTGTTCTATAAGTCAGTGTTTGAGCTTCATAAGTCATTTCTGATGTGATTACTGCATATTACACTTGATTTACTCATAGACGGCTTGTATTGAGAATGACGAATTTTCTTCTATTCTTAACTATGCGTCAGAGAGGTGAACTCTGATAGTGTTGTTTTCAGTTTTCTTGGTTTACTCTCTATGTTTCTTCTCTGGTATTTGAAGCTATATTTAAGCAGGTATGTGTCTGTCATTTAATTTTGTTCTGATAAACTCAATAAAAATTGATTTATAGTACATTTCTCCTATGTTTATTCACAATAGACATTTCTATTTCTCTACTTTTGAAATCAATAAGATAACTGATCCAAGATACAGGTCCTAACCCTGCTCCCGTAAACTAACAGGTCTCTATGTGTTTGTTTAGGGAGAAGCTGCCGGGGATCTGCCTCGGACTAGTCATCTTGATAAGAATTTTAATATATTGCAATAGTCCCCTTATAATCATCTTTCCTTATTTCTTTAAATATCCCCTTAAAACATAGCTATAAAGTAAAATCAGAATTAAAAGCAGAATTTTCTACTACATGAATCTAAGAAAGGATAAGTAGTCACTAACCTGATTATTGCTCTAACCTTTTAGAGTCAGTGTGGTCTCAGGTAACAGTGACAGCAGCACATTCCCCCCAGAACAGTGTGTCATGACCACATTTTTTGTTTTAATTTTTTTCCTATTTTCCTCCTCTAAAACCTAGGTAAAAGACACCAATGGCAACAAACTAACTGAGCAAAAACATATCAAAGGAAGAAGGAAAAAAGGAGCACCTTGTCAAGAATGGGAAGAAGCGAAGACTGGAAATGATCATGACCCAAACATGTTATAAGACAAAGTCATGTTATAAGACAAAGTCATTGCTGCAATAAAGCTTTTGTCAAAAAAGAAAGCACCTGGATTTGACAATATTTCAATAAAACTAATAAAGTTTTCTGAAGCAGTAGTTGATGTCATTACACTCCTCTGTCAGCAGACATGGACAACTAGTAAATGGCCCAAGGACTGGACAAGATCGGAATTTATTCCTATTTCAAAGTAGGGACTGTGAAGACTATCGGACTATTGCGCTCATACCTCACACCAAGAAAATACATCTAAAGATCCTATATAGACGGGTACATCCTTACCTTTACAAAGAGTTGCCAGAGGAACAAGCAGGATTCAGAAAAGGCAGAGAAACAAAGAATCTAATGTAAAGGACAAAGAATACAACAAAAAGGATGAATCTATTTTTGTCTCATCAGCAACAGCAAAGCTTTTGACTGTGTTGATCACGGGAAACTTGGGAAAACCATGAAGGATATGGGTGTGCCAAACCATGTGATCAGCCTTATCAGCAACATTTATATCAATCAAGAAACAACAGTTTGAATTGAACACAGTTACTCTGCATGGTTCAAAGTAGAGAGAGGTGTCAGACAAGGCTACATGTGGTGTGTTATTGGTTAGATCCCAATCTTCATTGTTGCCTCTTTTGGTAAGCTGCATCCTGTCACCATTTCTCTACAATTTATATGCAGAAGCTATTTTCAGAAAGGCTGGACTTGCCAAAAAATTAGAAGGAATCAAAATGGCGGCATGAATCATCAACAATTTTAAATACATAGATGTTACAACATTGATAGCAACAAGCATAGATGGAATGAAGGAAGTGTAACAGTGTGAAGAAGGAAGCATGGAACTCCTACTTAATACAAAGAAGACAAAGATATTGATAACTGCCAAACATGACCGGGGTACATATGAGATGGACAGCGATGAACTGGAAGTTGTAAAGGACTTCAGCCTACTCGGATCAACGATCACTCAAGATGCTGCAACCACACCGGAAGTCAATAGGAGAATAGCTATAGGCGAATCAACAATTAAGTCACCGAACAAGGTCCTCAAACAAAGCAAAATTTCACTGATGACAAAGACATGTCTCATACATACTCTGGTCTTTTGTGTAGTAATATATTGATGTGACACCCGGACGAAAAAAGAAACAACACGGAGGAAAAATCAACACATTCGAAATGTGGTGCTGGAGAAGGATGTTATCAACAACAAGAATGACAAGAAGAACCAACAAAAAAATTTGGAACAAATCAAACCAAACATGTCACTTGAAGCAACAAAACACCAAGCTACGACTTGCCTACTTTGGACACATCATACCAAGAGAGCAATCACTGAAAGAGGAAGAAGGTGAAGAAGAATACCAGAAACCTGATGGCTTGATACTATCAAGATAATGGCAAAGAAGACCCTGGTGGACCTATCTAGGCTTGCACAAGATCGATCTTCATACAGAGCGGTAATCGATCAAGTCGCTATGTCTTGAGATTGAGCTGAAGAGCGATAAAAGTCAACCAAAATCCCTAGGTGCGTCTTATGGTGTGGTGTGTTTAGTAGTCCACAAAATACAGAATTTTTTCTCTGAAACATTGCAGCAATTTCAAGTGAGACATACACCGCTAGGCAGTTTGTGATTCAGCAAAAATCTCATAACAGGTTCCCTTTATTTTATCACATATGCTTTCTAGCTACAGTAGAATCAGTGGTAAATGTATATTTTTATTTTTATCCTTTTATGCCCTCAATTTCCTGTAACTTGTTCAATAGATAAGAAACAACTCTATTGCAAAGAATTACAAAAACATTTATTTTCATTTTCCACACACAAACACATTAAATCAACAGTGAAATAAAGCCAAATGCAATGTTTTCCCAGGAGATAAATTCATTCTTATTTTAGCTAACCCTCTTAGTCGGCATTTGTAAGTCAGAAATATAAAACGGCCTTTAATAAAACCTGATTGTAATTTATCGCCGAGATTGCAAACATTTTTTACTTAATAACTTGCCATTTTATTTTAATAGGCTCAGATGCTCCAGACAAAGAACACAAAAATAGCACAACATAAAATATGCAACATATGGTAAAAAGAATTACTAAGAACACACATATCAGGTTATTTCATCCCATGCCTAATTTACAAATACTCTGTTTGTTACTGAAAAAGCCATAAGCAGATTTTAAAATAACCTAGAAACAAAAAGGACTGTGTATTTGAGGATAAATGTTAATTTTATGTGCGTGATATACACATGATCTAAAGACTTAACATACAAGACCATAACATCTGACTCACGAAGAATATATTAGCGCTCTAAAAAGTTTTACTCAGGTCATAGACTTTGATAGATTTACGCAATTACCCAATTTACAAAGTGAGTTCACGTTGAACTACCATATGTATGCTTCATTTAGGAAATATTGGAAAACTATCATCCATCTCCTGTGTGCAGTAACCATCAAGTCAAATGTAATATTGAGCAGCTTTTCAGTTGCACCTGTTGCTAAATTTGTACACTGTGTTATGGGCATATACAGCAATTCCTCTGACAGTTCTCAGAGCTGATCTTTTTCTTGTTCAGTATTTTTTTTATACCTCACTGCTTCAAAATTGATAGAATATATCATTAAATGTTTTGTTCAGGATAAAGCTTCATCCATGTCAAGTTTTAATAGCTTTTATACAATTGTATCATTTTAGATGGCTTTAAGTGATGCTCCAGGCAGTTTCCTAATATGCCGTTATAAGAATCACTCTATGGAGCAGTAAGGGCATCTGTGTTTTTTTGTAGTCACTTATATCTGCAATCTATTGACAGCCTTCTATAAATGGTAGGTAGTATTGAGTAATAGAGGTTTCCCAAAAGCCTGTTATTCCACTCATATATACATTTCTGGGACTAAATTAAAGGGGTTGTCCAGTCCACTCCATGTGACAGCTCACTTATGAAACCTCCCAGCGCCCACACTGTGCACTGTGAGGATCAGCCGGCTTCTAAGCCAAGAATGGCAGTCACAAGACTGCAATAGTGCGATATGCATATCCCCTTCCACAACTAAACTAGTGATGTTGGCCTCACGCAATACAAGTGTATTGAGCAATGCAGCACCCACTAGATTGTTGTGACAACTAGTCAGACACGCAAACTCCATACACTTATATTCAGTGAGGCCATGCCCACTAGTCGGGTTCTAGTTGGGAACATGTATATTGGACAATTGTGGTCATGTGACCGCCGTTCCTGTCTCAGAAACCTGTGAATCTCACAGCTCACAGTGTGTGCACTCGGAAGATTCATAAGTCTGCAGTCACATAGACTGATTGTAGACTTACCATTTTAGACCAGACAAGTCCTTTAAGCGTATGTTCAAACTGCTTCGTTTTCAAGTGGATTCTGCCTGAAAAGCACCACAAAAGCGCATCATAAAATTAACAATTTTCAGTAACCCTGAGGCGATAATGAAGAGACATGTTCACGACGATAAAATCACCAGCGCCTCTTAAAAGTGACCACTGCCATTTTTCTGAAGCAGCTTTACCTGGGAAAATTCAGCAGCTGTGCTGGTGTATATATGACTGTGTGTGCATAAACCATAAGGCAGTGTTCCCCAACTCTAGTCCTCAAGAGTCACCAACAGTGCATGAGTTCAAGATTTCCCTAATATTGCACATGCAATGGACTTTTCACCCTGGCAATACTGAGGAAATCCTGAAAACACACACTGTTGGTGGCACTTATGGACTGGAGTTGAGGAGCACTGCCCTACGGGATAAAGGTATTAATATTGTCCATTAATTAATAATATGCAATCAAGATTGCTCTCTTATTTTGAGCTTCCGATAGATATAGACCCTGGGATTGCTCTGGGCCTGAGGTGAGGAATGTAGAAGTTACATTATAGAAATCATATTTTTCAGCTCCCATTTATCTCATTGCTAGCTATAGCCATTTGTTATCAACTCCTAGTGTTAGTTACAGGCAATTAGTATTTGTAGATTTCTGGCTTTATGAAAGAAAGCTGGGGATTTTGAGTTCTAAGAATGAAAAATATACTGTTCCCTTATCGATTTCCACAGGAAAGGCGATAATTTATTGATCAGTTGGAACCGATAGAATAGAGAATTTTTATCGCCATTACAATGGAGCAACAGTGCCATGTCTGACCTCTGCTTCATTTATTATTTATGGGGCTAAAGGAAAAAGCTGAGGTCAGTGCTCAGCACCTCCATAGAGAATGAATAGAGCAATGATCTAGCATGTGTAATGCTGCTCACGTCTAAAGAAGATAAAAGATGCCCATTCTGTTGGACCCTCTTCAATCAATAACTTCTTTTCAAAGGATATTAAGATTAACCCTAGAATGCATACCTGGGGCCTCGCAGGCCTGCTAGGTTACTTGTTTTCTTTTTTCTGCCAGATTACTTGTTAACTTAATGTTTTGAAATGTTCACATCTCAAATAAACTTTGAAAAGTATTACTATTCAAGTTACTCCATGTTATTTGCACACAGGCCTAAAAGGCCCCAGGTATGTGAAAGTGTAGATTTCTATGGTTACGCGTTCTAGGGTTATTAAAAAAATAGTTCATTGGAGAGAACTGTAGGTTTTAGCTGAAGCTATCGCTCTTGGTGTTTCAGTGTACACCCCTGTATCATCTCTCAGTGGTAACCTACGCAATTGCCTTAAAGGGGGCTTTACACGCTATGATATCGCTAGCGATGTTGCTAGCAAGCGTACCCGCCCCCGTCATTTGTGCTTTTGCTTACCTGCATCCTCCGGCAACAAGGTGGGCGTGTCGATAATTCGGCTGGTCTCCGCCCCTCCGCTTCCATTGGTCGGCTGCTGGGTGACGTCGCTGTGACGGCGCACAAACCTCCCCCTTAACAAAGAGGTTGTTCTCCGCCCACAGCGACGTCGCTAGGAAGGTAAGTATGTGTGACAACTCTTAGAGATATTGTGCGCCACGGCCAGAGATTTGCCCATGATGCACAAACGACGGGGGCGGGTATGCTCGCTAGCGTACCATGTAAAACCCCCTTTAGCATATACTGTACTCCTAAATTGTGCTTAAGGCCTGCAACACACATCCGTGCCACCGGCACGTGTTTGTCATTTTTTACACGTACCGGCGGCACAGAGACACGTTCAGCAATGCTACCCTATTGTAGCAGGCACACACACGTAAAACCACACGGAACGTGTGTCCGTGTGCGTTTGTACGTGTGTGCGTTTTTCAAAGCGCTGACATGTCAGTGTTTTCTCCTGCAGCACGGGTGTCACACGGCCCGCACCCGTACCACACGAGTGTAGTGTGGATGCGGTCCCGTGTGACACGCGCCGGAGAAAACACACGTGTCAGTGAAAAAAACCCAAAACATTAACTCACCTTCTCCAGCCCTCCTGTCTCTGCTGCTGCTGCCTCTTGCTGCCGACAACCGCTCATTATTCTCATTGAATATTCACTTCACTGCCTGGCAGCAGCAGCAGCGGGGAGACGGGAGGGCTGGAGACCGAGGATCAGCACCACGGACAGCAGCGCGGACATCAGGAAGGACCAGGTGAGTATGTTAATTACCGGTTCTACGTGTGCTATCGCGGATAGCACATGTAGAACACACGTGTCCCGCACGTACCAGAGACACGTACTTACCTGCATGCAACACGCAGGGGAAATACGTGTCTCTCGGCACGTACGTGAATTTCACGTGAGTGTGGCAGAGGCCTAAGATAAAGTAGAAGTGGACTTTATTTTTTCTTTCAATAAAAGTAAAAAAACAATTACACAAAAACAACCAACAGATATAATATCCTAGATCAAACACCAGTCCCTCATCAATTTAACAAGATTTTGTATCAACTCAGACTTTTATAGATGAATAATGCAAATTTTATTGAATTAGAAAAGTAATTTTATATTTAATTTAAAGGGGATTATAATTTAATTACCCAGTGGAAACCTGTGTAACTGCATATTTTTATTTTAACGTAAAACACAGTGTTTTATTTACTTTCTAAAGCTGAATTTAGAATTCTTCTGGTTTTCTGTCACTAGTGTATTTTAGGGGCCTTGGAGGGCAGTCACAAATTTAGAAAGTGGATGGACAAAGGTCCAATCATGGAGTAGAGGTAAAATTCTCTCCGATTTTAAAAAAGTTTTAAGCTTCTTTGTATTCGACTGGAGAACACAACATAAAATGCCTGAAGATTTCAAATAAGTGGACCCGTGGAAGTTCGGGTTCAGGGAGTTTAGTCTGATTTTAGATAAAGTTGAGCTTGGAACCTAGACATGACCTTAACTTGATCCTGGAGCCCGAGCCCCATTGAAAGTCAATGATTTGACAGTTCGACGCTCCGTCCACATACAGTCAACCATACAGAGAGCATTTCCTAGAAGAGGGAGGGTGGCATGTTTATTTTTTTTGTGCACACTACATTCGAAAATGCTGTTTTTACCCCAAGTGAGAGCCATTCAGAGACTGCAACGGCTTGCACTGGGCCGAGCACCGAGCTTACTTTAGCACCCAGATGCTTGATTGAGTGGTTTGCATATGCAAAGCACCCAAACTCATACACTGAGTTTTTTGTAAAGTCCATGTTCAGTACAAACCCTAAACTTTACCATTCACGTTCACTCATCTCTACTGGAGATATGTCCAAACTGGTCATGCAAAGAGTGTAAACATACTAAAATGTAATTTATTTATTTTTTACTGCACAGTACTGTACTTGAAGTATATACAGCTCTGGCAAAAATTAAGAGACCACTGCACATTTCTATAAAAATACGCTTTTCTACATGTCTGACAGCCATTCCATTCCAGTGTCAGTTGAATTCCAACCAGAGTAGAGACCGGCAGAGGGCAAAAGTGACTCTTCACTGACCAGGATGACCGTCATCTTATTCGAATGTCACTCAGCAACCGCAAGATGACATCAAGTGACCCACAATAGGAATGGCAAATGGCAGCTGGGGTGAAGTGCACTGCAAAAACAGTTCGTAACAGGGTCCTAAAGGCAGGGCTCAAGTCATGTAAAGCTAGAAAAAAGCCTTTCATCAATGAGAAGCAAATGAGAGCCAGGCTGAAGTTTGCCAAAGACCATAAGGATTGGACCATAGAAGACTCGAGTATGGTAATCTTCTCTGATGAGTCTAATTTTCAGCTTTGCCCAACACCTTCTTTCTAATGGATAGACAGAAACCTGGAAAGGCGTACAAGCCACAGTGTCTTGCACCCACTGTGAAATTTGGTGGAGGATCAGTGATGATCTGGGGATGCTTCAGCAAGGCTGGAATTGGGCAGATTAAACTTTGCGAAGGACGTATGAATCAAACCTCATACAAGGCTATCCTGGAAAAACAGTTGGTTACTTCTGCTCAGGCAATGATGCTCAACTCTTAGGACTGTTTTTTCCAGCAGGACAATGCGCCAAGCCCCACAGCTAGCTCAATCAATGTGTGGATGAAGGACCACCACATCAAAACCCTGTCATTGCCAGCCCAATCTCCAGACCTGAACCCTATTGAAAACCTCTGGAATGTAATCAAGAGGAAGATGGATAGTCACAAGCCATCAAACAAAGAAGAACTGCTTAAATTTTTGCACCAGGAGTGGCATAAGGTCACCCAAAAGCAGTGTGAAAGACTGGTGGAAAGCATGTCAAGACGCATGAAAGCTGTGATTGAAAATCATAGTTATTCCACAAAATATTGATTTCTGAACTCTTCCTGAGTTAAAACATTAGTATTGTTGTTTCTAAATGATTATGAACTTGTTTTCTTTGCATTATTTGAGGTCTGGAAGCAATGCATTGTTTTGTTATTTTGACCATTTCTCATGTTCTTAAAATAAATACAAAATGTATTGCTTAGAAATTCGGAGACGTGTTGTCAGTAGTTTATAGAATAAAAGAACAATTTTCATTTACTCAAAGAAATATCTATATAGAGAAAAATCAGAAAAACTGAAAATGTTGAAGTGGTCTCTTAATTTGATAGAGAGCTATAAATCATTTAAAATTTTACCATACACCCTTCATGTTTACAATCTTAATTTTCTTAATGATTGTCTGATTCACTTTAACATTATAGCTTCTTACTTTTTAGATAGTATTACTAATTTAGTATTCCTATGCAATTTAGTGTTTTTCTAGTCGCCTTAGGCTATTTTTTTTGCCCTTAATGTTCGAAAACTCTTAATTACCTCTGTAATGAGAAAAGGACTTTATCATGATTAAATCACACTAACTCCATTTATATACTTTACAATGCAGTGTCAGGCATTGAATTACGCTTTCATTAGTCACATCTAATTATAACTTTAGGTACATTTGTTTGGAAAATTTACTTTTTGGAGACACTTTTCTCTACATTTAACATCTTTCTTAACACATCTATTGTGCACAACATTTAGCCCTTCGAAGGAATAGAGTCACTTTATTCATGTATAAAATGAATTAATATATGTAGCATTTAAAGGATAAATCCTCCTTTAATAAGAGTTTTTAAATGTTAATACATTCTTCATAAGAAAAGTGAGACAACTTAAAGAAACCCTGTCACTAGATTCATGGTGCCTGAACAATTGGCATAATGAATTTTAGTTTGGATCTTCGAGTGAGCCACAAATATTTTATTCTGAAACACTGCGGCATCTCCTGGAAAAGTGTTTGAAGAGTGTCAGGGACTAAACGGAAAAACCTGACTGGTATAGTACGGCCCCGGCTGGCTTCTCCTTCCTTGATCCAGATGGTTACAAAGTCTCTCCTTATGTACACACAAAGATCGTAAAAAATTGTTCTGTGGCCAAAGGTTGCCTTTTTCTTGGCAACACAAGTTCTATATAAAATTGTCTAAGTGCAATTATTTATTCACATTCTATCTATTTATCTATCTATATCTATCTATCTATCTATCTATCTATCTAGCTATCATCTTTTAATGATAATTGAAATAATTTGTTTATATTGTTTTGCTTAAATTGAATACTTTCTTATATTTTATTCATTTTATTCTTTTGAAAAATGCTTCATTTCTTTAATGTTTTCTGGAAGGAATTACATCTCACTTCTATGGCACAATCAGTTTCCATAACTTCCTTTCTATGGGATTAGCCTGAGGTTCTGCCGTCACATTGCTTTTTAAATTGGTATCTGCAGAAAATGCATCCTTAAAGTAATTGCATCTTCTTAATCATGACAAATGCTGGAAACTGCTTTCTTATAACATTGCAACTAACGGGAGAGCAATTTTCTACCATTTTTCATTGCTCATATTAACCCCACACATTGAAACATAAAAATAATTATGTGACATGTAATTCCAGTATGACCGAGAGTTGTGTTAAAACTTTGTGTTTGTAGACGGCTGAGATTATTGCTTATTTGAATGTCTTTGTAACAATTCATTAGTTTATTGCAGCTTATAGTTTAATCAGTTTGACGAATGATTCAGGAACTATGTCATTCTGGAAATGATGGAGTCTTTTTAAAAGGCCCCTTCCTTTTATCACATGCTTCCTGCTCTGGCTCCTGATATGATTTTTTTCTTAGGACAAATTGATTTACTGAAGCAAATTCGTCTGTGATGTTGACCTTTTTCATTATGCTTTGACATCCCCCCTTTGTTACCTATATGTTTTCTAACAATGTGTAATTCATACAAAGGAATGCATTGTTCTGCAGCCTGAAATTCAACATATGGGTATTCAATAACTCATAATTGAAATAACAGTTTTTTCTACTAACGCTTACAAAGATGGACAACTCAGTAGTAGAAATTCTCGATCTTGTAACATCAGGACTGAAATTCTGCAATCTACAGATACACTATGGTGTTTTACTCTTTTATTACTGTTTTTGTAAGTAGTGTTAAAAACAACAAATTATCTCCTTCCAATATAATCCAATAATCAGTCACAATTAATATAAAGTAGTAAGAGTCTCAGAGATTACTAGAATTATGCACTTTTTGGTCAATGTGAACAATGGTAAACCAGAATAATCTTTAATATGTTGGGAATTAAAATAAGGAAACAATACTAGAACAATAGAGTACTTGTTTTAGTATTTGTCAAGCGGCCGGTACACCAGATGCCTTCCTGGTGTAGGATCCTTCTGCATTTGGCTCAGCTGTTGTACTTTATTTCTGCCTTGTGGGTGCAGAGGATTCAGACTGTCTTGTGGAACATGCAATAAATCCTTTCTTGTGAGTTGCTTACACTGTGTGATTGTAGGGTGGACCATGAGGCAGTTGTTCCATATAGTACAATTAGATTGGCAAATTCCCTCAGGTATTATTGTGAACAATGTCAGATGTGTGCTAGGTTGTTGAAGAACTTCATATGGACAGAATTTGATGTGTATTCGGTTGTTGATGTGCTTCATATGGGCTGAATTCTTACCTTTTGTTAGCAATTCCCAGCTGCCTTAAATTGTTGAATGCAAAGACATATTTTTAATTGTCCAATAGTGCATGATGGCCCAGTAATTGAACCGTCAGGTCATTCATCTCTTGTACTTTATATGATGTTCCTCTATAAATGTCTGGGGTGTCCAAACTTTATCCCTTGTGCAAGTCATTATCATGTTGGGGTGGAAGACTTTCATTTGCTCAGCGCATTAGCAGGGAGGGTGAATAACCTGTAGCAGAGTGTACTGTGTGTTGTATGCAACATAATTTAGACACAGGAAAAAGGATAAAGTGGCGAGTCCCATAATTAAAATCTTCATCTCAGTGACTAGGGGCATGCTTGTGTACTGCCCCGCGGCCTCGGCTATGTCCGCCGAGCCGCTCGGATCCGGGCTCGTGTGTCGGTGGCTCGAGCGCCTCCGAACCCGGGGGTCACGTCGCTCTGGAAGGATGTAGTGGCGGTGCACGCAGGGGTTTGGGGTGGTTGTTTGGTAAAGTTCGTGACATCACCCACGGGTTGTGGTGATCGTAGGATGGACACCACCGCTGCCGTTGACTAGGCCTCCCAGTGATGGTGTTATGCAGCTTGGTGTTAACCTCTCCGTGGGCAGGGGCGATGGTCCCGGGGGCCCGTACGGGGAGGGATGCAGGCCGGGGCGCAGGGCGCAGGGTCGCGGTGCAGCGTGGTGCAGTGCTTGACAGCACTGGTGTACTCACTCTGACACAGGAAAAATGGAGTCTTTGATAAACCAAATGCAGGATGGACGGGGCACACAGCCGGCTGCGGTGTTCTCCCTGGACGGGTTGGTGATGGCTGGTCGTTTCTCTGCACCTGTGTTATGTTGTGAATGACTCCGGTGCCTGGGCACTGGTAGTCCGATCCCCGGCATGTAAGGGGCCGTAGGAGCCCATTTGCCCACAGGCACTGGCCCTTTGGATCTCTTGCCTGTGGAGGTGGCACTTATCCGGGTTGGTTGGGCTGTTGCCGTCAGTCGGGACTTGGGTGGGAATGAACCCCTGAGGTCCAGACCGCAATCAGTAAATTCGACTATCAGGGCAGCTTCTAGTCTAGTCGGGGCCTGAGTACCTTGCCTGGTGCTTGGCTCCAATCGGCTCCCCGGTTCGGTACCAGCGGGCCACCGGTCCTACGGTTCCTCTGATCGTGCGCCAACTCCTGCAGACGGCCACCATCGTCTGCCGACCATGCTGGAGGTGCCTGGGCTCCGACCCAGACACCTAGACAGTCCGTGGCAGGTCTGATCCCAGGTCTGCCCGTGCATGTCACTCCTCTCCACTCCACTTAACTGTACTTCACTGTACTGTCCTCAACTGTCTTTGCTTTCCCATCCTCCAGGCCTGTGAACTCCTTAGTGGGCGGGGCAACCACCTGGCTCCGCCCCACCTGGTGTGGACATCAGACCCTGGAGGGTGGCAACAAGGGTTTCTGTTTGAATGTTGTCACCTGTCCGGGGAAGGGGTGTGTGTGGTGTCATGTCTGTGACTACCTGGCTAGTCCAGGGCATCACACTTGCCTGAAACATGTTGAGACTATAATTCGACCATCATGATGTTTTAAAAATTTGCTGAATAAAAATGAAGATTTTTAAATATGGGACTCACCACTTTATCCGTTTTCATGAGAGGCTTCGGAGTTTAAGCTGTGGCTGGAGACCCAGAAAAATAAAGCGAACTACATCATTCAAATAAGACACGGTAAGGCACGGTGATATATATAATTCAGATACCCCTATATCTTGGTTCGCATGGTCATTAACACCCTGAAACAGTGGATGATTAGATGCTCGCAAGTATTTTTATGGTAGTAGATAATTCTTCAAGCTAAAAGTATTGAGTCTTGCGCTGAAGACTCAGCTGTCTAACCCTGGGGGAGAACCTTCATTGCAAACTTAGTGATTGGATCATTGATGACTAACAGCTACTAGCATCCTTACAGTGATCCTTTGACCATGAAGTCCCAAAAGTGTACTAACTGTACAAGATACAAAACAGGAGACAGAGGAAAGCTGTACAAATAGTTAGGTACTCGCTCAAGTCTAATCCGGAGCAAGTTCTGTGTATTTGTAGAGACTAGTTTTAAGCCGCAATTAATCAAGACTTTACATTTTACAGTTATATGAATAGGTTTGGGCACCCCTATAATGTTAACCTTTTTTCTTTATAACAAATTGGGTTTTAGCAACAGCTATTTCTGTTTCATATATCTAATAACTGATGGACTGAGTAATATTTCTGGATTGAAATGAGGTTTATTGTACTAACAGAAAATGTGCAATCCACATTTAAACAAAATTTGACCGGTGCAAAAGTAGGGCCACCCTTATCAATTTCTTGATTTGAACACTCCTAACTACTTTTTACTGACTTACTAAAGCACTAAATTGGTTTTGTAACCTCATTGAGCTTTGAACTTAGGCAGGTGTATCCATGCATGAGAAAAGGTATTTAAGGTGGCCACTTGCAAGTTGTTCTCCTATTTGAATCTCCTATGAAGTGTGGCATCATGGGCTCCTCAAAACAACTCTCAAAGGATCTGAAAACAAAGATTATTCAACATAGTTGTTCAGGGGAAGAATACAAAAAGTTGTCTCAGAGATTTAAACTGTCAGTTTTCACTGTGAGGAACATAGTAAGGAAATGGAAGAACACAGGTACAGTTCTTGTTAAGCCCAGAAGTGGCAGGCCAAGAAAAATATCAGAAAGGCAGAGAAGAAGAATGGTGAGAACAGTCAAGGATGATCCACAGACCACCTCCAAAGACCTGCAGCTTCATCTTGCTGCAGATGGTGACAATGTGCATCGGTCAACAATACAGCGCACGTTGCACAAGGAGAAGCTGTATGGGAGAGTGATGCGAAAGATGAAAGAAGCCGTTTCTGCAAGCACGCCACAAACAGAGTGGCCTGAGGTATGCAAAAGCACATTTGGACAAACCAGTTACATATTGGAAGAAGGTCCTGTGGACTGATGAAACAAAGATTGAGTTGTTTGGTCATACAAAAAGGCGTTATGCATGGACGCAAAAAAACACGGCATTCCAAGAAAAGCACTTGCTACCCAAAGCAAAATTTGGTAGAGGTTCCATCATGCTTTGGGGCTGTGTGGCCAATGCCGGCCCCAGGAATCTTGTTAAAGTTGAGGGTCGCATGGATGCAACTCAGTATCAGCAGATTCTTGACAATAATGTGCAAGAATCAGTGACGAAGTAGAGGTTACGCAGGGGATGGATATTTCAGCAAGACAATGATCCAAAACACCGCTCCAAATCTACTCAGGCATTCATGCAGAGGAGCAATTACAATGTTCTGGAATGGCCATCCCAGTCCCCAGACCTGAATATTATTGAAAATCTGTGGGATGATTTGAAGCGTGCTGTTCATGCTCGGCGACCATCAAACTTAACTGAACTGGAATTGTTTTGTAAACAGGAATGGTCAAATATACCTTCATCCAGGATCCAAGAACTCATTAAAAGCTACAGGAAGCGACTAGAGGCTGTTATTTTTTCAAAAGGAGGATCTACAAAATATTAATGTTACTTTTATGTTGAGGTGCCCATACTTTTGCACCGGTCAAATTTTGTTTAAATGTGGATTGCACATTTTCTGTTAGTACAATAAACCTCATTCCAATCCAGAAATATTACTCAGTCCATCAGATATTAGATATATGAAACTGAAATAGTTGTTGCAAAAACCCAAATTGTTATAAAGAAAAAAGGTTAACATTAATAGGGGTGCCCAGACTTATGCATATGACTGTTTATAGCCATCTTGATCCAGAATGTGCTGGAATAAAAGGCAACTAACTCATTAAGAGGTGTGCACCTCTTAATCAATTTGGTTCATTTTTCAGCTGCCATATGATATGCTTCCTACAAATGTAAAGGGCATGCAGGATCCAATGCTAATTAAAAGTGCCTTAGGCTGATGGGAGAAGTGCTGAGCCAACTAAGGACGCAGTCACCACCTCCAAATGTGTACTACAAGGAAGCAAAAAACTGACGTGCACCACCTAACAGAATAAAGAAACTATGACAAGGTGCAAGCTGCTGTGACTGCCCAAAATACAAGCCAAAGAACACAGCAGCACACTGTATATGCTAAGATATATGCAAAGATTGAATATATGAAATTTAAACTGCATTACTGCCATATAGAATATACTTATAAAATGAAGGAATGAGGTGCACAAATTGGCCAATTAATTTGTGTCCATCAGGCAGCTTTTCTCTAGAGGGACCCCGACTATCCATATCAGACATGCCTCTCCTGGGCAAAACGCCTACAAATTAAAAGGGCACAATTCCTTAGTTGGCTGAGCACTCTGTCCATCAGCCTAAGGCTGTTTTTAATTTGCGTTGGATCACATCGGCTCTTTTAAATTTGTAGGCTTTTTGTGCAGGTGAGGCATATCTGATGGGAAAGTAAAAATGTGCTTTTTATTTCAGCTAGAAAAAAAAACTATTGGTTGTATTCTTGTCCATTTTTTTTCTTGATAAAGGCCATTTTGGCCTTAGCGTTTCAATGTGTATTTTATGGATGGATTAAATAAAAGCTTTTTTTCATTAAATCCTCTTATGCCTTACACTTCTGGAGAATATATATTTCATAAAAATATTACCAAGTTTGTTCTTGTATGCTTAGGTTGAAATTCACTTAGTTACAGTGACCTGATATCATTTTGACACAGGAATAATCTGGCAGGTGTTGTGAAGGTTTCATTCTCTCAGTATTTTATATTCTCCTACTTTGCAGGGATATCTGTGCCTTTGGCCTATCATTTTCTTTATATGAATACATTGATGAATAAGTTGTTTTTTCTGTATATTTTGATTTTCAATTTTTATGTTTAGATTTCTTGAATCTAATTTTCCAAACATTTGCTGTATGAAATTAAAAATTAAGTGATTCTGATTTACAAAACAAATTAATTCACATTTGAAATGATTACCTCAGTGATATTGACACACATGACATCATCATCGGAGGCCAACTTGGAGAGGTGGGTCCACGACGCCTTCTCATTGCCACTGGATTGACATGTCTCTACCTATACACGCACTTAGGCATTAAGCTGGGACAAGCCGCCAGGGACCCACCAGTCCGACTAGTGCATAGTGCGTCCTTGTGGTTTTTATAGTATATTTTTCTCTGAAATGCCACAACGTTTCAGAGTCACACATACTTAGCAGCACTAATACAGCCACTGACTGATATATGCATCCCATGGATTGGGCAGCATGAATCAGCTTTTAGGTTCATTTGAACCCCTTCACGAACAATGACGTACATACAGTGGGTACAGAAAGTATTCATACCCCTTTAAATTTTTCACAATTTGTTTCATTGCAGCCATTTTTTAAATTCAAAAAAGTTCATTTTTTTAATTAATGTACACTCTGCACCCCATCTTGATAGAAATAAAACATCAATGTAGATTTTTTTTAAATTTATTGAACAATAACTGAAATATCACATGGTCATAAGTATTCAGACCCTTTGCTCAGTACTAAGTAGAAACACCCTTTCGAGCTAGTACAGCCAAGAGTCTTCTTGAGAATAACGCAACAAGTTTTTCACACCTGGATTTGGGGATCCTCTGCCATTCTTCATTGCAGATCCTCTCCAGTTCCGTAAGGTTGGATGGTGAACGTTGCTGAACAGCCATTTTCAGGTCTCTCCAGAGATGCTCAATTTGGTTAAGGTCAGAGGTTTGGCTGACCCATTTAAGAATGGTCACAGAGTTGTTCTCAAGCCACTCCTTTGTTATTTTAGCTGTGTGCTTAGGGTCATTGTCTTGTTGGAAGGTGAACCTTCCGCCAAGTCTGAGGTCCAGAGTGCTCTAGAAGAGGTTTTCTTCCAGGATATCTCTGTACTTGTCCGCATTCATCTTTCCTTCAATTGCAACCAGTTGTCCTCTCACTGCAGCTGAAAAACGCTCCCATAGCATGATGCTGTCACCACCATGTTTCACTGTTGCAATTGTATTGGGCAGGTGATGAGCAGTGCCTGATGTTCTCCACACATACCGCTTAGAATTATCACCAAAAAGTTCTATCTTCGTCTCATCAGACCCTAGAATCTTATTTATCATAGTCTGGGAGATCTTAATGTGTTTTTTTGCAAACTCTATGCGAGCTTTCATATATCTTGCACTGAGGAGAGGCTTCCATTGGACCACTGTGCCATAAAGGCTCGACTGGTGGAGGGCTGAAGTGATGGTTGACTTTGTGGAACTTTCTCCTATCTCGCTACTGCATCTCTGGAGCTCAACCACAGTGATCTTGGGGTTCTTCTTTATCTCTCTTATCAAGGCTCTTCTCCCACAATTGCTCAGTTTGGCTGCACAGCAAGGTCTAGGAAGTGTTCTGGTGGTCCCAAACTTCTTCCATTTAAGGATTATATAGGCCTCTGTGCTCTTAAGAATTTTGAGTACTGCAGAAATTCTTTTGTTACCATGGCCAGATATGTACCTTGCCACAATTCTGTCTCTGAGCTCCTTGGGCAGTTCCTTTGACCTCATGATTCTCATTTGGTCTGGCTTTCACTGCGAGCTGTGAGGTCTTATAAAGACAGGTGTGTGTCTTTCCAAATCCAGTCCTATTAGTTTAATTAAACACATCTGGACTCCAATGAAGGAGTAAAACCATCTGAAAGAGGATCACAAGGAAATGGACAGCATGTGATGTAAATATGAGTGTCCGAGCAAAGGGTTTGAATACTTATGACCATGTGATATTTCAGTTTTTCATTTTTAATAAATTTGCAATAAACTTCTATATTTCTGGTTGTTTTCTGACAAGTGTACATTAATGAGAAGAAAAATGAACTTTTTTGAATTTACCAAATGGCTGAAATGAAACAAAGAGTGAAAATTTTAAAGGGGTATGAATACTTTCCATACCAACTGTATATGTCAATGGTGGTGTATGGCTCTGTAATGCGGGCTCACGTGTTGAGCCCACACTGTTCCCCGCACATGTCGGCTGAAATGATCAGCAGGAATGTATAGCTAACAGATGCGGGTGGATCCACCTGCACCTGTTAACCCATTAGAGCATGCTGTTAAACTCTGACAGAGGGATCTAACGTGCTCCTTCAGGGATTGTGTCATTCCCCGCCGCCATCGGCACTCCCATGTTGCAGGGCGTCAGTGGGTTGTTATGACAGTGTGTGGACAGCTGAGGACCCCTATCACTGTCGTGACGTGTTTCCTGTGAGTGCCGACAGAGCGCCGCCACTCACAGGAGATTACGAGTTCTGGACCATCGCTCTGACCAGCAGAAGCGATCGGACAGTAAAGGCTTCAAGTAATAAAATCCCTAAAAATTGTCAAAAAAAAGTTTTAAAAAATATGAAAAAAACCCCAAAAACTAAAAGCTCCAGTCACGCCTTGAAATTAAACAATAAAAAAATAAATAAAAATAAAAATATTGCCAGTTTCAAAAATGCCTGATGTATCATAATATGAAATCAGTTAATCTGATCAGTAAAGGACTTAGCAAGAGAAAATCAAAACGCCAGAATGACTTTTTTTGGTCGCCACAACATTGTATTAATATGTACTAATAACAGGCAATCGAAAAATCACATCCAAAAATGGTATAATTAAAAACATCATCTCAAGACACAACAAATAAGCCATCAGTGAGCCCCAGAGCCCGAAAAATGAGAACGCTATGGGTGTTAGAAACGGACACAAACGCTCAATATTTTAAAAACAACTTCTGATTTTATTTGCACCACTTAGATAAAAGTAAAACTACACATGTTTGGTATCTACAAACTCGTACTTACCTGGGCAATTATATTACCAGGTCAGTTTGACCACATAGTGAAAAAAAAAAAAACCTTCCAACAAAACAATCGTGGAATTGTACTTCTTTTTGCAACTTCATCGCCCTTGGAATTGTTTTTACCATTTTCCAGTACACAATGTGGCAGAATGAATGGTGTGATTTAAAAGTGAAACTTGTCCTGTAAGAAAGGAAGCTCTCAAATGGCTATATTGATGAAAAAATAAAAACGTGTTGGCTCCTGGACAAAGGGAATAACAAAGTAAAAACGAAAAATGGAAAATTGCTTGGGAGTGAAGGGGTCAGAATTTGACAAAGCAATCCAAGGAGTTAACAGGTGCTGGTGGATCTCAGATCCACCTATTAGCCACACATGTCTGCTGTTCAGATAAGCAGACATGTACTTGGGTAACCGGGGGGAAGGCGACCTAGCACATACATTTACGCCCAAGGTCATAAAGGGTTTAAGACCTTCTAAAACATATTTTTTCATATTATGTCATGATACAAAAAAAATCATAGAAATCAGAGAATGTGAATTTAATTTTCCTTTTGACTGTATATACCCGGGGGTGAAGGGGTTAAAGGTAATCTATTAAAAGATTTTTGCTACTTCACATGAGAGCAGCATAATGTAGGAAAATAAACCTGATTCCAACGATGTATCACTTAGTATACTGGGTGAAGCAATTGTGATACAATTAGAGTTTTTGGATGTAGTTTGTAGCAGATCTCAGAAAGCTAACTCCGCCCACACCACAGTTCTTTGTGTACAATGTATATTGAGAGTGAGCTGCTAATCAGTGCTGGGAACATGGATTGACAAGGTCTTATGTGGGACCTAGTGCAGGCTGTGTCGCGGGCGGAGGAGGGGACGCTGCGCTCACCACGCTCGGGCCCGGCGCTGCTGCTTCGCTTGCTGCTCGGTAGTGGCTCGAGCGGTGGGCCAGATCCCGGGGGACTCGAGCGGCGCTCCTCGCCCGTGAGTGAAAAGGGGAATGGTTGTGGGGATTTATTGTCCGTGACGCCACCCACGGTTGTGGTGAGGTTGTGACACCACCGCTGCTCTGGACGGGGATCCCGGGAGCGATGACAGGGAGCAGCTTGGATATTGTTTTGCCCCTCCGTGGGTAGGGGAGTTTGTTTTCCCGGGGCCCGGTGAGGGGAGGATGACAGGTGGGTTACGGGACCTGGTGAGGTGCAGGGTCGCGGGGGCAGCGCGGTGCTGCACGGAAAAGTGGTACTCACTCAGCCAATGATGAATACAAAGTCTCCGGTAAAACAAACGGCTGGATGGACGGGTCCCACAGACGGCTGCGGTGGTTCTTCTCCCGGTAGGTTGGCGGTGACTGCCTTTCCCTGCACCTGTGTTGTGTTCTCGGTTCTGGTGGCTTTCCACCGGTAACCCACTCCCCAGCTTGGATGGAGGCTGAGTGAGCCCCTTTTGCCCGCAGGCTCTGGCCCTGGGAACTGTAGCCTTGGCGGTGACTGTATTTCCCTTCACGGTTTGAGCTGTTTCCTTCAATCGGGTCTTGACTGCTGGGAAACCCCGGAGGTTCCCTTCGCTAACGGATTTGACGAGTTTTACGGCGACTCCAAGCCTGGTTGGGGTCCGTAGGCCCTGCCGAATGGTGTTGGCTTCTCTTCGCTCCCGGATCCGGTACCGGCGGGCCACCGCCTGTCCCCGGTCCTTACGGTTCATGTCAATCAGCCCCTCCTGCAGATGGTCAGCACCATCTGCCAACCTTGCTGTATGTGCCCGGGCCACGCACCCGCACACGGTCAGTCTGCTCCACTACCACTTCACTCTCCAACTCCCTAACTTAACTCAACTGACTTCCTTTTCCCGCCTCCAGGACTGTGAACTCCTCGGTGGGTGGGGCCAACCGCCTGGCTCCACCCCCTGGTGTGGACATCAGCCCCTGGAGGGAGGCAACAAGTATTTTTGTCTGACTTCGGTGTGCCTAGCCAGGGTATGGGGTGTGTTGTTGCAGTACCTGTGATGACCTGGCTTGTCCAGGGCGCCACAGCTGTAATAACCTCTTGCTGATAAAACACTCATTCTATTGAAACAACAGTACACAACCTAATTAGTGACCCCTCGCTGAAATCAGTGTCTCAACCCCTACTTTAGGCTGGTTTTAGACGTCCGTGTTTAATCGGGTACCAGTCACACTCATGGTTATGGTCACACATGTTTCATACGTGTGTCATACGTGTGTCATATGTGTGTTACACGTCTGACATCCGTGTTTGCATACATGTGACACGTACCGGGTAAAACACGTGTCTGCAATGAAAAGATGTTCTATATTTACCTGTATCCAGCAATGCTGTCTTCTGCTCTGAAGCCTCCCACTCCTAACCCCCGCTCATTATTTTTATTGATTATTCACTGCCCGAGGATTTGGAAGCCGGAGCATCGCGGGGACAGGCTGGGTACAGCACCGCCGAGGACAGCACCACTGGGGACATCACCGGGGACATCGCCGGTGACAGGTGAGTAGACAGCAGTTTGTGCAGTTCCATCCAGGGGGTCATCGGAGTTCCCAAGTAAATGCTACACTAGTTGTCATAGGGGTGTCATCAGGAGGTCATCAGAGTTCATTGGGAACTCCGATGACGTCCTGGACATCCCTGCACTCACTGCTGGCAGGATACTCACCTGTCACTAGCGATGTCCCCTGCGATGCTGTCCTCGGCGATGCTGTCTTCGACGGTGCTGTCTCCAGCGCTGTCATCACGATGCCCCTGCTCCCAGCTGCTCATTCCAGATGAATAATCAATGAAAATAATGAGCAGGGGTCAGAAGTGGGAGGCAGCAGAGCCGGAGACAGCATCGCTGGATACAGGTAAATATAGAAAATCTTTTTATTTAAAAACCCGTGTTTTCTCCGGTCCGTGTCACACTGATGTCACACGGATCACATCAGTGTGCAGTCCGTGTGACACCCGTGCTGCCTGCCAAACACGTACGTCTGAAACCAGCCTAATGCTATCCTCAGATTACTTAGAAAAGTCCTTCTTACAGATTGCCTTTAAGATGTTATTGGCAGTAGTATTCTCATGTTCAAAATGCAATATAAGGGCCTTATTATTAGGCCTGCGCCACACATCCGTGCCTCCGGCACGTGTTTGTCATTTTTTACACATACCGGCGGCATGGAGACACTTTAACCAATGCTACCCTATTGTAGCAGGCACACACACGTAAAACCACACGGAACGTGTGTCCGTGTGCGTTTGTACGTGTGTGCGTTTTTGAAAGCGCTGACATGTCAGTGTTTTCTCCCGCAGCACGGGTGTCACACGGCCCGCACCCGCACCACACGGGTGTAGTGTGGATACGGTCCCGTGTGACACGCGCCGGAGAAAACACACGTGTCAGTGAAAAAAAAAAAACATTAACTCACCTTCTCCAGCCCTCCTGTCTCTGCCGCTGCTGCCTCTTGCTGCCGACCGCCGCTCATTATTCTCATATAATATTCACTTCACTGCCTGGCAGCAGCAGCAGCGGAGAGACGGGAGGGCTGGAGACCGAGGATCAGCACCACGGACAGCAGCGCGGACATCAGGAAGGACCAGGTGAGTATAATAATTACCGATTCTACGTGTGCTATCGCGGATAGCACACGTAGAACACACGTGTCACGCACGTACCAGAGACACGTACTTACCTGCACGCAACACGCAGGGAAAATACGTGTCTCTCGGCACGTGCGTGAATTTCACGTGAGTGTGGCAGAGGCCTTAGACAGATACAGTAACTAGTTTTACACTGGTTAAATATACAGTAATCTACTTGACTAGAATGACATGATTAAGGATTGTGTAGTTTTGACACGTGTAAATGGATTCGACTAATTGGATTCTGATGAAACTTCCATTAGATCTTTGTCAGCATCAGCAATTTTACATATTTACATATATTTGGCTTTGATGAAGTGAAGGAAAAATAATTACTTTTTAACCTATTTTTATGTTTTATGATTTTGCTATGGTTCAATGTTGTTTTATTTCTTTTATTTGCAGATACAATCATTGTGGTAAATGGGTTTGTTGATCAATACTAATGTTCAAGGCTACAGTGTAAAGTTTTTTCTTACTTGACAGTTTTTTTTATTTCATGATTGAGAGATTAACCAATTTATAGTTGGAGTCCCCTGAGCTCTAGGCTTCTAACATGTGTAACCTACAGTATTCTCACTTGGCTAAACTGATATGAACCCAGACACCGATTAACACTTAGAAACTGAAATCCATTTGGAACGTACAGTTACTTCTTTATGAACTAGGATAAAAAAGTAACACTTCTTAAACTAAAAATTGAGAAAGAAAACTCTGCTAATGTAATTAATAGCACTTGTAAAAAGATATATCTAACAATGAAATCCACTACAAAAGAATAAGGCCGGTACAACTATGTCAGGTATAAAGGATAAGATCCATGGGTCTCCGAATTAAAAATGGGAGGTACTCTGTGTAAATCAGAGAAATTAAACAAAATCCTCCATGAAGAGGAGTATGTTTATGGCACCTACCATGTAAATTATATAAGGTGCATACAGCAAATATTTTGATACTTACTTGTGTTTTATGAAGGCGCACAAGAAGGACTGATTCTGTATGTATATAGTAAGAAGCAGCCATTTTCTTCTTTTGCGATTAACCTGTTACAAGCAGTTATGTCCCCCTTCTTAATTTGGGGCTGTATAATACATATGCGCATCTTATTTCACGGTTGATAGGAAACATTATTCTGTATGTAACAGACAAAATAATCCATTCATCTTGAATCCTAACTACATCTGAGTACAATGCTACATTCACCATTTAGATGCTTTATAGAATTAAGCATATTACATTGCATGAAAGATGATGTGGATCCAGCAACAGCAAAATATTGGAGTAAGTTGAAAAATTACATGTATTTAGAATACTAAAACCAGGGGAACATTAAAATCATAATTAATGAGTAAAAAAAGAAAAAAGAAAGACCAGAGTCTAGCAAAATGTATAATAAGAGCTGCTGTTTGAAATGCATAGACCCGGTGTCTTTCTTTATTCTTTCTTCTCATCTATTAGTAGTTTAAATTTCCTCTGGTTTAATGGTCTAAACAAATGTGATGTTTTTTTTTACCTTACCCTGATTTTTGCACTTGCTGGATCCACATCCCCTTTCGTACCTTTCATGGTACTGGACTGGTGTTTCCTTATGGGAAATCTTCCCATACTGGTGAGCAGATGTTGCTGCTTTTTTCTTTGTTCATAATTAGGGCTGAGCGGATCCGGACTGTAAAAGTCCGAATCCGCGCAGTTTCAACGCTATCTGGGTGCCGGACCCGGACCCTGGATTCCGAGTGAATGATCCGTATTCGGGAATTAAAATGAAAATAAACTAAAGAAGAATTAAGTGAGAGTTTCATACTTACCAAGACTCGGTGTCAGGGCGGCACACTGCTTCATTCACTTCCTGTACTGTGCATTGCATACACACAGCTTTCTGTGTTTTCGCCGCCTACCAGCCGTACTCTCATCTGTGATTGGTTCCAGGCTGATGCGCCCCCCAGCCTGTGACGGTGGCTACACTGAGAGCTGGCAGTCTTCTCCTTGGCTGCTCGCTCTGAGATGTAGCAGAGCTGGATGTGTCATCGTGGGACTTCGTTTGGATTGCGCCGGAGCTGAAGGGTGTTGGGGGTTAATAAAGTGGTGAAGGAGGGTGCATTTTTTACTTTATTCCAATGAAAGAATTTTTTCTGTGTGTGTGTGTGTTTATTTACTATAATTTACAGGTTTGTGATCCAGGTATCTGATATACGCCTGTGCCATCACAAACCTAGGGCTTAGTAACAGTTGTGCACTGCTATTAACCCCTTATTACCCCAATTGGCACTGCATGAGGCCACCGGGAAGAGTCGGTATCGCACCAGGATTGTCACATCTAATAGATGCGGCAATACCGGGTGGCTGCGGGCTGAAAATACCAGCACTTAGTCGTCATTATTATGGCTGGGGATGAAAATTGGGGGGACTGCACATCATTTTTTTATTATTTATTTATTTAAATTAAAAAAAAGACCCATGCAGTTTCTCTTAGACCGGAATCACACTCTTGTGAGGGACTCACGAGAGTCTGGCATGGCATCACCCCGCAAAGCCTCGCACATGTGACTGTGGTCACTGGATACACAGCAAGATACAGCCCCACAGTTGGGGCTGCAGACGCGGGTTATATCTGTGCTGCCGATTGCTTTATTTATTTGTTTATTTTTTTACCACGATACTGACCCGCAGACCCTTGCACTGCTTTCCCTGCCCACTGGCCGTCCTGCCGCCTGTGATTGGTTGCAGTCAGGTGACACTCTGCTACTCAGGGTGGGGGCGTGTCTAACTGCAACCAATTACATGTGCCAGTGGGTGGGCAAAGTAGTGAATATTGAATTGTCGGCTCCGGAAGGTAAACGCATGACCCGGAAAGAGTTTGCCGCCATGACACCGCCTCAGTGAGTAGACCGCGCGTGCTCCTATCCCCCTATCCTCTCCACAGATGTTTTTAATCTCCGGATTCTGGTGACAATTGACTTATTATGGGCACCGGATTCTGGAGCGGATAGGTCTTATTTTTAAATCTGGCAGTCATTCGCCGGTCTCGTTTTTTGAGGAATTCGATCAGCTCTATTCATAATATATAGCATTCTATATTTCTAATGGAGCCTGAATATTTTAAACCTGGCAGGATTGGAAACAGATTGTAACAATTATGTAGATACTCTGGAATCTGATAGCATGGAAAAAAATGAACAGAGACAAGGGTTGAGTAAATACTCTGTATTAACAAATCATAGACGCACAGTATAAGTACAGAGATAACAAATGGCAACTACCAAAATTAAATGCAACTGCTACAGTACTAATAAATGAAGGTCCTTAAATAATAAAGGGTGCAACCAGAACTAAAATGTGAATATACAGAAATTAAATGCAGTAGTGGTACCAGCACTATTATGTGAATGACCAGAGTTAAATGCAGGAGTGCTGCCAGCACTATTACGTGAATGTCCAGAGTTTTATATTCAGAAGTGCACAGCTAACAAATGTTCACCATTGTACTTAGGACTGACTAAGTCCCACACAAGTCCAGCACATACTGTAGTCTGTGCAGGTAGAGTCCTGGATTAAGTACACTGATGACTAAGCAGAAAATAAAAGTTCTTATAAACAAAGGGAATACAGTGGTACATGAGCTTTCTTCTAGAAGTCTTCCAGGGAGGGAACCACAGCCTGGATTAGGGTCATGTACTGTAGGCTGCAGGCAGCTGGGCCGTAATGAGTCAGAGCACAGAAATACAAGCGACAGCAGGGAGTCCATAAGCATGCCAAGGGTGGCTCAGGAGCCAGTGAGCACAAAGGCAAAGAGTAAATTCCAGACGGGGACTTATAAGCACGGCACACAGGAAGTTCAAGGGTAAGATGAGGCAACAGACTCTCTCTTGAAAGAGGGCAAGTGTGGCGCCCCTGACCTGGTCAGGCACCACTGAGTACTGCACCCATGCTGGGGACAGTACAATACAGGTAATCCAGAAGGCTGACCGAGGTGTGACTACACAGGCGCATAGTGATCAGGTCTCACACATGTACCCATGAGAGGACCCCTGGGGATCCCAGGAGGGGGAAAAGCCTTCACCTCCACTGGAATAGTGGAGGGGGCCAAAAGCCTCCATCTCCTCTCAAGGGGTGTGGTAAGAGAGTCTGGTTGCTAGGTGGCGTAGGCAGGCACAAAAGGGAAAAGAGAAGGAGGAGTAAGCAGTCTGCAGCAGAGTGTGGAGGAGTGAGGAGCAGGAAAGTGAAGCTCTGACAGGAGCAGCAGTGAAGGTCCCAGATGTGAGCCGGTTCAGAGCAGAGTCCAGGGAGCTCCGAGGAGAGCTGACCCCTTCCCCTGGGCTGCTGTAGTCTGACAGCGTCCGCGCAGTGGCTACCGACGGGGGAGAACGGTCAACTAGGAGTGCTACCCGAAATCCATCTTCAGCTAGAGAGAGAGCAACGGAGTGGGAAGTAAGGAGACTGCTAGAGAGTACCAGGCCCAAACGGGCGGCAGATCCCGGAGCGGGGATAGATCCACCTTTCCTCGCTAAACCTGCCGGTGTGGGGCCCTCAAAGCCCACACCACAACACCTAAAAGCCGCAGCCACGTAGCCACAGTTAGGGCCCATAGGTCACAGGAGGCAAGAAGCTGGAGTGATCTGGCCCAGGCGACAAGCACACGGCAAACGAAGGGGAGAGAGGCTTCAGCATCTTCCCTGGGTGACCCCCATAGGGACTCAAAGTCGGGGTTACCCCAAACCACCAAGGGCTAAGGAAGGCGAGTTAGTAGTCACCCTCACAAGTCAGCCTGAAGGACACCTGGTTCCCACTTGGTTCATCCCAGCTACGCCCGGGTCACTCACCCTGCCATCAACTGTGAGTAAAAACCCTGAAAGACATCCTGCCTGTGTTGAGTCATTCTGCGCCTTGTAGTTCTACACATCTACACAGGGCCCTGGGGCTTGCCTCACTCTCAGGAGGCTACTACAACTGGCTGCACCCACCATCAGCCCCAGGCATCCCTTAACCTGCAGTGGCGGTCCCCCACTGACCGCAAATCTGAGAGTGGCGTCACGACAAACTACAAAGAAGGTTTCCTACCTGTGACCAGACAAGATCCAGCCGAGTGGAGTCCCTGAAGGTAATGCACCGACACATACTAGCGGGGCTTCACAACTTCTGGCGTCACGAACAGGATAAGGACTAGACCTGTTCAGACAGGTGACCATGTGCCTGGGCGGTCCGCTTGAAAAATTGGAAGCGCCGCCATATTGCCACCATGAAAAGCGCGCTGAAAAACAACAGCAGCCCGCGCTGGGAGAAGTTACCGCCCACGAAGAGGTGTGGCTACCCAGAGATCCCCTGCAGAGTTCTGACCTCGCTTGTGAAGAGAGCGGAAGCGTCCAGAGACGTCGGGACAGAAAGGGAGCCAGAAGCCTGCTGCTGGGAGAGGAGCTGCTGAAAGAGGCAGAGCGGAAACTGAACAGCTTGCTACTAGAGGCAACGGCGAGTCCACTGCTGGGAAATCGTGCAGAAGAGGGCGCAGAAGAAATGGCGTCTGACCGCAGAAACCCAGAACCGGGCTCCGCTGCCTGGTGGTATCGGGAGCTGGCCCAGTTCTGCGACCGACTGGAGACCCGGGTCGTGGAGCAGATCAGGGAAGAACGCATGGAACTTCTGGAGATGGCTGCCGCGGTTCAGGCCTATGAGAGGGGAACCGCACGACGAGTGCCAGACCGGACGGCGACGACTCAGACCCCGATGCTGCCACCGATGGGTGAGTCCAGTATTACCCCTGCCGGCCCGGATGCCCCGACCCCTGCTGCCACGCCCGCGGTCCCTGAAGAGGCGCCCGGCGCGGCGACGCTGAGCCAGGCCGCAGCCACGCCAGGTGCGGCCCGCCAAGCCCAGGCCGCCGCAGCGATGCCCTGCTCGGCCCGCCAAGCCCCGGCCGCCGCCGCGATGCCCTGCTCGGCCCGCCAAGCCCCGGCCGCCGCAGCGATGCCCTGCTCGGCCCGCCAAGACCCGGCCGCCGCAGCGATGCCCTGCTCGGCCCGCCAAGACCCGGCTGCCGCAGCGATGCCCTGCTCGGCCCGCCAAGCCCCGGCCGCCGCAGCGATGCCCTGCTCGGCCCGCCAAGCCCCGGCCGCCGCAGCGATGCCCTGCTCGGCCCACCAAGACCCGGTCCCTGCAGCGACGCCCAGCCCAGCCTGCACAGATCCCATCGCAGCTGCGACGCCGATCCAGGCCGCCGCCATACAGGGCGCGGCCCGCCAAGACCAGGCCGCCGCCATACAGGGCGCGGCCCGCGAAGACCAGGCCGCCGCCATACAGGGCGCGGCCCGCCAAGACCAGGCCGCCGCCATACAGGGCGCGGCCCGCCAAGACCAGGCCGCCACCATGCCAGGCGCGGCCCGCCAAGAGATTGCATCACCATTTTCCCCGGCCTGCAAGGCCAGAGCAGACACCGCTCCCCAGTCCAAAGAGGTCCCTGCTGGAAAGCCCACGCTGGGGGAGGACCCCGCATACTGGCAGCTAAAGGCTGACATGGAAGCCAAGTTTCCACAATGGTTGGTGGACCGGTACATGCTCCCTCCGCATACCCCCAAGAGGATTCCAGCAACCCCTGCAGCAACCACGCCAAAGAGTCCCCCGCCTGGGCCTGCTGAAGAAAGCCCATCCCCAGCACTGCCACCAAAGGAGTGCCAAGAAGAACTAAGGGGGAGAGGAGGCCAGGAAACTGAGGAGCTGACTCAGGAGCCATCAGCAGCGGATCCATACCCCGAGCCAGAGATGCTGCCGTATTCCCGCTGGGACGAGGAAGACCTGACACCTTCTGCTGAGGAAGATCTGCCCCAAAGCCTCACCTGGGAGCTTGTAAGCTGCACCTCGCAGAATCCAACCCGCAAGATACAGCGCCGCAGTAGAACCCAGTCTTTCCCTGCACCGCCATCCCCAGAGCAGAGAGAAGTCACGGCCAGAGACCTACAAGAAAAACGGTTCCTGAGAAGGTCCAAAGCCCAGGTCAGAGGACCCCTTTGTAGAGGAGTAGTGGAGGACTTCAGCCTAAAGTCAGGATACGGGTTCATTGTTGCACCTGGTATCAAAAAAGGTATCTTCGTCAATAGAAGAGATGTGAGAGCTCATCTGCCCAGAGGACACCCTGGCAGAAACTTAAAAATGGGAGACTCCGTACAATTTACCATGCATCAAGGAGAAAGAGGATGGTACGCGCTAGATGTAACACCATGTCCTAAAGAAGAAGAAAGGAAAGACAGTAATAAAGACAGAAAAGACCAAAGACCTAATGATGAGACCACTACAGATGAGGAAAAAGGTCAAGAAGCCAACAGGTGCCGCAGCCCTACAGGCCCAAGCCCTGGTGAGGAGGAATCCACATAAAGTACAGAGAAGCAAAGAAGTTACCAGTTTGAAAAAGTTTGTTTTGCAACGTTTTAAAAGTTCAAGTATGTGCCCACATAAACTGATGTGAGAAATAAACCTTAAGGCTATGAACTGGCTATAGCCACAAACTCTCGCAGTGTAAATAGTTACACCAGAGGGCACCACCACCAGAGTCAGCCTGTTTAGGGGCTTGGCTCGTCCGCAACCAGGAGGAGCCCGTCCGTATATAGGGCCTTGGCTCACCTGCGACCAGAGAGCATGCCTGTTTATGGGGCCTGGCTCTCCACCACAAACAGGGTACCTGGTCAGCACCAACTGTGGAGGCCGCCTCTTCATCCTGCCAGAAGAGGCTGAAGGCGCGGATCCACCAAGCCAGGTATACCCTGAAACTACCAGACCAGGAAAGCCGCCTCTACATCCTGCCAGAAGTGGCTGAAGGCGCGGCCAACGGGAGAGGCAGATTGGAGGAAAGGTCTGGGGAAGTAGATGGCCCAGATCTGGTTACCAAAAGGACCGGTGACCTGCCTCCTGAAAGGGTTTGGGTGGGTTAACGGACTTGTGGGTGGAGGGTGGTGATGTATGGTACCTGGTGCTTTTAAAAATGTTTTACATGTTTTAATGTTTTATGCATTTTAAAATGTTGTCTTGCAGCCCGAGGACGTGCTGGTGATAACTAAGGGGGAATGTGGCGCCCCTGACCTGGTCAGGCACCACTGAGTACTGCACCCATGCTGGGGACAGTACAATACAGGTAATCCAGAAGGCTGACCGAGGTGTGACTACACAGGCGCATAGTGATCAGGTCTCACACATGTACCCATGAGAGGACCCCTGGGGATCCCAGGAGGGGGAAAAGCCTTCACCTCCACTGGAATAGTGGAGGGGGCCAAAAGCCTCCATCTCCTCTCAAGGGGTGTGGTAAGAGAGTCTGGTTGCTAGGTGGCGTAGGCAGGCACAAAAGGGAAAAGAGAAGGAGGAGTAAGCAGTCTGCAGCAGAGTGTGGAGGAGTGAGGAGCAGGAAAGTGAAGCTCTGACAGGAGCAGCAGTGAAGGTCCCAGATGTGAGCCGGTTCAGAGCAGAGTCCAGGGAGCTCCGAGGAGAGCTGACCCCTTC
Organism: Anomaloglossus baeobatrachus; assembly: GCF_048569485.1. Classification (NCBI taxonomy): domain Eukaryota; kingdom Metazoa; phylum Chordata; class Amphibia; order Anura; family Aromobatidae; genus Anomaloglossus; species Anomaloglossus baeobatrachus. Next base: position 206,587,329 of record NC_134358.1, read on the forward strand.
CCCTGGGCTGCTGTAGTCTGACAGCGTCCGCGCAGTGGCTACCGACGGGGGAGAACGGTCAACTAGGAGTGCTACCCGAAATCCATCTTCAGCTAGAGAGAGAGCAACGGAGTGGGAAGTAAGGAGACTGCTAGAGAGTACCAGGCCCAAACGGGCGGCAGATCCCGGAGCGGGGATAGATCCACCTTTCCTCGCTAAACCTGCCGGTGTGGGGCCCTCAAAGCCCACACCACAACACCTAAAAGCCGCAGCCACGTAGCCACAGTTAGGGCCCATAGGTCACAGGAGGCAAGAAGCTGGAGTGATCTGGCCCAGGCGACAAGCACACGGCAAACGAAGGGGAGAGAGGCTTCAGCATCTTCCCTGGGTGACCCCCATAGGGACTCAAAGTCGGGGTTACCCCAAACCACCAAGGGCTAAGGAAGGCGAGTTAGTAGTCACCCTCACAAGTCAGCCTGAAGGACACCTGGTTCCCACTTGGTTCATCCCAGCTACGCCCGGGTCACTCACCCTGCCATCAACTGTGAGTAAAAACCCTGAAAGACATCCTGCCTGTGTTGAGTCATTCTGCGCCTTGTAGTTCTACACATCTACACAGGGCCCTGGGGCTTGCCTCACTCTCAGGAGGCTACTACAACTGGCTGCACCCACCATCAGCCCCAGGCATCCCTTAACCTGCAGTGGCGGTCCCCCACTGACCGCAAATCTGAGAGTGGCGTCACGACAAACTACAAAGAAGGTTTCCTACCTGTGACCAGACAAGATCCAGCCGAGTGGAGTCCCTGAAGGTAATGCACCGACACATACTAGCGGGGCTTCACACAAGCAATTACAACAAGTTCTATGGAAAACTTAGAACCTTACACAGATTGTGTCTTTATAAATGTGCTGCATGACTCGGCCCACTAGTGTAACAAAAAGAAATATACTACTTTGAGTTCTGAGCTTACTTCCCTTTATGAGGAAGAAAACATATAATTAAAATACAGTGAAAAAGCAAGCATTTGCTCCATTTTTGCTTTTTTTTTCCTAATTATTATAACAAGAATATATGTTACAGTATACTAATCATAAATGACAGCATCAATAAACATAACTGAATTGATAATAAATATTTAAACTGCAATATTACTTTACAAATAAATAATCAAATTTAACCTATCAAGCACAAAGCTTGGACAGTCATGCTTTACAGTATATGTAAAATATTTACAAAGTGCCCTTAATCTTACAGTTTAAGGTCATGGCTGTACATGAAATTAATCATTATCACCCTTTATTCCCACAGTAAAATATTTGTCCTTCAGAAGCTTCATGTTCCTAAACTCTTTTAGTGTATACAGAAAATTCTGAAAATAACTGCAGCTCGCTATCATAACACATCAAGTACCAAGAGGGCAAGTGATAGTGAAGTCAAACTTAAGTAATAGCTGCAAAAACACCAAGTCATCTGGAAAATAGGAAAGCTATGTGCAAAGTATCTGCTACAGTCAACCACTTAGATATCTTCAACTGATATACACTTATCCACTGTTCCCTTTGCATATTAATTTCTTGCTAGCCACATATATTCAGGGATTAAAGATAAGTATAGTCTTTACTAGAGATGAGCGAACCGGTCCCGGTTCGGCTCAAGGTCGGTTCGCCGAACGGAGGTCCCGTTCGAGTTCGGCTCGTCGAACGTTCGACGAACCGAACTCGAACTGCATAGGAAACAATGGCAGGCAATCACAAACACATAAAAACACCTAGAAAACACCCTCAAAGGTGTCCAAAAGGTGACAAACAACTCACAACACAACACAAACACATGGGAAAGTGACAAGGACATATACTCATGCGAAAACAAAAGAGCAGGACAAGGAATAAGAGGAGGAGACACAGATATAGGAATGGCACGCCCCTTCTAAAATCATGTAAAACACCGCAAGATGACTCCAAGCGGAGTTCTCCCTTTTTTCCAAAAATTGGGCCACACACACACCCACCCCTTCAGTGGCAGCACTTGTACCCCAGTTGTACACTTCACAGCTAAATTTGCATCAAGCACAATAAAAAATACGCCATACTTAACCGTTCCCAGGATGACCCCGGGTTAGGTAGCAAAGTCTTTGCTGAACCATGACTTGTTCATCTTGGCTCCTTTTAAAAAACACAGCAAGCAAGGGTTACTCCAAGCGGAGTCTCCCTTTTTTTCAAAAAATTAGGCCCCACACACACCCACCCATTCAGTGGCAGCACTTGTGCCCCAGTTGTACACTTCACAGCTAGATTTGCATCAAGCACATTCAAAAATGCGCCATACTTAACCGTCCCCAGGAGGACACCGGGGTAGGTAGCTAAGTCTTTCCTTATCCCAGCTCTGTTCATCTTGGCTACCTTTAAAAACACATCAAGCAAGAGTTACTCCAAGTGGAGCCTCCCTTTTTTCCAAAAATTGTGCCCCACACACACCCACCCATTCAGTGGCAGCACTTGTGCCCTAGTTGTACACTTCACAGCTAGATTTGCATCAAGCACATTCCAAAATACGCCATTCTTATCCGTCACCAGGATGACACCGGGGTAGGTAGCAAAGTCTTTCCTGATCCCAGCTCTGTTCATCTTGGCTTCTTTTAAAAACACATCAAGCAAGGGTTACTCCAAGCGGAGTCTCCCTTTTTTCCAAAAATTGTGCCCCACACACACCCACCCATTCAGTGGCAGCACTTGTGCCCTAGTTGTACACTTCACAGCTAGATTTGCATCAAGCACATTAAAAAATACGCCATTCTTATCCGTCCCCAGGATGACACCGGGGTAGGTAGCAAAGTCTTTCCTGATCCCAGCTCTGTTCATCTTGGCTACTTTTAAAAACACATCAAGCAAGGGTTACTCCAAGCGGAGCCTCCCTTTTTTCCAAAAATTGTGCCCCACACACACCCACCCATTCAGTGGCAGCACTTGTGCCCTAGTTGTACACTTCACAGCTAGATTTGCATCAAGCACATTCCAAAATACGCCATTCTTATCCGTCCCCAGGATGACACCGGGGTAGGTAGCAAAGTCTTTCCTGATCCCAGCTCTGTTCATCTTGGATCATTTTTAAAAAACACAGCAAGCAAGGGTTAATCCAAGCGGAGTCTCCCTTTTTTCCAAAAATTGGGCACACAGACACCCCATCAGTGGCAGCACTTGTGTCCTAGTTGCAAACAGGATGTTTTGATTTGCATCAAGCACATTCAAAAATACGCCATAATTAACCGTCCCCAGCATGACACTGGGGTAGGTAGATAAAGTCTTTGCTGAACCATGACTTGTTCATCTTGGCTCCTTTTAAAAACAATGTAAGCAAGGGTTACTCCAAGCGGAGCCTCCCTTTTTTCCAAAAATTGTGCCCCACACACACCCACCCATTCAGTGGCAGCACTTGTGCCCTAGTTGTACACTTCACAGCTAGATTTGCATCAAGCACATTCCAAAATACGCCATTCTTATCCGTCCCCAGGATGACACCGGGGTAGGTAGCAAAGTCTTTCCTGATCCCAGCTCTGTTCATCTTGGATCATTTTTAAAAAACACAGCAAGCAAGGGTTACTCCAAGCGGAGTCTCCCTTTTTTCCAAAAATTGGGCACACAGACACCCCATCAGTGGCAGCACTTGTGCCCTAGTTGCAAACAGGATGTTTTGATTTGCATCAAGCACATTCAAAAATATGCCATAATTAACCGTCCCCAGCAAGACACCGGGGTAGGTAGATAGTCTTTGCTGAACCATGACTTGTTCATCTTGGCTCCTTTTAAAAACAATGTAAGCAAGGGTTACTCCAAGCGGAGTCTCCCTTTTTTAAAAAAATTGGGCCACACAGACACCCCATCAGTGGCAGCACTTGTGCCCTAGTTGCAAACAGGATGTTTTGATTTGCATCAAGCACATTCAAAAATACGCCATAATTAACCGTCCCCAGCATGACACCGGGGTAGGTAGATAAAGTCTTTGCTGAACCATGACTTGTTCATCTTGGCTCCTTTTAAAAACAATGTAAGCAAGGGTTACTCCAAGCGGAGCCTCCCTTTTTTCCAAAAATTGTGCCCCACACACACACACCCATTCAGTGGCAGCACTTGTGCCCTAGTTGTACACTTCACAGCTAGATTTGCATCAAGCACATTCCAAAATACGCCATTCTTATCCGTCCTCAGGATGACACCGGGGTAGGTAGCAAAGTCTTTCCTGATCCCAGCTCTGTTCATCTTGGCTTCTTTTAAAAACACATCAAGCAAGGGTTACTCCAAGCGGAGCCTCCCTTTTTTCCAAAAATTGTGCCCCACACACACCCACCCATTCAGTGGCAGCACTTGTGCCCTAGTTGTACACTTCACAGCTAGATTTGCATCAAGCACATTCCAAAATACGCCATTCTTATCCGTCCCCAGGATGACACCGGGGTAGGTAGCAAAGTCTTTCCTGATCCCAGCTCTGTTCATCTTGGATCATTTTTAAAAAACACAGCAAGCAAGGGTTACTCCAAGTGGAGCCTCCCTTTTTTCCAAAAATTGGGCGCACAGACACCCCATCAGTGGCAGCACTTGTGCCCTAGTTGCAAACAGGATGTTTTGATTTGCATCAAGCACATTCAAAAATACGCCATAATTAACCGTCCCCAGCATGACACCGGGGTAGGTAGATAAAGTCTTTGCTGAACCATGACTTGTTCATCTTGGCTCCTTTTAAAAACAATGTAAGCAATGGTTACTCCAAGCGGAGCCTCCCTTTTTTCCAAAAATTGTGCACCACACACACCCACCCATTCAGTGGCAGCACTTGTGCCCTAGTTGTACACTTCACAGCTAGATTTGCATCAAGCACATTCCAAAATACGCCATTCTTATCCGTCCCCAGGATGACACCGGGGTAGGTAGCAAAGTCTTTCCTGATCCCAGCTCTGTTCATCTTGGCTTCTTTTAAAAACACATCAAGCAAGGGTTACTCCAAGCGGAGCCTCCCTTTTTTCCAAAAATTGTGCCCCACACACACCCACCCATTCAGTGGCAGCACTTGTGCCCTAGTTGTACACTTCACAGCTAGATTTGCATCAAGCACATTCCAAATCCACAAGCATTTACTCTCCCCAGGATAACACAGGGGTTGTAAATTCCTTCTGGATCCATGACTTAATCATTTTGATGAACGTCAGTCTGTCCACATTGTCACTGGACAGACGCGTGCGCTTATCTGTCAGCACACACCCAGCAGCACTGAAGACACGTTCAGAGACAACGCTGGCAGCTGGACACGACAAAATCTCCAAGGCGTAACTGGATAGCTCTGGCCATTTTTCTGGATTTGAAGCCCAAAATGAGCAAGGCTCCTTTTGCAAAGTCATGGCATCGATGTTCATTTGTAGATACTCCTGTATCATCCTCTCCAGCCGTTGACTATGTGTCAGACTTGTTGTCTCTGGTGGCCTTGCAAAGGAGGGTCTAAAAAAATTATGAAAAGATTCCATAAAATTGCTGTTATTAGCACCAGATACGGTCCTACTGGTACGTGTAGACTGTTGAAGATGACGAGACCGTCCCATGTTTGTCAAGTTACAACTGGGAGATTCACTCCCTGCACCTGCACGATTGTTTGGTGGAAAAGCGGATCTAAGATCGAGTAACAGCCTCTGCTGATACTACTGCATACGTGCGTCCCTTTTTTTATGGCTGGAATTATGTCACAAAATTTGGACTTGTACCGGGGATCTAATAGTGTGGCAAGCCAGTAGTTATCATCACTTCTAATTTTGACAATACGAGGGTCATGTTGGAGGTAGTGCAACAAGAAGGCACTCATGTGTCTTGCGCAGCCATGCGGACCAAGTCTACGCTGTGTTTGTGGCATAGAGGTGCTAACCGTTCTTTCTTCCGCTGACATCTCCCCCAAACCTCTTTCAACTGAAATTTGACCAAGGTCTCCCTCATCTGCTGAGTCTTCCATGTCCATGGACAGTTCGTCCTCCATATCTTCATGTCCTCCTGCACCTTCCTCAACATCTCACCTGCTACCATGCGCCCTTGTTGATCCCTGTCCCCCATGGTCCCATGCCTGGCGCCTTGGTGATGATGAACGTCTGGACCTTGGTGATGTTGTTGTGTCTTGCGCATATGAATCCTCCTGTAGTTCATCCCCTTCCTGTTGTCCCACCCCCTGACTCCGAATAGTGTTTAGCGTGTGCTCCAGCATGTAAATGACTGGAATCGTCATGCTGATAATGGCATTGTCAGCGCTAAACATATTCGTCGCCATGTCGAAACTGTGCAGAAGGGTGCATAGGTCCTTGATCTGAGACCACTCCATCAGGGTGATCTGCCCCACCTCTGCATCTCGTTGGCCCAGGCTATACGTCATGACGTATTGCACCAGGGCACGGCGGTGCTGCCACAGTCGCTGTAACATGTGGAGAGTTGAATTCCAGCGTGTCGCCACATCGCATTTCAGGCGATGAACCGGCAGGCCGAAAGACTTCTGGAGCGATGCAAGTCGCTCAGCTGCGGCGCTTAAACGGCGGAAGTAAGCAGATAGTTTTCGTGCCCTGTTCAGAAGGTCATCTAGGCTGGGATAGTGTGTTAAAAATTGCTGCACGACAAGGTTCAACACGTGAGCCATACAAGGTACGTGTGTCACCTTGCCCATGCGAAGTGCCGCACCCAGGTTTGCAGCATTGTCGCACACGGCCTTACCAGGCTGCAGGTTGAGTGGAGACAACCATTTATTAAACTCGGACCGTAGAGCTGACCACAACTCCTCAGCTGTGTGACTCCTATTCCCAAGACATGTCAAGCTAAAGACCGCCTGATGCCGTTGCGCTCTGCTGCCAGCATAGTAATGAGGGGTGCGTGATTCCTTCTGCGCAGTGAGAACGCTGGTGGCCTGACCAGGCAGGCTTGGGGCGGAGGTGGAGGACCCAGATGAGGTGGAGGATGCAGAAGCAGTGGCGGAACTTGGACAGACAGAGGATTGACACACAAGTCGTGGGGACGGCAAGACTTGTGCAGCAGATCCTTCACCATCTATCACCATAGTTACTCACTGCCCAGTGAGCGACATGTAACGTCCCTGTCCATGCTTACTGGTCCAAGTATCGGTGATGAAATGCACCCGTTCACACACAGAGTTTCTCAATGAAGCGGTGATGTTGTGTGCGACATGCTGGTGTAGCGCGGGCACACCTTTCTTAGAGAAGTAGTGGCGGCTAGGCATCTGGTACTGGGGAACAGCGACAGACATAAGGTCTCTAAAATTCTGTGTGTCCACTAGGCGGAAAGGCAGCATTTCGGTAGCCAACAGCTTACAGAGGGATAGAGTCAACCTCTTAGCTTTGTCATGGGTCGCAGGAAGTGGCCTTTTATTTGACCACATCTGAGGGACAGAGATCTGGCTGCTGTGTGTAGACGGTGTTGAGTAGGGTGTCCCTGGAAAAATGCAGGTTTGTGAGGAAAGTGCAGGCGGAGACATGATGTTGCCTTCATCCAACGTTGGTGCTATCGATGTCTGAGAGAGCTGTACACACTCACTTGTTTCCCCTTCCAAACCAACTGACGACCTACCAAGCAAACTGCCTGTTGCGGTTACAGTGGTGGAAGTTGTGGGTGGAAAAACAGGTGTGACAGCTGTCCCCACAGTCCTAGAAGGTGACGAGCGCGCGGATGCACTGGAAGGGGCAGGCGGTGGATGGTTCGCTCCGCTAGGCCGCATTGCAGCACGGTGAGCTTCCCACCGGGCCATATGATATTTATTCATGTGACGATTCATGGATGAAGTTGTCAAACTGCTGAGGTTTTGACCTCTACTAAGAGAACCATGACAAATTTTACAGATCACATAATTTGGGCGATCTTTTTCTATGTCAAAAAAGGACCAGGCTAGGCAAGGCTTAGAGGCCATGCGACCTGTTGATCCACCCCGAATAATGCTCAGAGGCAGAGTGGTGGCTGAGGATGCAGTTGTAGACGTGCTACCAGTACTCCGACTCTGTCCAGGAAGGCGCAAGGTAACTTCGTCATCAGTTGCATCCTCCTCCACCACCTCTGTTGACCTCCTCGAGTGCCTGACTGTGGGTTGACAGTAGGTGGGATCTAGAACTTCATCATCAATTGTTGTGTTTGCACTCCCCTCCCCCTCAGACCGAGCCTCTTCTTGCCCTGACCGAATATTTAAGTTGTCATCCCAATCGGGTATCTGCGTCTCATCTTCATCAGTATGTTCCTCATTGTCTATAACCACAGGTGTTACAGATTGTGACAAAGGGTCAACATTATGCTCAGAAACTTGTTCCTCACGGCCTGAATCAGGGTCACAAAGGTTCTGGGCATCACTGCAGACCATTTCCTGTTCTGTACTCACTGTAGCTTGGGAGCAGACCTCTGATTCCCAGGGTATAGTGTGACTGAACAGCTCTGCAGACTCAGCCATCTCAGTTCCACCATACTGTGCAGGGCTGATGGAGACTTCAGAGCTGGGAGAAAGCAAGTTTGATTGGGATGACAACTCAGAGGACTGGTGTTTTTTGGATGCGGTACTTGAAGTGGCTGAGAGGGCACTTGTTGGACCACTTGAGATCCATTCAAGCATTTTCCTTTTTTGGCCATCATCTACCTTTGTTCCTGTTGTTCGTGTCCGTAAAAAAGGGAGCACATCGGATTGTCCACGGTAAGTAGTAGACATCTTACTTTTGCTGGTAGATGGTCTATCTTCAGCAGATGATAATGGAGCTTTGCCACCTTCCCCACGGACAAAACTTTTTTGCCTTTTACACCACGCCTCTTCCCCTTTCCACCAGCATCTGTCATTTTGCCACTCATGTTGATTGCGACAAGATTGTGCACTGAAAATGTGGTAGTAAAAATTGAGAGGTGGTGTAGATTGCAGTGGTGGTCTAGCTTTATTAACAGCAGAATAATAAAGAATAAATATCCCTGACAATGCAACTACGGCCCTTAAACTGGCAGCAAAAATTGCTAGTATAATGGCTTAGTTATAATGAGTTGGAGTGTGCAATGCAGGCAGAGGTGCTGCAAATGTCTTTGCAATAGTGGGACTATAGCAAAGTCCAATTGCCACGTTTAGGATGCCACTAGGTACACTGGGTGTTTGCTAGTATAATGGCTTAGTTATAATGAGTTGGAGTGTGCAATGCAGGCAGAGGTGCTGCAAATGTCTTTGCACTAGTGGGACTATAGCAAAGTCCAATTGCCACGTTTAGGATGCCACTAGGTATACTGAGTGTTTGCTAGTATAATGGCTTAGTTATAATGAGTTGGAGTGTGCAATGCAGGCAGAGGTGCTGCAAATGTCTTTGCACTAGTGGGACTATAGCAAAGTCCAATAGCCACGTTTAGGATGCCACTAGGTACACCGAGTGTTTGCTAGTATAATGGCTTAGTTATAATGAGTTGGAGTGTGCAATGCAGGCAGAAGTGCTGCAAATGTCTTTGCACTAGTGGGACTATAGCAAAGTCCAATAGCCACGTTTAGCATGCCACTAGGTACACTGAGTGTTTGCTAGTATAATGGCTTAGTTATAATGAGTTGGAGTGTGCAATGCAGGCAGAAGTGCTGCAAATGTCTTTGCACTAGTGTGACTAGACAAATGTCCAATAGCCACGTTTAGGATGCCACTAGGTACACTGAGTGTTTGCTAGTATAATGGCTTAGTTATAATGAGTTGGAGTGTGCAATGCAGGCAGAGGTGCTGCAAATGTCTTTGCACTAGTGGGACTATAGCAAAGTCCAATTGCCACGTTTAGGATGCCACTAGGTACACTGAGTGTTTGCTAGTATAATGGCTTAGTTATAATGAGTTGGAGTGTGCAATGCAGGCAGAGGTGCTGCAAATGTCTTTGCACTAGTGGGACTAGACAAATGTCCAATAGCCACGTTTAGGATGCCACTAGGTACACTGAGTGTTTGCTAGTATAATGGCTTAGTTATAATGAGTTGGAGTGTGCAATGCAGACAGAGGTGCTGCAAATGTCTTTGCACTAGTGGGACTATAGCCAAGTCCAATTGCCACGTTTAGGATGCCACTAGGTACACTGAGTGTTTGCTAGTATAATGGCTTAGTTATAATGAGTTGGAGTGTGCAATGCAGGCAGAGGTGCTGCAAATGTCTTCGCACTAGTGGGACTAGACAAATGTCCAATAGCCACGTTTAGGATGCCACTAGGTACACTGAGTGTTTGCTAGTATAATGGCTTAGCTATAATGAGTTGGAGTGTGCAATGCAGGCAGAGGTGCTGCAAATGTCTTTGCACTAGTGGGACTATAGCAAAGTCCAATTGCCACGTTTAGGATGCCACTAGGTACACTGAGTGTTTGCTAGTATAATGGCTTAGTTATAATGAGTTGGAGTGTGCAATGCAGGCAGAGGTGCTGCAAATGTCTTTGCACTAGTGTGACTAGACAAATGTCCAATAGCCACGTTTAGGATGCCACTAGGTACACTGAGTGTTTGCTAGTATAATGGCTTAGTTATAATGAGTTGGAGTGTGCAATGCAGGCAGAGGTGCTGCAAATGTCTTTGCACTAGTGTGACTAGACAAATGTCCAATAGCCACGTTTAGGATGCCACTAGGTACACTGAGTGTTTGCTAGTATAATGGCTTAGTTATAATGAGTTGGAGTGTGCAGAGGACAGGAGGGTACAGTGCCAGGATTGTGGGGCTCTGGGTAGAGGAAAGGAAGCCTGCCTTTCTATTCCCTCCTAATAGGGAAATGCAGGGAGGAAATCCCTGACCTTTGCTACACAGACGCTGTCGCTGTTTTCAGGACCTGTCACCTATGGCTCTGACCCTGCCGGTTTGAGCCCTTAAAAGGACTGATAGAAAGTGCTCTCCCTAAGCTGTCCAGCGCTGTGTATGGAGCGCATACAGCTGTATCAGCGATAGGACAAAGGACGGAGCTGCGACAGTGATGTCTGACACCAAAGACGCAGAAGAGATAATGGCGTCCTGGAGGAAAATGTCCGGTTTTATAATGCAGGGACATGTGACATGGACATCCTATCACACATGCCGTTGCTTCTCTGGCTAAAAGTCCACTTAGCTGTGTGTGTGTCTGGGATTGGCTGACATGCTGGCCCGCCCCACAAGACGCGCGCAATTAGGGAAGGAAGACAAGGGAAAAAAAAAAAAAAATGGCGATCGCCATTATACAAACAGCAGTGATCTGAAGGCGCTGTTCACGCACACTATACACTGAAATGTCATAATAGTGTGAGTCACAGAGTGACTTACACTATTACAGCGGAAAGCCAGCTAGGAATTAGCTGTTTTTTTTGCTGCTAGAACCGTTCTCGAACGTTTCTAGAACTATCGAGCTTTTGCAAAAAGCTCGAGTTCTAGTTCGATCTAGAACAGGCCCCAAAATCACTCGAGCCTTGAACTGGAGAACCTCGAACCGCGAACCGCGCTCAACTCTAGTCTTTACCTTTTTTCATTTTTTTGATACATAAATTAATCAGACTCAGTAAAATTCTCTAGAATTCTCTTATGCCACTCATAGAAACAAAAAATGACAATATACGAGTTTACCATAATCGATGGACAAAAGATGATGTCGATCCAAGGCATCAACCACATCCTATGATAATAATAAGTTTTAATTCTATAGCGCCAACATATTCCGCAGCACTTTACAATTAAGAGGGGACATGTACAGACAATATGAGACAATACAAAATAACAAAATTAAGATACCAGGAGGAGTGAGGGCCCTGCTCGTAAGCTTACAGTCTATGAGGGAATAGGGGAGGCACAAAAGGTGAATGGGGGGAGAAAAGCTTGTCATATATGGTCCAGCCATCGAGTTAATAGGGTATTCAAAAGCAGCTGCATGAACCCGTCGGTGAGAATTTATACAGGTACAGGGGACGAGAACTGGAAGTAAGTTTTTTGAAGGGCAGAAAGGGACTAGATTAGATCAGGGCACACAGAAAAGTGGTAGACAAATGCTAGATTGATAGATGCTAGATAGATGGATAGATAAATATATAGAGATAATAGATAGATAAATAGATAGATACTCTAGCTCATACAGCTATTTAGCAGAGTTAATAGATAATTTTAGAAAAAAAGAGGTGGTGTTCTACTTAATTTTCATAACCAGCACAGGTACAGCAGCAGCTATGGGCTGCCACCCTCAGCTGTTACCTGTCATTGGCTAATTTTGAAAAATATAAAAAATAATTTTAAATAATGGCATAGAGTCCCCCCATTTTTACAAAACCAGCAAAGGGACAGGAGGCAACTGGAGGCTGATATTTTTAGGGTGGGAAGGACCATGGTTATTTGGCCTTAACCAGCCTATAAATAGAAGCCCGCAGTCCCCCCAGAGGTGGCACATCTATTAAATGCACCAAATCTGGCGCTACACGCTGCTCTTTCCATTGCCGTGATTTGGTGTCAATCGGGGTAATTTATGGCATTGATGCCAGCTGTGAATTGCCAGCTAGCATCAAGCGCTGGTATTAGTAATGGGTGAGCATCTAGCAGACACCCCCATTACTAGTCCAGTAGAAATATAAAAATAATATTTATTTGAACAAACAATCCCCGGCTACAACCCTTGTTCCTCAATTTATTAAAAATGTATTTAAAAAAAAAGTTCACCACAATCTATAGTGATGTCCCATGACATTCCCCAAAAGTGATTCTAAAGGACATAAAAAGAGAAAATGATTAAAGAAATAAAGACAAAAGACCCTGCAAAAACACTAACCCAAGGTCTGGTGTAATCCAAAAGCGGGTCCCAGGATGTTCCCATACTACTGACTGTCCCACCCTATGAAGAACAGATCTTTCCTCATTGACAGGCTTTTTGAAACTTTCTTACTTCATGTGTTCAATAGTTTTTTCCTTTGTCATTTCTCATTATTACACTTAATTTAATTTAGAGACATCTATGATTTGATTTCTTTGCTTTCGTTGATTGGATAGGTTGTTGCTGACATTTGGGTTGAAATTCATGTCAATAGCACCTTTAGAAATATATTTACTTAGAAAATTGGTGACGTGTTCAGTACTTATTTGACCTGCTGTATAGTGTTGAGCAAGTATGTTCCCCACAGTTTAGTACTTGATTGAGCGTCAGGTTGCTTGGGTACTCACAGAGCTCAGCTGAGTTATGCAGGCACTCAAATGTGTAGTTCGTGAAAGAATGACCACAAAGCACAGGAACACTGTCCCCATTGGAGCTAACAATCTAAAGTCCCTATCTGTATGTCTTTGGAGTGTGGGAGGAAACCGGAGTACCCGGAGGAAACCCACGCAAACATGGGGAGAACATACACAGGCTTACTTCATGCATGATGTGTGCAAGGATCCTAGTGAGAGCAATTCAAAGTCTCGAAAAGACCCTCACTGGGGATGAAATAATGTTTTTGGATGTAATGTATCAAAAGTTAAAAAAAATCTGCCCTCCCCCAGTAATGCTCTCTTTATAGCTGGCTGTGTGTGGGCGGAAAGCCAAACTGCCTAATCATTGACTACCATTGCACTTGTAAAGCCTGCTTTACACGTTGCAATTTCGCATACGATATCATATGCGATTTGCAACACCCCCATCGTATGTGTGGCACATTCAATTTGTTGAACGTGCCGCACAAACGATTAACCCCAGTCACACATACTTACCCTTCCATACGACCTCGATGTGGGCGGCGAACGTCCACTTCCTGGAGTGGGAGGGACATTCGGCGTCACATCAACGTCATGCTGCAGCTGGCCAATAGAAGAGGAGGGGCGGAGCTGAGCGGGACATAAACAGCCCACCCACCTTCTTCCTTCCGCATTACCGAACGGGAGCCGCAGGATGCAGGTAAGATCTGTTCATTGTTCCCGGGGTGTCACACACTGCGATGTGTGCTACCCTGGGTACGATGAACAATCTGACGTACAATTTATGAGGAATGTACAACGTGCATGCGATGAACGTTTTACCATTAAATCGCAATCACAGCTGTTACACACTGCAATGTACCTTACAATGCTGGATGTGCATCACTTACGACGTGACCCCGCCGACACATCGTAAGATACATTGCAAGGTGTAAAGGTGGCTTTACTCGAGTTGACAACTTTCAGAGTGTCTGACCTGCTCGACTCGAGTACCGAGTACCAGAGCGTTTTAGAGCTCGTCCATCTCTACTGCTGTATACTTTTTTGTTTTAATTTAGGAAAAGGGGTGCTTACTGCTTTTAGGGCTGCTTGATTTCCTCAGTACACATTGTGAGTTATAGATAATTTAGTAACAAAAATATATACAGTGGAACCTTGGTTTAAGAGTAACTTGGTTTGAGAGAGTTTTGCAAGGCAAGCTTTTTACAAATTTGTAACTTGGTTTAAGAGCATTGATTTACAAGAAGAGCAAAAACCGTGCATACGTCTGGTTCTGTCCTTTCACCACGCTCAGACCCTCACTGGAGGTAACTTTCTGTACATATGTACTGTATACAGTATGTAGTGACCAGAAAAGCCACTACTAATGTGTGTTCTGTATTATCTATGTGATTACATTTGTGACACCTATTCCCCACCTTGGGAGGAGGTAAATTATTTAGCTTTGCGCTGCCCTCTACTGCCTTGCTTTGGTATTGCAATTGATTTGAAAGCAAGGAAGTGGCTGTTGGGGGCGGAGCTTGAGGAGGCAGTTTAAAAGAAAAACCGGTTAGATGCGGTTGAGTTGCTGTGATGCAGCAGAAAAAAAGAGACCTCCATTGAGATATGCGGGGAGTGTAATTATCACCCTATTCGGAGTGCCCCGTTTCTGTAACAACAGAGTACTGAAAAACGCAGTTAATCCAATTGATAGTGACATCCATCCTCCCGAGGCCGGGATAGGAAAAACGCTTCAACTAGTCCACTGTGTAAGAGATCTCTTTATTTATTGCTATGAAATGACTGTCTATTGGAAATGGAAAAACAACTTTGATTGACTAAAGGTTGGCTACAAGATTTCAATAAAGTTCCTCATTTACGTTTTCACAGAATCCAGTGTCTGTCTTCCTTCAGCGGCCTTATACTTGGCAGATATCACCACAACTCAGTCTCCTATCTCTGTTATTTTTCTCTTTATAATTTGCCACCTAACCTAGGGATTTGCTGGAGCCATCGGAGACACCGTGACCTGAACATCCTCTGAGGTAGTAGGCCCGGCTTCTCAGAAGGCGGTGCGGCAAATTACAAGTATACCATTGTACTATTGCACAGTACAGTATATACTATATAGCATGTCTATCAATTTGAATTTGTGAATTATAGTATTGTACTTTCTTTCTGCTAACCAGTACAGCACCTTGCTTGTATTGTACCTCTCGCACACCAACAATTTTTTTGTAAGCTAAAGTGCAGTTTAATTTATTTTTATGTTTTTTATTGTACTGTACAGTATTTTGTATTAGTGTACAGTAATTTTATATGAATACAATACATTATTTTGTATTACTGTAATAAATTAGTATAAATCCAGCAAATATTTTTGGGTTGTGGAATGAATTATCTGTGTTTCAATTATTTCCTATGGAAAAATTCGCTTTGATATAAGAGTAACTTGGTTTAAGAGCACACTCCTGGAACGAATTATGCTCGTAATCCAAGGATCCACTGTAATTGGTGGAGGAAGGTTGAACTTGTTAAACATAGGTTTTTTTTCAATTTATGTATCTTTGGAACTATAGGTAACACTTCTGTTTCTATATTTACTCAATATATACTGCCACAACTGTTTTTCTCCTTCCCATATTAATATTTCTGCTTCACGTCAATTGTCTTAGAATTTTTTATGTATTTATTTATTTATGTATTTATTTTTTATTTTACTCACTTATATAGTGCTATTAATTCCCCAGCGCTTTACAGACGGGAACATTTTTACTGCACTATTCCTGTGTCCTGTTGTGTATAAATATGTGACTTCAGATTTTGTGTTATACTGAATCTTATCCTGGAAAAAAAGAACAAATACAAGCACGTTATATTGACTTATAGTAGCATAATTAAGACAAATTTAAAAGAATGTGGTAAATTGCAATTTCTCAGTTTTAAGTTTTTTGGAAATTTAGTCAAGTTTTTGTATTAAATTTATTTTTAAAATATTTTTAGTAGATTTTTTTTTTGCCAATTACAATTTGAATTAAAAGAACTAAAAATGTTGCAATTTTCACACTGGCCACTTAGGCTTTTCTTTAGGGTACGCTATAGTATACACATGGATGCAAGCTTTCGATCATCACACTGTGATTCTGTTGTTGCAGCTGAGTTAATATTGGTGTGTTAAAAATTAATGAATAAATAAATAATTTTATTTGTACAGCAGCAACATATTCTGCACTTAACTGAAGTGGTCTAGTGTACAATTGCAAACAAGGAAAAAAATAAATTAGTAGAGACTGTGATTTTTACCACACCAAGCAGATAGTAGTTTGCTTAGAGTAAACAGATCTGATTATCTTCCTGTGAAAAAAAGGATCAGATATTTTGAAATTCAACGTAAGTGTCCTTTTGGTCCCTAATATAGTCTGAACAAAATTTGACTAAACATTCAGCACACAGTATCGGCGAGTTTGGTGACCACAGTCTAATATACATGGCTAGCTTTAGCTATTGTGTTTTTGTTAATGAAAAAAAAAAACATAATTTTGCCTGAAAGGCATTATTCTTTATAGTTTACTTGAGACCAGTGATTTGTCAGAGAGAAAGATGATAAATTACAGTTGAATACAGAACAAAAAAGAAAGTCATATTTTGGATCAAGAAAGGTGGTGAAAAACTCAGTTTTTAATATCTGGCACTGAAATAGAAATTTGGTTATTGACCAACAGGAAATTTAAAAGCCAAAAACATTGCTCTCAGCGAGTGTTAACAGCTTCACAGCATTACACAGGGTTCATGTAATTGGCTGGCTGCACGTTTGTATTCCCTCAGAAAATCACGTTAATGTTCTTGTTTAGTTCACCTTAGAGAATACTTTACCTATGCCTCTATTTTTCATTTAATATCTAGTCCCTTACTAACATGTGCAGGAGATTGGTCAAATTGGTCAGCGACTGGTTCCTGAGACCCCCACTAAGTGTTAAAAAAAGAAATAATGAAAACCCGCTTTGCTGCATGCTTCTCAGTAGACATAAGTGCTGACCTCCTGCGTGTGCATCTGTAGAAGTGATCAAGTCTCAACATTCTTTTATGCTATATTTTTTCTACCTGTACTGCAAAAGATGTTTTATACTAAATGTATTATATGGTTTTGATTTGTTATAAATGTGTGTTAACATGTAAATGCTGCTAGCGGAGTGTAGGTTCTTGATGTAGCAATGCCAGGGCCATTTGGCAGAGTGTGCCACCTAGTGGGCAGGCTGGAGCAGAGTTAGATTAGATATCTGATAGGACATGGTTAAGTCAAGGTAGAGTAGGTATGACAGATGGCAAGTGGGTTAGCTAGCAGTGCGGGTCTCGTGTGATGCCAGACCTGAATAGGGTTCAAGTAAGAGAAGATGTGGCTATAGTTAAATTCTGCTAGCGGAGTGTAGGTTCTCAATGTAGCAAAGCCAGGGCCGTTTGCTAGAGAGTGCCAAGCAACCAGGCGGGCTGGAGCAGAGGTAGATTAGAAATCAGATAGGACATGGTTAAGTCAAGGTAGAGGTGACAGATGGCAAATGGATTGGCTTGTTAGTGCAAGGTGCAGGTCTCATGTAGTACCAGTCTTGAATAGGGTTCAAGTAAGAGAATAAATGACTATGGTGTCAGGGCCAGTTGGGGAATCCTGAGGTAACCTTGTAACATCCGGAGCCTATGGCTCACCCCATTGGCCTTAGAGGGTTGAGCGACCAAAGAAGCTGTCGGGGTCCAAAAGCAGATGAAGGTGTAAGGAAAGGGGGGATGGAGACACAGACCCAGCAGCTTTAGGATGAGTTCCAAGATAGCAGGGGGCAGGTCAAGAAAGAGTACTCTAGAAACAGTAGAAGCAGAATTGTGAGGAGAGAGGCCATGTCTGTCATAATGGTGTGAAGAATAAACTGAACATGTTTGGTTGCCAACTGGACTCAGGTGTTACATGGGTTTCTATTTTGTCAATGACGAGGACAAGCAGCAGGGTGATGGCTATAAGCCTGAATAAATCAGTAAGTGTAATGCACCTCAATCAAAGTCACATCCATACATGATGTTTGGTGTTTTCATGGGAAAGAAGGATGGCACCGATACGTGCTTTCCTTTAAATTCAAACAGGATGGTACAGTATATGGGCTCAGTAGAAAGTTTGTGATCCTGTACTGCTCGGTAGTAGAGGACTCTTAGCCTTTCTATTGAGCCCATCACTGTTCTATACAGGAGCTTATGCAGTAGCACAGTACTTTCTGATGACAAGTCTTTGTGAGATATCAGAACCTTACAAATTCACACATTATATACTTGAACACAACTTAATTATAATTAATATCCCTGTCACTAAAATCAAAAATAATATTCTGCTAAGGAGAGAACAAAGTGGTGTTGCCTTCAAAATGATTTATTTGTCCAAATATATCTATCTTTTTATATTAGCTATCCCAAACTCACATATCCATCTTCTAGTGCTGATCACTTCCGCCAGTTTTAACTCCTTGGCTGTGCTGGTAGACATTCAAGAAGTCTCATGTGTAATGCCCCTGTTGACAGCACTTTTCATCAATCAGAATATTGTTCTGACTTACTAGTCTGGGAATCGGTCAGTGAACCAATCGTAGGGTGGGTATTGTATTTTATATTCCACTCTGGTGAGCTATTTGTATTATGATTCTTATGTTCCAACTTTACATTGTCACGTTTGTCTTACTACCAGATGTTCTATTTTTCTCCTTGTCATGGTACTGACTGATCCTCTGGTTCAGACACTGACTAATTGGATTTTCTCTTGGCTTGATCTGTGGCCCCTGCAGTGAAGACCACACTAGAGGCATTAAATGGTGAAAAGCGGGGAACCCATTAGTTGGAGGCCTAGTTTGAGCTACCTTCTCTTGATTTCTTCTGCAGAATGAACAGCATAATTTTTCCATTTTACTGATAAGGAAAGGCACCCAGATTCATCCTACTACAGATATCTCAAGATCCAGGATTGTATTTTTTTTTTCAATTACAAAATTAAATTACAGTTTTATGGTTTTTAACTTTCATTTAAACTTGTACATACATAATGAAAATTTATAATCAACAACATCAATATTAAGTATTATAAATGTCTAATCTTTAAAAGTAGTTAATGTTGATATGAACAAAATAGTGAAAAATAAAAGCAAATCAGATAGAAAATTTACATGGTGCAGTTCTCATTTGTGTAGTCAAGAAGAAGACTTTAATTTGTGGTTTATAACAGCACACGCCTTTGTGTTATAGCTAGCGACTTTGGTATGAAAAGATCAGATAATCTCTGCGGTGACCTGTCATATATTCATACATGGAAATGAAGTCAGCCATGAGATTTCATGAAAGCAATAAATGTAAATCATTATGATAGAGATATAATGACAGGTGAAGTTAGCTAATATGGAACAATATAGCTTGGAGAGAAATGTAAATGACTCAAGTACAGAACAACACAGAACAAGATCATATTTATCCACCATGTAGAGCAGTGTTCCCCAACCGCTGTGACCTTGAGAGCCACATTCAGCTTTCAGAAAGGATCATGAGCAACATCCAGCCCCTCACAGTAGTGACACTCAAAGCTCCCATTATCAATATAATGACAACCAAAGCTTTGCCACAGAAATAATACTGAGGCAGTATACCAAGATTCAGGGCAGAGGCACAATGATCATGGTTGCAAAGGGTGCGATCAGGCCCGTGCTGGAGGGGTCCCACCGAAACCAGTGTCTATTTCAGCTGGATGTACATCTAAGGACACACTTTCAGCTGAAATGTATCATGGAGCTAAAACATTTCAGGTCCCTGCATTGCAATACATGCCAGTGGCCAATAAGAGGCCAGCATCTGACATCGGCATGCCTGGCATTCGCGTTACATGGCAGTTATGTTGTGTGTTGCTCATAGCAGGTACACTAATGTCAGCATTAGAGAACAGCAGCAGAATGGGGGACATATATACCAGCAAAGGGCCCAGGGTGGGGAGCGACAAGCAAAAGGGTAAAAATGTTTTGAACTTTTGCCTTTTTGGCAAAATATCTCACCATCCACTATATTTTCAAACGTGAGGCTACTTTCATTTTATAGACAATCATCTTGGCTATATCATACATATATTTTACTTGCAACTATTTAGCATATTATTTTTATGCAGATCTTGGTCATGTCACTGCACTGTTACTGTCTTCCTTCTAAAAATCTAAATTTAAAATGTTATTATTTTGGAAATCCACCTTTGGCTTTTTTGCAAAACGAGTTGTACTTTTGAATTACGCTATTCATCCTGTGACAAAGTATACTGGTAAACAGGAATTAAACCTACAAATGCTGTGAAATTGCAAAAAAGTGTAATTCCGCAATTATTTTTTTATTTACCATGTTTAGTATATAGTAAAACTGGCTTGGCAATAGGATTCTCCAGGTAAGTGTGAGTACATAAATACCAAACATTTTTAGTTGTTGTTTCTTTTTGTTTTGTTTTTTTGTTTTTTGTATTTAAGTGGTAAAAAAAAGAGGGAGGTGGAGAGAGGGACTGATCACCCGAGGCTGGTTTCTGGGCATGCTCAGTAGAGCAAGCAGGATCCTGTCTATCAGCATGCCAGCGTTCACATGCGTTTGCATGCTGTTTAGTCAGGATCCAGCAATTTGCAGTATTTGGACACAGCTCAAAAAAGCTACAAGTAGCATTTTGGAAAAAAGTTAAAAAACTGCAAGTTGCTGGATCCTTACTATAACGCACGCAAACGCATTTCAACGCATATTGACGCGAGTCCATTGCAAATGCATTGAAATGAAAACGCATTTGCACTGGATCCATTTTTGCGTTAAAAAAACGTTCATGACGGATGTTAAAAAAACGTAGTGTGAAAGCAGCCTTAGCATGATTTTGCAATGTAAAGAAATGGCTGTAATCATGCTGTAATGCTGATGAAATTGATATCTTCGATGAAGAAATCAACTTTGTTGTTTTATCAGCATTTGAAATGTTCTGCTGATTAGATTTTGGTGCCCAAGGACCAAACTGTACACTATGTCCACTATGTCTTCTCCTCCCTGTCTGTGATTCCCCAGCTCCTTTGAATGCCAGTCTTTAAATAACAGGTCACTGCTTTTTCAGTGACCTTCCTCCTCTGTTTGAAAATTGCTCTTCAAACAGAAGCAGGTCATAGACGGACAGGCCGGGGAATGGGAATCGCAGACAGGGAGAAGAAAGGCCAGAGTACAGTCTGGCCCCAGTGCACTGAAATCTAATTAGCACAACATTTCAAATGGTGATTAAAGAAGAACAACAAAGTGGATTTCTTCAACAAAGGTATCTCTTTAATCTTTATTCCAGCACCATTACAGTCATATTTTGTCTTTCGTGTTGTCGTGTCAAAACGTGTTGACAGGTTCACTTTAAGCCATTGGACTTGTTTTGAAATAATACGCAAGAGAATGTAATGCTCCCATCTGTTTCAGGTAAAAACTGTGACCTTTATTCTAGGCATCATTACACACGGCTTTTACTTGCACCATATGGAAGTGCTAGCATAATGTGGATAATTGATTGATATATAGATGGATACATAGTAGACATTCTTTAAATTTATCATTTTTTAAATATAGTCAATAATATTATTATTTACAGAGACAGATCACTCAGTAATGTGTGGTCCCTTTCCCTGGGTGTTAGCTGTAACATCAAATACTACAGCAATACTAAGATATGAACTTCTGCCTAATTACATTTCACACAGATATTAAATAAGAGAAATTAGATTACTTTCAGAATGAAATCCCACAAACAAACACACATCTGCTGAATCCGAGCTGTGCGAAAACAACATGCATATTTCTTCCTGTTGTTAAATGGCATCATTGGAGATATATTATAAACTCACTGTAGACAATACACACAATATACAATTACAATACTAATCTACATATTATCTGGGGCATTTCTGAGTACAGAACTACTTGCCAGACAAAGGCATGTTGCCGAAATGTGTGTTCGGGTTTTGGCACCACACCACTACGTGGTATACATATATCACCTTATTGCTGTATGTTCATTGTTTTGCCTGTATTGCTTTCCTTTTTTAGTACTATTGCTGATCACATGCTTGCACTTACTGTTATAACATTATATGTATTGATTCTCTACTACAAACTTGCTTCATTTGCGTAGAGAAACCCAAAACAAATCCAACTACAATATAGTTCCAAGAAAAAAAAAATCAATAAACAACCAAAAAGACTTCTTGAAAATTCAAAAAGGTATCAGTAATCTTTATTAAATAACAATAAAAATATTTCACATACAATGGCTTTTATGTGAAATATTTGTATTGTTATTTAATTTCCAAGAAGTCTTTTTGGTTCTTATCTCATTTGTGTAGTAGTGCCATCCTTTGGAAGACTTACATTTTTGATCTGGGTTGTTTTTACATTTTTCTATATCCAATTATATCCAATAAAGTTATATACTTTTTACGTCATTGGCTTCTTGTGCATAATTTCTCTTTGTTGGCTCTATATTTGTGTAAGGCTGAGCCTATGGTTATAATTTGGTACATTTATTTACTTTACATATTTATCTAAGTCTCAGATCTATTTTTTGGGTTGTTGTACCCTAACCTATTGATCAGTAAGTCTTCACATAAATTAAAGTGTATCATAAATACAGTTCTTAAACTTAAATAAATACACCCTTATTTGTAAATAGTTTTACAATAGTTTTCATTTCCTACACTTTCCTGCAGCTCATGTTACCCAGTGACTACTTTATTCAACAGTTCTCTATGATTAAAACATTGTGTGCATTTTTAATACTAATATTTGGTCTCATTTTGACATGTGTTAAAGGTATTAAGAACAGCTTGTGCCTACTTTTTGACATTTGATAGGGGACGACTTGTGAGTACAGCTTGACAGATCCTCTACTTTTGTTTCTTCAGTAAATTAACCAGTAACATATAAAATGCTCGGATGTTGTACGTTCCACTGTACATAAAAAGATGACTATACTCGTATACTAGCTGTACTACCCGGCTTCGCCCGGGTTAATAACTGCTGTTAACAAAATAGAATGTATTATATTATTATTATATTATATATTATATTAAACGTTATATATACTGCATATTAGTGATGAGCGAGTATGCTTGTCACTACTCGGTACTCGCACGAGTATCACTGTACTCGGGCTACTCGGCGGGTACCGAGTAATTTCGCGATACTCGTGCTGTACTCGTGGTCTTCATCCCTGCATGTTGGCGCTCTTTTGAGAGCCAGCCCTCATGCAGGGATTGGCTGGCAGACCACTGCAATGCCACAGCCCTGTTAGTTGTGGAATTGCAGTGATTGGCCGGCCCGCACAGCGTGACCGAGCCTTTATACCGGCGGGCGCGCTGTGCTCTGCACACAGCCATCTCATATTCCCTGCTTTCCCCGCCTACAGGCGCCTATGATTGGTTGCAGTGAGACACGCCCCCACACTGAGTGACAGGTGTCTCACTGCACCCAATCACAGCAGCCGGTGGGTGTGTCTATACGTAGTAAAATAAATAAATAAATAATTAAAAAAAACGGCGTGCGGTCCCCCCAATTTTAATACCAGCCAGATAAAGCCATACAGCTGAAGGCTGGTATTCTCAGGATGGGGAGCCCCACGTTATGGGGAGCCCCCCAGCCTAACAATATCAGTCAGCAGCCGCCCAGAATTGCCACATACATTAGATGCGACAGTTCTGGGACTGTACCCGGCTCTTCCCGATTTACCCTAGTGCGTTGGCAAATTGGAGTAATAAGGAGTTAATGGCAGCCCATAGCTGCCACTAAATCCTAGATTAATCATGTCAGTCGTCTCCCCGAGATTCCTTCCATGATTAATCTGTAAATTACAGTTAAAAAACATACACACCTGAAAAATCCTTTATTAGAAATAAAAAACAATAACGAAGTCCCTCATCACCAATTTATTACCCCGACAAAGCCCTCCATGTCCGTCGTAATCCACGGACCTCCAGCGTCGCGTCCAGCTCTGCTGCATGCAGGTGACAGGAGCTGCAGAATACACCGCCGCTCCTTTCAGCTTCACACAGCAACTGAGGTGAGTAGCACGATCAGCTGCTGTCAGTCAGGTAACTCACAGCCACCGCTGGATCCAGCGGTGGCCGCGATTAACCTCAGTGACAGCTCAGCTGATCGCAATACTCACCTCAGTTGCTGCGTGGAGCTGACCGGTGCGGCGGTGAGTAGCGCGATCAGCTGAGCTGTCACTGAGGTTACCCGCGGCCACCGCTGCATCCACCGCTGGATCCAGGTAACCTCAGTGACAGCTCAGCTGATCGCGCGGCTGTCTTCAGTTGCTGTGTGAAGCTGACAGGAGCGGCTGTGTGTTCTGCAGCTCCTGTCACCTTCATGCAGCACAGCTGTATGCGACGCTGGAGGACTTTGGATTACGCCGGACATGGAGGGTTTGTCGGGGTTAATAAATTGGTGATGAGGGACTTTGTTAGTGTTTTTTATTTCTAATAAAGGATTTTTCGGGTGTGTGTGTTTTTTAACTGTAATTTACAGATTAATCATGGAAGGAATCTCGGGGAGGCGCCTGACATGATTAATCTAGGATTTAGTGGCAGCTATCGGCTGCCATTAACTCCTTATTACCCCGATTTGCCAACGCACTAGGGTAAATCGGGAAGAGCCGGGTACAGTCCCAGAACTGTCGCATATAATGTATGCGGCAATTCTGGGCGGCTGCTGACTGATATTGTTAGGCTGGGGGGCTCCCCATAACGTGGAGCTCCCCATCCTGAGAATACCAGCCTTCAGCCGTATGGCTTTATTTGGCTGGTATTAAAATTGGGGAAACCGCACGCCATTTTTTAAATTATTTAATTATTTATTTCACTGCACAGTATACACACACCCACCGGCTGCTGTGTTTGGGTGCAGTGAGACACCTGTCACTCAGCGTGGGGGCGTGTCTCACTGCAACCAATCATAGGCGCCGAAAAGCAGGAAAGCAGGGAATACGAGATTGATTAATGAGCGGCCGGCTTTTTCAAAAGAGGAAAAGCCGCCGGAGTTTAGTGAACAGCTGTGCAGCACCGTGGCAGTGATCGGGGAACAGTAAGTATGAGAGAGGGGGGAGACTGACCGACAGACTGTGAGAGGGGGACAGACAAGACAGAGAGAGACAGACAGAGCGAGACCGACCGACGGGAGATAGAATGAAAAAAAAAATGACCGACATCGCTAGTAAAAAGCACAAAACGTGCGTTTTGGACATCGGAGTGCCACACAATGTTTTTACGTAAAATCTTTCATGAAATAATCTCAAAAAGTAACATACACCAGCTCTATCTCACTATTGGGTATGTGCCCTTAACATTTCCGCCATGAAAATTCATTTTGGTGTCATTTTGGAAGGTTTTCTGGTGAGTCCGTAAAAATGGCGTAAAACTCGGACAAAATTGTTCACAGCTGTGACTTTTGAGTGATAAATGCTTCAAGGGGTCTTCCCCATGCTGTTCCCATGTCATTTGAGCACTCTTCTGAGACTTTTGTGACATTTTTAGGGTTTCTACATGCTGCCAGGGGTCATTTCAGAAAAATACTCGGGTCTTCCATAGGATAACATTGGGCTCGGTGCTCGGCCCGAGTACACGAGTATCTTGGGATGCTCGGCCCGAGCCTCGAGCAACCGAGCTTTTTGGTACTCGCTCATCACTACTGCATATCTAATATATAAAGCTGAATGTGTGTGTGTGTGTGTGTGTGTGTGTGTATGTCCGGGATTGGCATCTGCACCATCGCAGCTACAGCCACAAGAATTTGCACACACACACTTCTGGACCCCAAGAGCATCATAGGCTATGTTTTGAGGGGAAATTTTAACCCCGCGCTTTACAGTTATTCACCAAAAAACCTGCCTCCATTAAAGCGAATGGAGCTGGGAGCCACAGTGCAGCCCGAACTTCAGAAGAATGCGCAGCCATGCCCTTAAATGGAATGTTGGCGTTTCACAATGCAGCCAGGGAAAGAGACAGACACAGACAGGGAAAGGCAGACACAGACAGGGTAAGAAACAGACATATACAGGGTAAGAGACAGACACAAAGAGACATACACAGACAAAGAGATAGACTTACAGGGAAAGAGACAGACAGGGAAAGAGAGGGAAAGAGACAGACAGGGTAAGAGACAGACAAAGACAGGTAAAGAGACAGACAATGAGACAGACACAGAGAAAGAGACAGAGGGAAAGAGACAGACAGGGAAAGAGAGGGAAAGAGACAGATAGGGAAAGAGAGGGAAAGAGACAGACAGGGAAAGAGACAGACAGGGAAAGTGACAGAGATAGATAGACAGACAGGGAAAGAGATAAATAGACAGACAGGGAAAGAGATTGAGACAGACGAAGAAAGAGACAGAGACAGTTTCATATATCTAATAACTGATGGACTGTAATATTTCTGGATTGAAATAGGGTTTATTGTACTAACAGAAAATGTGCAATCCACACTTAAACATAATTTGACAGGTGCAAATGTATGGGCACCCTTATCAATTTCTTGATTTGAACACTCCTAACTACTTTTTACTGACTTACTAAAGCAGTAAATTGGTTTTGTAACCTCATTGATCTTTGAACTTTATAGGCAGGTGTATCCAATCATGAGAAAAGGTATTTAAGGTGTCCACTTGCAAGTAGTTCTAGTATTTGAATCTCCTATGAAGAGTGGCATCATGAGCTCCTCAAAACAACTCTTAAATGATCTGAAAACAAAGATTATTCAACATAGTTGTTCAGGGGAAGGATACAAAAAGTTGTCTCAGAGATTTAAACTGTCAGTTTGCACTATGAGGAACATAGTAAGGAAATAGAAGAACACAGGTACAGTTCTTGTTAAGCCCAGAAGTGGCAGGCCAAGAAAAATATTAGAAAGGCAGAGAAGAAGAAGAATGGTGAGCAGTCAAGGACAATCCACAGACCACTTCTAAAGACCTGCAGCAGCATCTTGCTGCAGATGGTGACAATGTGCATCGGTCAACAATACAGCGCACGTTGCACAAGGAGAAGCTGTATGGGAGAGTGATGGGAAAGAAGCCGTTTCTGCAAGCACGCCACAAACAGAGTGGCCTGAGGTATGCAAAAGCACATTTGGACAAGCAAGTTACATTTTGGAAGAAGGTCCTGTGGACTGATGAAACAAAGATTGAGTTGTTTGGTCATACAAAAAGGCGTTATGCATGGAGGCAAAAAAACATGGCATTCCAAGAAAAGCACTTGCTACCCCCAGTAAAATTTGGTGGAGGTTCCATCATGCTTTGGGGCTGTGTGGCCAATGCCGGCACCGGGAATCTTGTTAAAATTGAGGTTCGCATGGAATCAACTCAGTATCAGCGGATTCTTGACAAAAATGTGCAAGAATCAGTGACGAAGTTGAAGTCACGCAGGGGATGGATATTTCAGCAAGACAATGATCCAAAACATCGCTCCATCCCAGTCCTCAGACCTGAATATCATTGAACATCTGTGGGATGATTTGAAGCGTAGTGTCCATGCTCAGCGACCATCAAACTTAACTGAACTGGAATGGTTTTGTAAACAGGAATGGTCAAATATACCTTCATCCAGGATCCAGGAACTCATTAAAAGCTACAGGAAGCGACTAGAGGCTTTTTGCAAAAGGAGGATCTACAAAATATTAATGCCACTTTTATGTTGAGGTGCCCATACTTTTGCACCTGTCAAATTTTGTTTAAATGCGGATTGCACATTTTCTGTTAGTACAATAAACCTCATTTCAATCCAGAAATATTACTCAGTCCATCAGTTATTAGATATATGAAACTGAAATAGCTGTTGCAAAAACCCAAATTGTTATAAAGAAAAAAGGTTAACATTAATAGGGGTGCCCAAACTTTTTCATATGACTGTATATACATATATATATATTTACAGTGCCTACAAGTAGTCTTCAACCCCCTGCAGATTTAGCAGGTTTGATAAGATGCAAATAAGTTAGAGCCTGCAAACTTCAAACAAGAGCAGGATTTATTAACAGATGCATAAATCTTTCAAACCAACAAGTTATGTTGCTCAGTTAAATTTTAATAAATTTTCAACATAGTGTGGGTCAATTATTATTCAACCCCTAGGTTTAATATTTTGTGGAATAACCCTTGTTTGCAAATTACAGCTAATAATCGTCTTTTATAAGACCTGATCAGGCCGGCACAGGTCTCTGGAGTTATCTTGGCCCACTCCTCCATGCAGATCTTCTCCAAGTTATCTAGGTTTTTTGGGTGTCTCATGTGGACTTTAATCTTGAGCTCCTTCCACAAGTTTTCAATTGGGTTAAGGTCAGGAGACTGACTAGGCCACTGCAACACCTTGATTTTTTCCCTCTTGAACCAGGCCTTGGTTTTCTTGGCTGTGTGCTTTGGATCGTTGTCTTGTTGGAAGATGAAATGATGACCCATCTTAAGATCCTTGATGGAGGAGCGGAGGTTCTTGGCCAAAATCTCCAGGTAAGCCGTGCTATCCATCTTCCCATGGATGCGGACCAGATGGCCAGGCCCCTTGGCTGAGAAACAGCCCCACAGCATGATGCTGCCACCACCATGCTTGACTGTAGGGATGGTATTCTTGGGGTCGTATGCAGTGCCATCCAGTCTCCAAACGTCACGTGTGTGGTTGGCACCAAAGATCTCGATCTTGGTCTCATCAGACCAGAGAACCTTGAACCAGTCTGTCTCAGAGTCCTCCAAGTGATCATGAGCAAACTGTAGATGAGCCTTGACATGACGCTTTGAAAGTAAAGGTACCTTACGGGCTCATCTGGAACGGAGACCATTGCGGTGGAGTACGTTACTTATGGTATTGACTGAAACCAATGTTCCCACTGCCATGAGATCTTCCCGGAGCTCCTTCCTTGTTGTCCTTGGGTTAGCCTTGACTCTTCGGACAAGCCTGGCCTCGGCACGGGTGGAAACTTTCAAAGGCTGTCCAGGCCGTGGAAGGCTAACAGTAGTTCCATAAGCCTTCCACTTCCGGATGATGCTCCCAACAGTGGAGACAGGTAGGCCCAACTCCTTGGAAAGGGTTTTGTACCCATTGCCAGCCTTTTGACCCTCCACGATCTTGTCTCTGATGGCCTTGGAATGCTTCTTTGTCTTTCCCATGTTAACCAAGTATGAGTGCTGTTCACAAGTTTGGGAAAGGGTCTTAATTAGTCAGAAAAGGCTGGAAAAAGAGATAATTAATCCAAACATGTGAAGCTCATTGTTCTTTGTGCCTGAAATACTTCTTAATACTTTAGGGGAACCAAACAGAATTCTGGTGGATTGAGGGGTTGAATAATAAATGACCCTCTGAATAAACTTTTCACAATTTTTAAAAAAAAAATAAAAAAAAGAAATAACATTCTTTTTTGCTGCAGTGCATTTCACACTTCCAGGCTGATCTACAGTCCAAATGTCACAATGCCAAGTTAATTCCGAATGTGTAAACCTGCTAAATCTGCAGGGGGTTGAATACTATATATATATATTTATTTTTATATATATATATATATATAATTATACCTCCTATGCATGGAAGTATTCACTATTATGAACAGATACTAGAGATGAGCAGATATATTTGCAAGGAGTTGAATTCTACTCATTCATTATAAAAATCTATACTCACCAATAGATGATTTTTTTTGCAATTTGCTGAATCATAAAGGGTCATCAAGAAGATTAAAAATTAAATAGAAATGCTTGTACTTACCATGCCACAGACTTCCTTGGTGAAACTCCTAATTACTGCTGCCAAAGCCTGACTTCCTGGATTGCTTTACACTAGGCCAGGGAGTCAGGTTCTGATGAGGTGAGGGACGTTTACGCGCATGTGTTGTGCGTGAAAGGTCACAATGTGACCTTACATGTACTTATTCTGAAAGGATCCAAGTCTTATAAAAGCTGGAAGTCCCAGCCTAGCATGGAGAAGCTCAGGGATTTAGAACTTGGTGGTAATAAGATGAACTGAGGACCAGATACGGTACAGGGATGAGCAGAGGGGCTGGAGATGTCTCAAAACTATACAATATAACAAATGTTTTCTATACTTTATTTATTGAATTCTGCCCTTTTTGAAACTCAAAACATGCCAGGGGGGTTAATCACCGGTGTTCCACATTCACACCTTACATAAAGCTTAGGAGCCTTCCCACAGGGGGTGGCTCAGGGTAAGCAGGGGGGGTGGCCATCACGAGGTATGGGACTTCCCCGGTCACTGAAGCCAGCCACCCGGGGGGGCGGGTTCCACTTGGGGTAGAAGTAGGAGCAAACTCATACAATATTCAGTCAGTCTACCCAGGACACCAGTTCTGGAACTCAATCACCACTTTCTTCTCTTCTATTCAAGGGGTCTGGGGCTTGGAGCGGAGTGCTCAACCCAGGTTCCCCATGGCTGGAATAGCAACTCTGAAAAAGGACTTTCTTCTTTCAAACACTGGTGACTGCTTCTAACTTATCTGAGGTCGACGGGGCACATCACGGTGAGTGACCAGTACTACCCGGGTGAGCGGCACAAAGAGTGAGTAAAGACACCTGGAACCGCAGCATCTGACTCGGACTCATATTACCAGCGCCGTCGCCCCACACCTATGTGCCAAAAGCCATCTCCATCACTACTCCCCTCATCATCCTTCC
The DNA here is from genome assembly GCF_048569485.1 of Anomaloglossus baeobatrachus. Lineage (NCBI taxonomy): Eukaryota > Metazoa > Chordata > Amphibia > Anura > Aromobatidae > Anomaloglossus > Anomaloglossus baeobatrachus. Next base: position 206,618,163 of record NC_134358.1, read on the forward strand.
TGGGGCCCGATAGTAGTAGGAAGATTGTCATGACGCCACCTGTGGTACGCGGCCAGAGATTAGCCACCACTGCTGTCACTGTTCTCCAGGGCGGACGGTAATAGCAGCAGAGATAGTGTCACTCCCCACAGGCATCATCCTCCCTCCTTATTGGTGTACACCTCGGGGCATGAAGGCGGGCAGGTCCCTGCGACATCCCAGATCATCACACCGGCCCGGTGACGAGTAATTCAGGTACAATACCCCGTACGTACCTGAGTTACGTACGTGATTCCCCCCAGCCTTCTGGGTGCTACATATCTATGTCATCTTTGTATAATGCTCATCTCTAGTTGGCACTTATGAATTTATTTTTTGTTCAGTCATTCATTCATAGTGGTAGCAGCCAGAACTTTATCATCTTTATATAAGTTTCGCTATATGATATCTATTTTTGTGTGTGTGTGTGGCTGTGTTCATATGTTACATAAATACACTGTTTTTTTGTTTCCTGCAGGTGTCCGCACTAAACTATGTAATATTAATATCTTCTTTGATTATTGCTGCATTTGTTATGCCTTTTCTGCATTATTTGATGTGTCATTTTTTTACAATTTTTTTATGGGTTAAATAGAGAAAAAAAGCAGACTCTGCAATGCAGGTTCAAGTATATTAAATTATCCCTGATACATCAGTAGAGGCTGTGTCTCTCAGATTTAGCTCTTGCCTGCAATGTTGGCTTTTCCATTCAAATTCGATGGTGGGGGAGAGATGACAATTTTGTAATTGTTTCTCGTTATTTTTAGAAGTTTTTAGGTCCAAAAAATTCTCACTTTTTCATCATTTCTAGAAGACAGGGACAACAAAATACACTGCTTTGTCTAGATGTATCTTTATGTACCTGTATAATCTACTTCTCAGTTTACTGCCTGCTATACATGCAAGTATACAAAAGTCTCCGATCTACCTCAGTGGGGTCTCTGGCTCATTGGTAGAGCTGCTGCTTACGAGCAGGGAGGTTATGAGTTTGAGTATCGGGCTGATCAGAGAAGAGGAGAATTGTTTATTTAGTTTATACACATGCAAAGATGTGTCAGTCCTGACCCAAGGAGGAGGAGCTATGGAGTCGGAGAAGACAATGAAAGGGATTTGGGACTCTAGCCCTGAAGTGCTGGGACAGCAGGACTGAGATCTCAAACTGGAACTGTCCCGCCAAATCCAGGATGGATGGGAGCTATCTCTCACAATGCATGAGTGTAGCATCCCTAATATTGTTTATAAGGCACAGCCGCTATCAGATGCATGGTGCTGTAGCTGTAAAGTAATGAAAGGGATATGGTGCTCATTGGAGCAGCAAGGCCTATTTATTCAGAAATAGTGAAGCCAAATAATAGTCTATCAACATTAAATCCTGGAAAATCCTTTTAAGATTTCATGGTACATTACACTACTAAAAAAGAAAAATACATTTCAAAAAATATATTTATTTGTAATTTTTTCTTTCTTTTCAAATTTAGACCATAAATATCTATTTCTATAATGAAAGGACACGGCTAAGTCTGATGTTTAGTTGAATTTTCTTTAACTTTCCTACAATGTGTAACACAAAAAAGAATTTTCAAAACCTTATCCTTATTAAAAATATATTTCTTTCCCATTTACTATCAACATGTTTACAAATAGATAAGACAATTTACCTCTGGATTTTTTTTAAGACTTTCTTTGTTGAGGTTTTCTTATTAGTTTGTGCAACAATAGAATTATTCCCCTTAGGCTAATGTCACACCACATTATAAAAATCCGTCCGATTTTCATCCTGAAAAGTGGTATGATTTTTTTTTTCCTCTAGTCATCTGGGTGCTATCAGTTTGCAGTCCATATGAAATCTATTTTTTTTTTGCTCTGCAGCTATTAATCATTTACTGGAGCATTTACAGTTTCCTGTTATACAATTGCAATGTATCAGTAAAAATCGGATGCCTTACTGTGGCTCTATAGCATCCAATTTTTTTCTTGCACCTACTTAATTTCGTAGTGAAATTGCAGCATACTGTGATTTTGTTAAGTTTCTCTCAGTGAAAAAAAATGAACAGCGCTGCCCCTTTAAATAACATTGGTCCGAGTGCTATCCGAAAAAACAAATCGGATAGCACTTATCCACTTTATAAGATGGTGTGATCAATCTATTGTGTCGAGCACTTCTAAAATGTATCACCTATCTATAGGTTAGGTTTTAAAGGGAAGATATCTTGTAAACAAATTGCTATAAACCTGCGAATATAAGGTTAATCTGCAGCTTAATGGTGTTATGAATCTTCTGCCTGGCGCCACCACCGAGAGACCCGCTGCCGGGAAGAAATTAACTTTATTCCTCCCAGCAGCCTCCCATCTATTCTCCTTCAGTCTTTTGTAAACCCAGTATAAAAGAACCCTGGATGAAGCTTTCCAAGCGAAACACATGCCATGTGTGATATCTTCCTGTTTCCCTGGTGTTATACCTTATGTCACTTTGGGTGTATTACTGTGGCAACCCTTTGCTTATATAACTTATTTTAGGACATACACATTTGGGGATTGTATTAGTGGCTTATATCCCTTGGTTTTATCTTATTTTCTAAACTGTTTCTCTTTGACAGTATGCAAATATACATTTTTTTTTTTTTGCACATGCTGTTATTTAGTGCAATCTTGTGGTAGACACTGAAATTGCAGGGTATACATTCTCATCCAGATGTTTTCCCATCCAGTTTGTTTGTTTTCTTGTGATCTTATCTTGTCTCTATACTAATACCATCTGTGTGTGGGAAGGGGGGGGGGGGTTGAATGTATTACTAAAGATGTGATTTTATCCCAAATATTTGCCTTGCACTTCTCTCTTTTGATATTGATGCCAAAGTCATACTCGCTTAGGAGACAAATATGTTGAAATTGCATATTTTGATAACACTTATATGATAACTGGCAGGCTGTAAAGTATTTTTTTTGGGTGATGATCTCCTTTACAGACTTCTAAAATTGTCTGGCAGGCGTATTCTACATGTTATGTCTTGCAGGTGTATGCCTCGTGAAATAATAATTTACTGTATATAATTGTGTATTTTTTATATTTGTGACAAAATATGTCTGTGAACATACGTTTCAAAGGAAATAACTGAAAGGAAATTGTGTTAAGGCCGACCAACGCAAGAATCTGGAGGAACCTCTCTATTAATCATCTTTCTGATCTGTTTTACATAGAAAGAAAGATACACGATATATACGTTCTTACCAATTGTCATGTGCAGGGAGATATGAATGGTTGGTTTGTCAGTAATGGAGAATATATATTCATCCATTGGAACGTGCTTTAGTTACTAAACATCTGTCTTCAGTGTTATGGAAATGCTTGCAGCTATTGGTGAGCAGCGGGATGTACATCAATGAATCAGATCATCCCGGGAATGAATGGGACCTGATCTTGATGATTGAGTTTTGTAGAATTTTGCCTGTAAAGAAAGTTTAGCTAATGTTACCTGAGTAATTTATGCAAAAAAAATTCTTCTCTGCTCTGAAAAAGTATGTACTCCTTTCCCGATGCTCCCTTATTGTATAGTTGTTAACAAATTCATTTCTAATTGTGAAACAGAATGTAAAAAAAAATGGAATTAGATTAGACACAGGTCACAGGTGCATTTTTGGTGCATTCATTTAAAAGGATTGTACAGTTTACTAAATCTATTTTCAATTACCATTCAAGGGCCACCTGAGTTAATAAAGGGGAGTTTATCATTCATAACCTCTATCAATGAGCAGAGTATGTGGCTTCTCTCTAGAGGATACAACATTACACAGGCAATTCATTTTAATTTCATTTTACATTTTAAAGGATTCTTCTAGCACTAAATAGCTGCTCAAACCACAAAGAAGTGTTTGGTGCACCCTTGGAGTGGCTGAGCATTTCAATGCACCTAATAAATTACTTGTTTTTTTTTTTTACCTATCTCTGCCCTCCTGTTCCTTGGTTGATAGTTCTGGATTTACAGGGGTCAAAAGAAAATAAGCAAAGAAAGTAGATAGGAAAGTGTACTGAGCGTGGTGGACAAGAGTGCACCATGTGCCTGAGCTCCTTCTTAAGAAGACCTATTACTGAGCTTGACATATGATTTGTAGAAAATAATTTAATATTGCCTAAATTAGCAATTCTTGAGTGTCTTGTGGAACTCTTAGTGAGTTTATACACACGGCCCTTCTAGGGTGGTGCACAAGTAGGTTCCAAAACTGTCTCAAGAAAAGGTAGAATCTTGGTACTTAAGATCAATCTGAATATGTGGTTTTTAATGTGAAGAACTAGTAGGATCAGCACAAACACAGACATTTGATTCAAAAGACCTTCATCAGTGTGCGTGCAGTGGTGCCCACCGCTGTCTATGTAGCAATGCCAATAGATATTGCCACATAGACATAGACACCACGTCAAACCCAGCTACACCACTTGCCACATTACTATATGAAGGTCTTTTGACCGAGACATCTGTCCTTGTGCTGGTTCTACTGTACAAGTTCTTCACAATAAAAACCACTATTCATATTGATCTTGAGTGCCAAATTTCTACATCATCTTCTGTAGAACTCTGTCTTGGTTCTTTCCTCAATTAAACTAATTAGAAAAGAACTGCAAGAATAAATTTAGACTTTGGTGTCAATATTTTTCTCACCAATATGGTATGTTCATCCACAGTTTAACATGTTCAGTACTTATTGTACACTTTTAGGAGAATCAAACTCTTTCTATAATTTGATTTTTTTTCCACATTTTTATTTCAAAGTTTTGGTTTGCCAATACTAGCCTATATTTATGGTGAAGAAAGCTGTCGGTGGTCTTACCATAACTCCCAAACAGTACGCTTGCTCATAACTTTGCTTCATTCCCTATATCCAATCACTAACTTGTAAAATTGGAGGAATGTTCGTCACTACAATTCATAAAGGTTAAAATATCGATCCTTATTTAGTCCATTTAGTAGCAGAGAAGTAAGAGAAAATTAAAAGTGATGCATCTCTAGTGCACTCGGCACCCTTCGTCATAGTTATACAGAAAGGGAAATAAAAAACTGCTCAAAGTTAGATAAAATAATAGAAATACTGTTATTTCTAATATTTTAACAAAACAGATTATTTTGAAAAGCCACTTGAAAATACAGTTAGACTTTAAGAAATGAACTAAAAATGTGTTGCAATTTCAAGTGTACAATGTTCCCACTTGTCCAAATCACATTCTAGAAATTTCTGAGAAGAAATTGCTACTGAGTAAATTGTTCAAAATATAGCTGCCAAAATGTTATATTTTTAATATATAGATATATACATATATATATATATATATATATATATATATGTTGCGATCGGGGGCCGGGCCGCTGCAGGGGCTGCTCAGATCCGGGTTCGTTACTGCGGCTCGAGTGGCAGCTGGACCCGGGCTCGTACAGCCGTCCGTCCTCACAACCGCAGGAAATGGTGTATTTACAGGGAATTTGGTTTGTCAGTGACGTCACCCGTGGGTTGCGGTGAGAGTTGGTAGCACCGCCGCTGCCTGGTGATGGGACGCCCGGGGCTGATGGAACAGCGAGGCAGGATGGAATCCCCTGCACGGGTAGGGGAGGTGAAGCCCAAGGGCCCAGGTGAACGGGAGTGATGGCTGTGGAGACTGACATGCAGGATTGGACCGGATTGAATGATGTACTCACAGTTCTAAGACCTTGACGCACGCTGCTCGGTCCTCAGTCCTCTTGGTTCATGCATGAGAGTAGACGCTCTGTGCACGTCCCTCTAGGCATCTCTCTGTCTATGCTAGGTGAGCGCTACCGGCAGGGTAGCGTTCTTATACCTTACAGCTTCGGCTGCGGTCCGTATCCTTGCATCTTATTGGAGCGGACATAGGCACGTGCCTTAGGCACATGGTCAGGCTGGGCCTTGTGATTCTACTCATAGGTGGACTTGGCCCCTAGGGTAACGTTCCTTATACTGCGTCTGGCAGTTGTTCGTATCCTCGCACACTAGGGGAGCGAACATAGGTAGAAGCTTTGTGCGGCTTGTGCTGCTGTCCGTCTCTTTTGCACTACTAGTAGAGCGGACCTAGGCAGGTGCCATATCTAGTGGTTTTTGTCCTCGCACACTAGTGGAGCGAACGCAGGTAGGAGCTTTGTGCGGCTTGTGCTGCTATCCGTCTCTTTTGCACCACTAGTATAGCAGACCTAGGCAGGTACCATATCTAGTGGTTCGTGTTCTCGCACACTAGTGGAGCGAACGCAGGTAGGAGCTTTGTGCGGCTTACGCTGCTGCCCGTCTCCTGGCACAGCTAGAGGAACGGACTTCGTTAGGTGCCATTTCACACTCACTGCTTTTGTCTCTGTGACCATTAACAGAGACCATACCACGCACCCTCCGAGTAAGGAAGGAATTTCTTTATTTCCTAACTCTATTCCTCTGTGAGTTTAACAGAGGTATTGCACTCTGCACTTGTGCTACTACTATTTACAGCGGCACACTTATATACTCTTCCTCACTCATTAACATATCCCTTTTACGTTAATGCTAAATACGGTAGTCGCTGTGACTTTATCAGTACACGCCGTGATTGGCTCTAGTGTCACTGAGACGTATCAGTGTCAGTACTGCTTTCGTGGTACAAGATACCTCTTATCCTCTGCCATTGTCTGCAGCAGAGACTTTGCACGGTGGACCCTGACTGTCTGATATCTCTTTGGTTTTTGTAATCAGACAGCCCCCGTAACACAAACAAGGGTAACTTCCTCTTGCACTCAGTGTTTGTGTCTTTAATGGGACAACTCTGCTTGGAACGGCTAAGTCCACTCCCGGTACTTTGTATTTTGGGAGCTGTGGCCCGCAAAATCTGACCCTTGGGATCTCTGTGGGTTCTGGCGGACACCCTATCCCCCACGTTGGGCTTCTGTTTCACTCTCTGGGCTTACTGTGGAACAAGGCCTGAAACCTTGTCCCCGGCTGGTTAATTAACAAGGGGCTTGCAACCTTCCTCGTCCTAGGGTCCAGGCACCCCGACCGTGCATGGCCCTCGGACCGGATTCCCACTGTCGGCATTAGCGGGCTACAACCCTGCCCCGGTCAACTTAAGGTCTTCCGCGACCGGGTTTCCGTCGCTTGTGGTCCTGCTTGCCGTCTGCCACCTAGTCCGGTAGTCCAGGAGGCCCAACCCCTGACTCCACTGTGACTTCACACTCGACTCTCTCAGCTGTCTGTACTCAACTCTGACTCCGACTTCAACTAACGTGTTCCCTCCCCTGACACTTCAGGACCCCTTTGTGGGTGCTCCCATCTGCCTGGTTCCGCCCACTGTTATGTCCCTATTGTCATGGGGGGTGACTAGATTTTACTGGCTGGTGTTGTGCACCTGGGTGTGGGTCTTGTGTTGGACTGCCAAGGAGGGTGGAGTTTGGTACCTGATAGATTTGTACAACCTCTGTGACTACCTGGTTTTGCGAGGGCGTCATATATATATATATATATATATATATATATATATATATATATATATATATATATATATATATATATTTATATATATATATATATATATATATATACATACATACATACATACATACATACATACATACATACATACATACATACATACATAGATAGAGAGATATATATATATATAACAAAAGTCAGTACACCCCTCACATTTTTGTAAATATTTAATATCTCGTCATGGGACATCACTAGAAATATGACACTTTGATACAATGTAAAGTAGTAATTGTGCAGCTTGTAAATTAGTGTGAATTTGATGTTCCCTTTAAACAGCTCAGCACAGAGATCACTGTCTAAACTGCTAGAAACAAAAGTCAGGATATCCCTAAGGCCTCTGCCACACTTCCACAAAAAACACGCAAGTGTCTCAGTTTTCGTTTTTCGGGTCCATGTTCCATTTTTTATGGGCATTTCTCCGGTATGTTTGACAGCCGTGTGATGGCGTGTGCTCGCCGTGTGTGCGTGTGGAATGTCTGTGTATGCATGAGATACGTACGTGTAATGTCCGTCTGGTGTACGTTTGAAATGATCCATGTGTGTGGCAAAATGTCATTGCTACATACCTTCCGACAGCAGACACCGACAGAGACGCGCGATGAGAATGAACTCGGATGAACTTCACCTGACTTCATTGTCATACCGCAGCTGTCTGTGTGTGGCGTCCTGATTAGCGGTCACCTGTGAAGGACTCACCGGTGACCAATAATCTCCTGAGTGACTGAAGTTAGCAGCGTGATTATCGCTGCCGTCACTCAGGCTACCCGCGTCTAGCTGGAGTCCTCCACCCGAGACCGCAGCTCACCTGTGACTTTTTTGCAGATCGCTCAGCTCACTTCAATCACTTGGGCGACTTGCAGTCACGGTTGAAGGATCCAGCAGTGGCCGCGAGTAACCTGAGTGACGTCATCGCTGATTGCATGGCTCACCTCAGTTGCTGTGTGGAGCTGACAGAGAGTGGTCATGGTATGTGGCCGCTCCTGTCACCTTCATGTAGCAGAGCTGAGAGCGTCGTGGGACCTCCGTGGATTATGCCGGACCTGGATGGGTATTTGTTGCTTAATAAAGTGGTGAAAGAGGGTGTTTTTTTATCTTTTATTCCAAATAAAGGATTTTTTTGGATGTATGTGTTTATTTACTTTCACTTACAGGTTAATCATTGGGAGTATCTCATAGATGCCTGCCATTATTAACCCCTTATTACCCCGATTGCCACCGCACCAGGGCAATTTGGGATGAGCCGGATTGAGTCCCAGAACTGTCGCATCTAATGGATGCGGCAATTTCGGGCGGCTGCTGGCTGATATTGTTAGGGTGGTGGGCTCCCCATAACTTGGGGCTCCCCATCCTGAGAATACCAGCCTTCAGCCGTGTGGCTTTATCTTGGCTGGTATCAAAATTTGGGGGGACCACACGTCGTTTTTTTTAATTATTTATTTACTTATTTTACTGCAAGATATAGACCCACCCACCGGCGGCTGTGATTGGTTGCAGTGAGACAGCTGTTACTTAGCGTGGGTGCGTGTCTGACTGCAATCAATCATAGGCGCAGGTGGGTGGGGAAAGCAGTGAATACGAGATTGAATAATGAGCAGCCGGCATTTTCAAAAAAGTAAAAGCCGTTTTAGGTTTTTGACAGCTGTGCTGCACCGCGCCAGTGATCGGGGATCGGTAAGTATGCGAGAGGGGGAGAGACCGACCAACTGACAAAGAGAGGGACAGACAGAGAAAGAAAAAGACAGACAGAATGACCATCTGACAGCGAAAAATACCGACCGACCGACAGAGGGAGATTGACCAACATCGCTTCCAAAATTCACCAAACAAACGCACACGGACAGTACGGGTAGAACACGGACATGCTACGTGTCACATACGTGCTGGCACAGACACATTGACTTTAGCGGGTCCGTGCTTGCGTGAAGCTGGAGAAAAACGGACATCTTGAGAATGTGGACAAACATACACACGTACAAACGACACGGATACACGTTCCGTATGGTTTTACGTGTGTGTGCCTCTTACCATATGGTAACATTGGTGTACGTGTCTCCGTGCCACCGGTACGTGCAAAAATGTACCAAACGCGTACCGGCGGCACGGATGTGTGTCGGAAGCCTAAGTGAAAACTGCCAAATTGTGCCCAGTTAGTCATTTTTTCTTTCTCTCCAGTATCATGTGACTCATTAGTGAAAATAAAGTCTCAGGTGTGAATGGGAAGCAGGTGTGTTAAATGTGGTGTTATCACTCACACCCTCTCTCATACTGGTCACTGTAAGGTCAACATGGAAGAATTCTCTGAGGATATAAACAAAAAATATTTTTTGCTCTACATAAAGATAGCATAGGTTTTAAGAAGATTGTCAACACATTGAAACTGAGCTGCAGCACTGTGGCCAAGAACATACATTGATTTGGAAAGACACCTTCTACTCAGAAGAGGCCTCTCCATGGGCGACCAAAGAAGTTGAGTGCGCAAACTCAGTGTCATATTCAAAGGTTGTCTTTTCAAATTAGATGTATGAGTTATACCAGCATGATTAGTGGATCCATGTCCTGTGGTTTGATGAGACCAAGATAAACTTATTTGGTTCAGATGGTTTCAAGTGTGTGTAGCGGCAACCAAATGAGGAGTACAAAGACAAGTGTGTCTTGCCGACAGTCAATAGTGGTGGTGGGAGTGTCATGGTTTGAGGCTGCACAGCTGTTGCTGTCTGTGGGGAGGTACAGTTCATTGAGGGAATCAGAAATGCCAACATATACTGTGAAACACTGAAGTAGGGCATAAACTCCCTTTTTGAGAAAATGGTCCCACAGAGGAGCATTCCCTTATGATAATTACTAGGGATGATCGATTACCTCAAATATTCGCGAATATTTCCTGAATAGGTCACCGCTATTGGACAACTCGCGAATATTCGATGCGCAATGTAAGTCTAGGGGAAACTCGAATAACAAATATTTAGAACTATTTGGGCTTCCCATAGACTTACATTGCACATTGAATATTCACATAGCGGTGACCTATTCATCGGATATTCACGAAGCCAAATATTTGTGGTATTCGATCATCCCTAATAATGACCCCAAACACACCTCTAAAACGACCACAAACTTGCTATAGAAACTGAAGGTAAAGGGTGCTTTACACGCTGCGACATTGCTAGCGATCTCGTTCGCGATGTAACACGCCAGATCGCACATAAGATTTGCCGAGATCGCACATGTGACCGGCGCTACAAAAATGCCTTATGTGCTATCTCGGCAAATCTTATCTGCGATCTGGTGTGTCACATCGCTAACGAGATCGCTAGTGATGTCGCAGCGTGTAAAGCACCCTTAAGGCTTATGAACTTGTCAAGCATGTCTCCAGATCCAAATCCTATTGCACATCTGTGTGGCATCCTCAAACAAAAGATGAAAGAGCACCAGGTTTCTAATATCCACATGTTCCGCAATGTCATCCTGAAGGAGTGGCTCCTGTGAAGCTCTAATGAACTCCATACACAAGAGAGTTAAGAGAGTTGAGGCAGTGCTTGAAAATAATGGTGGTCACATAAAATATTGCCACTTTTAGTTAGGGGTGTCCTCACTTTTGTTGCTAAAACTGCTTAGTAGAGTTGAGCGCGGTTCGAGGTTCTCCAGTTCGCGGCTCGAGTGATTTTGGGGGCTGTTCTAGATCGAACTAGAACTCGAGCTTTTTTGCTAAAGCACGATAGTTCTAGATACGTTCGAGAACGGTACTAGCAGCAAAAAAAAACAGCTAATTCCTAGCTGGCTTTCCGCTGTAATAGTGAAAGTCACTCTGTGACTCACACTATTATGACATTTCAGTGTATAGTGTGCGGGAACAGCGCATTCAGATCACTGCTGTATGTATAATCGCCATTTTTTTTTTTTCCTTGTCTTCCTTCCCTAAGCGCGCGCGTGTAGTGGGGCGGGCCAGCATGTCAGCCAATCCCAGACACACACACAGCTAAGTGGACTTTTAGCCAGAGAAGCAATGGCATGTGTGATAGGATGTCCATGTCACATGTCCCTGCATTATAAAACCGGACATTTTCCTCCAGCACGCCATTATCTGCCTTCTGCGTCCTTGGTTTCAGACATCACTGTCGCAGCTCCTACCGCCGATACTGCTGTATACGCTCCATACACAGCGCTGGACAGCTTAGGGATAGCACTTTGTATCCGTCCTTTTCTTTTAAGGGCTCATACCGGCAGGGTCAGAGCCATAGGTGACAGGTCAGTGAAAACAGAGTTTAACAGCTACACAAGATGACAGCGTCTGTGTAGCTAAGGTCAGGGATTTCCTCGCTGCATTTCCCCATTAGGAGGGATAGAAAGGCAGGCTTCCTTTCCTCTACCCAGAGACCCACAACCCTGCCACTGTACTAGCCATTATACTAGCAAACACTGAGTGAACTTAGTGGCATCCTAAACGTGGCTGTTGGACTGCTGTATTGCCCCAGTGGTGCAAAGATATTTGCAACATGTCTGCCTGCATTGCACACTAAAACTCATTGTTACTAAGCCATTATACTAGCAAACATTGAGTGAACTTAGTGGCATCCTAAACGTGGCTATTGGACTTCTGTATTGTCCCACTAGTGCAAAGATATTTGCAGCACGTCTGCCTGCATTGCACACTCCAACTCATTGTTACTAAGCCATTATACTAGCAAACACTGAGTGAACTTAGTGGCATCCTAAACGTGGCTGTTGGAATTCTGTATCATCCCACAAGTGCAAAGATATTTGCAGCACGTCTGCCTGCATTGCACACTCCAACTCATTGTTACTAAGCCATTATACTAGCAAACACTGAGTGAACTTAAGGCCCTGTCACACACAGAGATAAATCGTTGGCAGATCTATGGTTGCAGTGAAATCTTGGACATATTGTTCCATTTGTACACAGCCACAAACCTGGCACTTATTGTCCACAATTTCACTGCAACCACAGATCTTTCACAGATTTATCTCTGTGTGTGATAGGGCCTTTAGTGGCATCCTAAACGTGGCTATTGGACTTCTGTATAGTCCCACTAGTGCAAAGATATTTGCAGCACGTCTGCCTGCATTGCATACTCCAACTCATTGTTACTAAGCCATTATACTAGCAAACACTGAGTGAACTTAGTGGCATCCTAAACGTGGCTATTGGACTTCTGTATCATCCCACTAGTGCAAAGATATTTGCAGCACGTCTGCCTGCATTGCACACTCCAACTCATTGTTACTAAGCCATTATACTAGCAAACACTGAGTGAACTTAATGGCATCCTAAACATGGCTATTGGACTTCTATATCGTCCCACTAGTGCAAAGATATTTGCAGCACCTCTGCCTGCATTGCACACTCAAACTCATTGTTACTAAGCCATTATACTAGCAAACACTGAGTGAACTTAATGGCATCCTAAACGTGGCTATTGGACTTCTGTATAGTCCCACTAGTGCAAAGATATTTGCAGCACGTCTGCCTGCATTGCACACTCAAACTCATTGTTACTAAGCCATTATACTAGCAAACACTGAGTGAACTTAGTGGCATCCTAAACGTGGCTATTGGACTTCTGTATCGTCCCACTAGTGCAAAGATATTTGCAGCACCTCTGCCTGCATTGCACACTCAAACTCATTGTTACTAAGCCATTATACTAGCAAACACTGAGTGAACTTAGTGGCATCCTAAACGTGGCTATTGGACTTCTGTATCGTCCCAGTAGTGCAAAGATATTTGCAGCACGTCTGCCTGCATTGCACACTCCAACTCATTGTTACTAAGCCATTATACTAGCAAACACTGAGTGAACTTAGTGGCATCCTAAACGTGGCTATTGGACTTCTGTATTGTCCCACTAGTGCAAAGATATTTGCAGCACGTCTGCCTGCATTGCACACTCAAACTCATTGTTACTAAGCCATTATACTAGCAAACACTGAGTGAACTTAGTGGCATCCTAAACATGGATGTTGGACTGTTGTATTGCCCCAGTAGTGCAAAGATATTTGAAGCACGTCTGCCTGCATTGCACACTCCAACTCATTGTTACTAAGCCATTATACTAGCAAACACTGAGTGAACTTAGTGGCATCCTAAACGTGGCTATTGGACTTCTGTATCATCCCACTAGTGCAAAGATATTTGCAGCACGTCTGCCTGCATTGCACACTCCAACTGATTGTTACTAAGCCATCATACTAGCAAACACTGAGTGAACTTAGTGGCATCCTAAACGTGGCTATTGGACTTCTGTATCGTCCCACTAGTGCAAAAATATTTGCAGCACATCTGCCTGCATTGCACACTCAAACTCATTGTTACTAAGCCATTATACTAGCAAACACTGAGTGAACTTAGTGGCATCCTAAACATGGCTATTGGACTTCTGTATAGTCCCACTAGTGCAAAGATATTTGCAGCACGTCTGCCTGCATTGCATACTCCAACTCATTGTTACTAAGCCATTATACTAGCAAACACTGAGTGAACTTAGTGGCATCCTAAACGTGGCTGTTGGACTGCTGTATTGCCCCAGTAGTGCAAAGATATTTGCAACATGTCTGCCTGCATTGCACACTAAAACTCATTGTTACTAAGCCATTATACTAGCAAACATTGAGTGAACTTAGTGGCATCCTAAACGTGGCTATTGGACTTCTGTATTGTCCCACTAGTGCAAAGATATTTGCAGCACGTCTGCCTGCATTGCACACTCCAACTCATTGTTACTAAGCCATTATACTAGCAAACACTGAGTGAACTTAGTGGCATCCTAAACGTGGCTGTTGGAATTCTGTATCATCCCACAAGTGCAAAGATATTTGCAGCACGTCTGCCTGCATTGCACACTCCAACTCATTGTTACTAAGCCATTATACTAGCAAACACTGAGTGAACTTAAGGCCCTGTCACACACAGAGATAAATCGTTGGCAGATCTATGGTTGCAGTGAAATCTTGGACATATTGTTCCATTTGTACACAGCCACAAACCTGGCACTGATTGTCCACAATTTCACTGCAACCACAGATCTTTCACAGATTTATCTCTGTGTGTGATAGGGCCTTTAGTGGCATCCTAAACGTGGCTATTGGACTTCTGTATAGTCCCACTAGTGCAAAGATATTTGCAGCACGTCTGCCTGCATTGCATACTCCAACTCATTGTTACTAAGCCATTATACTAGCAAACACTGAGTGAACTTAGTGGCATCCTAAACGTGGCTATTAGACTTCTGTATCATCCCACTAGTGCAAAGATATTTGCAGCACGTCTGCCTGCATTGCACACTCAAACTCATTGTTACTAAGCCATTATACTAGCAAACACTGAGTGAACTTAATGGCATCCTAAACATGGCTATTGGACTTCTGTATCGTCCCACTAGTGCAAAGATATTTGCAGCACCTCTGCCTGCGTTGCACACTCAAACTCATTGTTACTAAGCCATTATACTAGCAAACACTGAGTGAACTTAGTGGCATCCTAAACATGGCTATTGGACTTCTGTATCGTCCCACTAGTGCAAAGATATTTGCAGCACCTCTGCCTGCATTGCACACTCAAACTCATTGTTACTAAGCCATTATACTAGCAAACACTGAGTGAACTTAGTGGCATCCTAAACGTGGCTATTGGACTTCTGTATTGTCCCACTAGTGCAAAGATATTTGTAGCACGTCTGCCTGCATTGCACACTCAAACTCATTGTTACTAAGCCATTATACTAGCAAACACTGAGTGAACTTAGTGGCATCCTAAACGTGGCTGTTGGACTGCTGTATTGCCCCAGTAGTGCAAAGATATTTGAAGCACGTTTGCCTGCATTGCACACTCCAACTCATTGTTACTAAGCCATTATACTAGCAAACACTGAGTGAACTTAGTGGCATCCTAAACGTGGCTATTGGACTTCTGTATCATCCCACTAGTGCAAAGATATTTGCAGCACGTCTGCCTGCATTGCACACTCCAACTCATTGTTACTAAGCCATTATACTAGCAAACACTGAGTGAACTTAGTGGCATCCTAAACGTGGCTATTGGACTTCTGTATCATCCCATTAGCGCAAAAATATTTGCAGCATGTCTGCCTGCATTGCACACTCCAACTCATTGTTACTAAGCCATTATACTAGCAAACACTGAGTGAACTTACTGGCATCCTAAACGTGGCAGTTGGACTTCTGTATCGTCCCACTAGTGCAAAGATATTTGCAGCACGTCTGCCTGCATTGCACACTCCAACTCATTGTTACTAAGCCATTATACTAGCAAACACTGAGTGAACTTAGTGGCATCCTAAACGTGGCTATTGGACTTCTGTATCGTCCCACTAGTGCAAAAATATTTGCAGCACATCTGCCTGCATGGCACACTCAAACTCATTGTTACTAAGCCATTATACTAGCAAACACTGAGTGAACTTAGTGGCATCCTAAACGTGGCTATTGGACTTCTGTATAGTCCCACTAGTGCAAAGATATTTGCAGCACGTCTGCCTGCATTGCACACTCCAACTCATTGTTACTAAGCCATTATACTAGCAAACACTGAGTGAACTTAGTGGCATCCTAAACGTGGCTATTGGACTTCTGTATCATCCAACTAGTGCAAAAATATTTGCAGCATGTCTGCCTGCATTGCACACTCAAACTCATTGTTACTAAGCCATTATACTAGCAAACACTGAGTGAACTTAGTGGCATCCTAAACGTGGCAGTTGGACTTCTGTATCGTCCCACTAGTGCAAAGATATTTGCAGCACCTCTGCCTGCATTGCACACTCAAACTCATTGTTACTAAGCCATTATACTAGCAAACACTGAGTCAACTTAGTGGCATCCTAAACGTGGCTGTTGGACTGCTGTATTGCCCCAGTAGTGCAAAGATAATTGAAGCACGTCTGCCTGCATTGCACACTCCAACTCATTGTTACTAAGCAATTATACTAGCAAACACTGAGTGTACTTAGTGGCATCCTAAACGTGGCTATTGGACTTCTGTATCGTCCCACTAGTGCAAAAATATTTGCAGCACGTCTGCCTGCATTGCACACTAAAACTCATTGTTACTAAGCCATTATACTAGCAAACACTGAGTGAACTTAGTGGCATCCTAAACGTGGCTATTGGACTTCTGTATCCTCCCACTAGTGCAAAGATATTTGCAGCACCTCTGCCTGCATTGCACACTGAAACTCATTGTTACTAAGCCATTATACTAGCAAACACTGAGTGAACTTAGTGGCATCCTAAACGTGGCTATTGGACTTCTGTATAGTCCCACTAGTGCAAAGATATTTGCAGCACGTCTGCCTGCATTGCACACTCAAACTCATTGTTACTAAGCCATTATACTAGCAAACACTGAGTGAACTTAGTGGCATCCTAAACTTGGCTACTGGACATCTGTATCGTCCCACTAGTGCAAAGATATTTGCAGCACCTCTGCCTGCATTGCACACTGAAACTCATTGTTACTAAGCCATTATACTAGCAAACACTGAGTGAACTTAGTGGCATCCTAAACGTGGCTATTGGACTTCTGTATAGTCCCACTAGTGCAAAGATATTTGCAGCACGTCTGCCTGCATTGCACACTCAAACTCATTGTTACTAAGCCATTATACTAGCAAACACTGAGTTAACTTAGTGGCATCCTAAACGTGGCTATTGGACTTCTGTATCGTCCCACTAGTGCAAAGATATTTGCAGCACGTCTGCCTGCATTGCACACTCAAACTCATTGTTACTAAGCCATTATACTAGCAAACACTGAGTGAACTTAGTGGCATCCTAAACGTGGCTATTGGACTTCTGTATCGTCCCACTAGTGCAAAAATATTTGCAGCAGTCTGCCTGCATTGCACACTCCAACTCATTGTTACTAAGCCATTATACTAGCAAACACTGAGTGAACTTGGTGGCATCCTAAACGTGGCTATTGGACTTCTGTATAGTCCCACTAGTGCAAAGATATTTGCAGCATGTCTGCCTGCATTGCACACTCCAACTCATTGTTACTAAGCCATTATACTAGCAAAAAAAAAAAATTATTCAGCTCACCCGTATATGTATCCGCTCAGTTCAGGTGGGATGCAGGATGTCCACCGGACAGGCAGGTCCGTAGAGGCAATGGCAAGGAGGTAGGATGTGACTCAGCACCAATTCCAGGAGAGCAAAAAATATAAATCCAATGAAAAATATATAAAAGTGTAGAAACTTTATTCAATGATTAAAAATCCAAGAAAAACATCATC
Source organism: Anomaloglossus baeobatrachus (assembly GCF_048569485.1). Taxonomy (NCBI): domain Eukaryota; kingdom Metazoa; phylum Chordata; class Amphibia; order Anura; family Aromobatidae; genus Anomaloglossus; species Anomaloglossus baeobatrachus. The sequence continues at coordinate 206,635,961 of NC_134358.1, forward strand.
GGTTCCATGAAAACATCATGGCTTGACGCGTTTCGGACAGTTGGAATATAGATAAGTCCTTAATCATAAGCATGAATTGATGCTTATGATTAAAGACTTATCTATATTCCAACTGTCCGAAACGCGTCAAGCCATGATGTTTTCATGGAACCGATGATGTTTTTCTTGGATTTTTAATCATTGAATAAAGTTTCTACACTTTTATATATTTTTCATTGGATTTATATTTTTTGCTATCCTGGAATTGGTGCTGAGTCCCATCCTGCCTCCTTGCCATTATACTAGCAAGCACTGAGTGAACTTAGTGGCATCCTAAACGTGGCTGTTGGACTTCTGTATCGTCCCACAAGTGCAAAGATATTTGCAGCACGTCTGCCTGCATTGAACACTCAAACTCATTGTTACTAAGCCATTATACTAGCAAACACTGAGTGAACTTAGTGACATCCTAAACGTGGCTATTGGACTTCTGTATCGTCCCACTAGTGCAAAGATATTTGCAGCACGTCTGCCTGCATTGCACACTCAAACTCATTGTTACTAAGCCATTATACTAGCAATTTATGCTGCCAGTTTAAGGGCCGTAGTTGCATTGTCAGGGATAATTATTCTTTATTATTCTGCTGTTAACAAAGCTAGACCACCGCTACAATCTACACCACCTCTCAATTTTTACTACCACATTTTCAGTGCACAATCTTGTCGCAATCAACATGAGTGGCAAAATGACAGATGCTGGTGGAAAGGGAAAGAGGCGTGTTGGAAAAGGAAAAAAAGGGTTTGTCCGTGGGGAAGGTGGCAAAGCTCTATTAACATCTGCTGAAGATAGACCATCTACCAGCAAAAGTAAGATGTCTACTACTTTCCGTGGACAATCCGATGTGCTCCCTTTTTTACGGACACGAACAACAGGAACAAAGGTAGATGATGGCCAAAAAAAAAAATGCTTGAATGGATCTCAAGTGGTCCAACAAGTGCCCTCTCAGCCACCTCAACTACCGCATCCAAAAAACACCAGTCATCTGAGTTGTCATCCCAATCAAACTTGCTTTCTCCCAGCTCTGAAGTCTCCATCAGCCCTGCACAGTATGGTGGAAGTGAGATGGCTGAGTCTGCAGAGCTGTTCAGTCACACTAAAGCCTGGGAATCAGAGGTCTGCTCCCAAGCTACAGTGAGTACAGACCAGGAAATGGTCTGCAGTGATGCCCAGAACCTTTGTGACTCTGATTCAGGCCGTGAGGACCAAGTTTCTGAGCATAATGTTGACCCTTTGTCACAAACTGTAACACCTGTGGTTATAGACAATGAGGAACATACTGATGACGATGAGACGCAGATACCAGATTGGGATGACAACTTAAATTTTCGGTCAGGGCAAGAAGAGGCTCGGTCTGAGGGTGAGGGGAGTGCAAACACAACAATTGATGAGGAAGTTCTAGATCCCACCTATTGTCAACCCACAATCAGGCACTCGAGGAGGTCAACAGAGGCGGTGGAGGAGGATGCAACCGACGACGAAGTTACCTTGCGCCTTCCTGGACAGAGTCGGAGCACTGGTAGCACGTCTACAACTGCATCATCAGCCACCACTCTGCCTCTGAGCACTAGTCGGGGGGGCTCAGCAGGTCGCATGCCCTCTAAGCCTTGCCTAGCCTGGTCCTTTTTTGACATAGAAAAAGATCGCCCAAATTATGTGATGTGTAACATTTGTCGTGATTCTATTAGTAGAGGTCAAAACCTCAGCAGTTTGACAACTTCTTCCATGAATCGTCACATGAATAAATATCATAGGTCCCAGTGGGAAGCTCACCGTGCTGCAATGCGGCCTAGCGGAGCGATCCATCCACCGCCTGCCCCTTCCAGTGTATCCACGCGCTCTTCATCTTCTAGGACTGTGGGGACAGCTGTCACACCTGGTTTTCCACGCACAACTTCCACCACTGTAACCGCAACAGACAGTTTGCTTGGTAGGTCGTCAGTTGGTTTGGAAGGGGAAACAAGTGCGTGTGTACAGCTCTCTCAGACATCGATAGCACCAACGTTGGATGAAGGTAACATCATGTCTCCGACTGCACTTTCCTCACAAACCTGCATTTTTCCAGGGACACCCTACTCAACACCGTCTCCACACAGCAGCTGGATCTCTGTCCCTCAGATGTGGACAAATAAAAGGCCATTTCCTGCGACCCATGACAAAGCTAAGAGGTTGACTTTATCCCTCTGTAAGCTCTTGGCTACCAAAATGCTGCCTTTCCGCCTAGTGGACACACAGGATTTTAGAGACCTTATGTCTGTCGCTGTGCCCCAGTACCAGATGCCCAGTCGCCACTACTTCTCTAAGAAAAGTGTGCCCGCGCTACACCAGCATGTCGCACACAACATCACCGCTTCCTTGAGAAACTCTGTGCGTGAACGGGTGCATTTCACCACCGATACTTGGACCAGTAAGCATGGACAGGGATGTTACATGTCGCTGACTGGGCAATGGGTAACTATGGTGATAGATGGTGAAGGGTCTGCTGCACAAGTCTTGCCGTCCCCACGACTTGTCTGTCAATTTCCTGTCTGTCCAAGTTTTGCCACTGCTTCTGCCTCCTCCACCTCATCTGTGTCCTCCACCTCCGCCCCAAGCCTGCCTGGTCAGGCCACCAGCGTTCTCACTGCGCAGAAGGAATCATGCACCCCTCATTACTATGCTGGCAGCAGAGCGCAACGGCATCAGGCGGTCTTTAGCTTGACATGTCTTGGTAATAAGAGTCACACAGCTGAGGAGTTGTGGTCAGCTCTGCGGTCCGAGTTTAATAAATGGTTGTCTCCACTCAACCTGCAGCCTGGTAAGGCCGTGTGCGACAATGCTGCAAACTTGGGTGCGGCCCTTCACCTGGGCAAGGTGACACACGTACCTTGTATGGCTCACGTGTTGAACCTTGTTGTCCAGCAATTTTTAGCACACTATCCCGGCCTAGATGGCCTTCTGACCAGGGCACGAAAACTGTCTGCTCACTTCCGCCGTTCATGCGTTGCAGCTGAGTTACTTGCATCGCTCCAGAAGTCTTTCGGCCTGCCGGTTCATCGCCTGAAATGCGATGTGCCGACACACTGGAATTCGACTCTCCACATGTTACAGCGACTGTGGCAGCACCGCCAAGCCCTGGTGCAATACGTCATGACGTATAGCCTGGGCCAACGAGATGCAGAGGTGGGTCAGATCACCCTGATGGAGTGGTCTCAGATCAAGGACCTATGCACCCTTCTGCACAGTTTCGACATGGCGACGAATATGTTTAGCGCTGACAATGCCATTATCAGCATGACAATTCCAGTCATTTACATGCTGGAGCACATGCTAAACACTATTCGGAGTCAGGGGGTGGGACAACAGGAAGGGGAGGAACTACAGGAGGATTCATATGTGCAAGACATAACAACATCTCCAAGGTCCAGACGTTCATCATCACCAACGCGGCAGGCATGGGACCATGGGGGACAGGGATCAACAAGGGCGCATGGTAGCAGGCGAAATGTTGAGGAAGGTGCAGGAGAACATGAAGAAATGGAGGACGAACTGTCCACGGACATGGAAGACTCTGCAGATGAGGGAGACCTTGGTCAAATTTCAGTTGAAAGAGGTTGGGGGCAGATGTCAGAGGAAGAAAGAACGGTTGGCACCTCTATGCCACAAACACAGCGTGGACTTGGTCCGCATGGCTGCGCAAGACACATGAGTGCTTTCTTGCTGCACTACCTCCAACATGACCCTCGTATTGTGAAAATTAGAAGTGATGATGACTACTGGCTTGCCACACTATTAGATCCCCGGTACAAGTCCAAATTTTGTGACATAATTCCAGCCATAGAAAGGGACGCACGTATGCAGGAGTATCAGCAGAAGCTGTTACTCGATCTTAGATCGGCTTTTCCACCAAACAACCGTGCAGGTGCAGGGAGTGAATCTTCCAGTTGTAACTTGACAAACATGGGACGGTCTCGTCATCTTCAACAGTCTACCCGTACCAGTAGGACTGTATCTGGTGCTGGTAACAGCAATTTTATGGAATCTTTTCATAATTTTTTTAGACCCTCCTTTGCAAGGCCAACAGAGACAACAAGTCTAACACATAGTCAACGGCTGGAGAGGATGATACAGGAGTATCTCCAAATGAACATCGATGCCATGACTTTGCAAATGGAGCCTTGCTCATTTTGGGCTTCAAATCTTGAAAAATGGCCAGAGCTCTCCACTTACGCCTTGTAGATTTTGTCGTGTCCAGCTGCCAGCTTTGTCTCTGAACGTGCTTTCAGTGCTGCTGGGTGTGTGCTGACAGATAAGCGCACACGTCTGTCCAGTGACAATGTGGACAGACTAACGTTCATCAAAATGAACAAGTCATGGATCCACAAGGAATTTACTACCCCTGTGTCATCCTGGGGAGAGTAAATGCTTGTGGATTTGGAATGTGCTTGATGCAAATCAAAACATCCTGTTTGCAACTAGGGCACAAGTGCTGCCACTGATGGGGTGTCTGTGTGGCCCAATTTTTTGAAAAAAGGGAGACTCCGCTTGGAGTAACCCTTCCTTACATTGTTTTTAAAAGGAGCCAAGATGAACAAGTCATGGTTCAGCAAAGACTTTGCTACCTACCCCGGTGTCATCCTGGGGACGGTTAAGAATGGCGTATTTTTGAATGTGCTTGATGCCAATCTAGCTGTGAAGTGTACAACTGGGGCACAAGTGCTGCCACTGAATGGGTGGGTGTGTGTTGCACAAATTTTGGAAAAAAAGGGAGACTCCGCTTGGAGTAACCCTTGCTTGCTGTGTTTTTTAAAAATGATCCAAGATGAACAGAGCTGGGATCAGGAAAGACTTTGCTACCTACCCCGGTGTCATCATGGGGACAGTTAATTATGGCGTATTTTTGAATGTGCTTGATGCAAATCAAAACATCCTGTTTGCAACTAGGGCACAAGTGTTGCCACTGATGGGGTGTCTGTGTGGCCCAATTTTTTGAAAAAAGGGAGACTCCGCTTGGAGTAACCCTTGCTTACATTGTTTTTAAAAGGAGCCAAGATGAACAATTCATGGTTCAGCAAAGACTTTGCTACCTACCCCGGTGTCATCCTGGGGACGGTTAAGAATGGCGTATTTTTGAATGTGCTTGATGCAAATCTAGCTGTGAAGTGTACAACTAGGGCACAAGTGCTGCCACTGAATGGGTGGGTGTGTGTGGGGCACAATTTTTGGAAAAAAAGGGAGACTCCGCTTGGAGTAACCCTTGCTTGCTGTGTTTTTTAAAAATGATCCAAGATGAACAGAGCTGGGATCAGGAAAGACTTTTTATTCATAAATTCATTAAAATATAATGGTCCAAGCAATTCAGAACAGCATTATCGCAGGAAAATAGCGCAGATAGGACAGTCCTATCTGCGCAATTTTCCTGCGATAATGCTGTTCTGAATTGCTTGGACCATTATATTTTAATGAATTTATGAATAAAAAGAAGGAAAAATTTTTTTAACAGCATCCTGGATTGCTCACGTTATTGCTGGACTCTGCCTTGTCGTTGTTGTTCACATTTGTATGGATGGACTCCTACGTCCTGATCCGGGCACAACGGAGTTAACCAGGTCAGCTGAGGTTCCAGGTGATTCACAGGAGTGAGCTGGTCTACATTGTTGGACATATATATATATATATATATATATATATATATATATATATATATATATATACATATATATACATACAGTGCCTTGCGAAAGTATTATTCAGCCCCCTTGAATTTTTCAACCTTTTCCCACATTTCAGGTTTCAAACATAAAGATAAAACATTTAAATTTTATGGTGAAGAATCAACAACAAGTGGGACACAATTGTGAAGCTGAACGAAATTTATTGCTTATTTTAAACTTTTATAAAAAATAATAACTGAAAATTGGGGCATGCAATATTATTCGGCCCCTTTAAGTTAATACTTTGCAGCATCACCTTTTGCTGCGATTACAGCTGCAAGTCACTTGGGGTATGTCACTATCAGTTTTGCACTTCGAGAGACTGAAATTCTTGCCCATTCTTCCTATGCAAATAGCTTGAGCTGAGTGAGTTTGGATGGAGAGCATTTGTGAACAGCAGTTTTCAGTTCTTTACACAGATTTTCGATTGGATTCAGGTCTGGGACTTTGACTTGGCCATTCTAACACCTGGATACATTTATTTGTGAACCATTCCATTGTAGATTTTGCTTTATGTTTTTGATCATTGTCTTGTTGAAAGACAAATCTTCGTCCCAGTCTCAGGTCTTTTGCAGAGTCCAAAAGGTTTTCTTCAAGAATGCTCCTGTATTTGGCTCCATCCATCTTCAATTTTAACCATCTTCCCTGACCCTGCTGAAGAAAAGCAAGTGCAAATCTAGATGCTGCCGCCACCATGTTTGACAGTGGGGATGGTGTGTTCAGGGTGATGAGCTGTACTGCTTTTACGCCAAACATATCGTTTGGCATTGTGCCCGAAGTTTGATTTTGGTTTCTTCTGACCAGAGCACCTTCTTCCACATGTTTGGTGTGTCTCCCAGGTGGCTTGTGGCAAACTTTAAATGACACTTTTTATGGATTTCTTTGAGAAATGGCTTTCTTCTTGCCCCTCTTCCATAAAGGCCAGATTTGTGCAGTGTACGACTGATTGTTGTCCTATGAACAGACTCTCCCACCTCAGCTGTAGATCTCTGTAGTTCTTCCAGAGTGATCATGGGCCTCTTGGCTGCATCTCTGATCAGTCTTCTCCTTGTTTGAGATTAAATTTTTGAGGGACGGACAGGTCTCGGTAAATTTGAAATGGTATCATACTCCTTCCATTTCAATATAATCGCTTGTACAGTGCTTCTTGGGATGTTTAAAGTTGTGGAAATCTTTTTGTAAACAAATCCGGCTTTAAACTTCTCCACAACAGTATCACGGACCTGCCTGTTATGTTCCTTGGTCTTCATGATGCTCTCTGTGCTTTAAACAGAACACTCAGACTATCACAGAGCAGGTGCATTTATACGGAGACGAGATTACACATAGGTGGATTATATTTATCATCATCAGTCATTTAGGACAACATTGGATCATTCAGAGATCTTTAATGAACTTCTGGAGTGAGTTTGCTGCACTGAAAGTAAAGGGCCGATTAATATTGCCCGCCCCAATTTTCAGTTTATTATTTTTTACAAAACTTTAAAATAAGCAATACATTTTGTTCAACTTCACAATTGTGTCCCATTTGTTGCTGATTCTTCACCATAACATTAAATTTTTTATTTTTTGTTTGAAGCCTGAAATGTGGGAAAAGGTTTTAAGGGGGCCGAATACTTTCACAAGGCACTGTATATATATATATATATATATATATATATATATATACTAACACTTTTTCCAGCCAGCTAACGCTCAGCACGCTCATTGCTATCTAATTAATACTGCTGGTGATTAAACTAAAATTAATCATGACAAAGTTCAGTAGCGCTAATGCAGGTGGTAAATTAAATTAAAATGAAGTTAATAACAATAAAAACCATCAAAAATCTGAATAATACTAATGATACATTTTATTCACAGTGTAAAATTGAAAACAAACTGGATTCAATGAGAATATTTATTCATTCCAGTATCTAAACAAATTTCATAACGAAACATAATTAAGTTACAATTTCTCTGTAAACACAATTAAATGTATAGTCATTTTCGTCATTTTCAAAGATCTTACCTTGACTACCACCAGGTACATTTTGAACTGAAAGACCTTTACGACTTGTTACTCTAGAGAATGCAATGTACAGTCATGGCCAAAAGTTTTGAGAATGACACCAAAATTATATTTTCACATGATCTGTTGCCCTCTGGTTTTTAATTGTGTTTGTCTGATGTTTACATCACATACAGAAATATAATTGCAATCATATTATGAGTACCAAAAGGTATATTGACAGTTAGAATGAGTTAATGCAGCGAGTCAATATTTGCCGTGTTGACCCTTCTTCTTCAGAACCACGGCAATTCTCCCTGGCATGCTCTCAATCAACTTCTGGATCAAATTCTGACTGATAGCTGTCCATTCTTGCATAAGCAATGCTTGCATTTTGCCAGAATTTGTTGGTTTTTGTTTGTCCACCCGTCTCTTGATGATTGCCCACAAGTTCTCAATGGGATTAAGATCTGGGGAGTTTCCAGGCCATGGACCCAAAATCTCTATGTTTTGTTCCATGAGCCATTTAATGATCACCTTTGCTTTATGGCAAGGTGCTCCATCATGCTGGAAAAGGCATTGTTGGGCGCCAAACTGCTCTTGGACAGTTGGGAGAAGTTGCTCTTGGAGGACATTCTGGTACCATTCTTTATTCATGGCTGTGCTTTTAGGCAAGACTCTGAGTGAGCCGATTCCCTTGGCTGAGAAGCAACCCCAAACATGAATCATTCCAGGATTCTTAACAGTTGGCATGAGACAAGATTGGTGGTAGCGCTCATCTCTTCTTCTCCTAAAAAGCTGTGTTCCAGATGTCCCAAACAATCAAAAAGGGAATTCATCTGAGAAAATGACTTTACCCCAGTCCTCAGCAGTCCACTCCCTGTACCTTTTGCAGAATATCAGTCGCTCCCTGATGTTTTTTCTGGAGAGAAGTGGCTTCTTTCCTGCCCTCCTTGAAACCAGTCCTTGCTCAAGCAGTCTCCGCCTCCCAGTGCGTGCAGAAGCTCTCACACCAGCCTGCTGCCATTGCTGAGCTAGCTCAGCACTGCTGGTAGTCCGATCCCACAGCTGAAAAAGTTTTAAGATACGGTCCTGACGTTTGCTGGTCCTTCTTGGGCGCCCTGGAGCCTTTTTGGCAACAATGGAAGCTCTCTCCTTGAAGTTCTTGATGATGCGATAGATTGTTGACTGAGGTGCAATCTTTGTAGCTGCGATACTTTTCCCTGTTAGGCCATTTTTGTGCAGAGCAATGATGGCTGCACGTGTTTCTTTAGAGATAACCATGGTTAACTGAAGAGAAACAATGATGCCAAGCACCAGCCTCCTTTTAAAGTGTCCAGTGGTGTCATTCTTACTTAATCATGACTGATTGATCGCCAGCCCTGTCCTCATCAACACCCACACCTGTGTTAATGGAACAATCACTAAAACAATGTTAGCTGCTCCTTTTAAGGCAGGAATGCTGTTGAGGAGGACCTTTCCATCAAATACTTAATTAACCTCTTGACAAGGGATTGTGGGAAATATGTCGATTTTCCTTACATAATTCAGGTTTCAGATCATACACATGACACAGATATAAAGATGGCTGACATTTCCTGTTCACCACACCTTGCTTGGAATGCAAGGAATGTCCAGATGAAAGAAGATACCATATAATGGAAGACCCCTGGTCAAGCTAGAAGACCAACCCACAGATTAGATGACATCATAGACCAAACCATCAGCATGGATCCACTAAATGACGTCCCTCCCATCATCATGGTTTCATCCACTGGAGTCAGACCCGACCATCAACAGCAACACGGATCTCCCCATTGGCTAGCTCATGAACTGTCCCACTAAATGTGCATATCTGAACTTGTGTACGCCCCTAGCCTATATCAAGAGGACCCATGAGTCTCCTCAGTCTGTTTGGTGCCATCTTTACTGTGACCAAGAAGAGATTTCATATCCGACTGTGTCTGGTGTGAATTCTTTTATGCATGCACTTGGCCCATATCAATTCAGCCAGGCAGTAGGCAACTAGTGATCTCTGGTTAAGAGTTCACCCTAACATTATTGGTGCCCAACGTGGAGCCAATAGACGGAGACACCTGAAATCCTGATGAACCGGCAACTGGAATGGCATGACGTGCTGGACACCCCAGGAAATTGATCACTTCCTAACGAGAGTACGGTAGGTCTGCTGATTTTTCATAATCTGTAGTCTTTCCGTGGTCTCGGTGGGGTGTGTGGCACTGATTGCCTGACTGTGTCCGGTTTGTTGGGGTATCTGTTGACGGGCAGACGGGTCTCACGGCTATTGGCCATATTAATCTCGGAAGAACCGTCACATATTCAGTTCCCTGCTGCCTGTTGTGTATTTCTGAAGAGAGCATGTGGGTTTGTGAGTAGAGATGAGCGAACTGGTCCCGGTTCGGCTCGAGGCCGGTTCGCCGAACGGGGGTCCCGTTCGAGTTCGGTTCGTCGAACGTTCGACGAACCAAACTCGAACGTATAGGCTAGAATGGGAGGCAATCACAAACACATAAAAATGCATGATAAATGTACACAAACAGTTAATAAACATTGCCATAACACTTACCGGTCCTCGCGATCCCTTCTGCACTTTGTCTCCTGCCGCTATTCCATTCGATGATCGCTGAATCCTCCCGGTGACCTGCACTGCCAGCAGAGATGCAGGACCTATCGTGACATCAAAATAGCCATGTGACCAGTCACGTGGCTATTATCTCATTGGCTACAGACTGGTCACATGACTATGACACGTCATGTAGGACCTGCGAGTGCATCTCTCCGGTACACGGTGCACATATGTGTATCGCCGTGTACCGGCGACATGCTCTAGCACACGGTCGACTCCCCGTTCCGTTAGGGACCGGCTGACACAGCCGGTCATTAACGGAGATCACCGTTGCCATAGCAACGCAGTTAGCGGTGACGTCACCACTAACCGCGGCTCCGAGAGCACCGTTGCTATGGTAACGCGTCTGTCAGCGTTACCGCTAGCAGCCAGCAGTGATCACTCACGGAGTGAAGGCTGCACGCTGCTTCCCGATTGTAGTGATGATTGTAGTGAGGATGGAGGTTCCCCAGCCCCAAGTGATGAGCTGGTGAATCTCATCCTTCCTCACTACAATCGTCACTACTACTACACTATTGATGATTGTAGTGAGGATGGAGGTTCCCCAGCCCCAAGTGATGAGCTGGTGAATCTTATCCTCACTACAATCGTCACTACTACTACACTAGAAAGAAAGAAGACAGAAGAGCAGGATCGTGGAGGGCTGACAGGGGGTAATAAAGATGGAGTCTCTAATGTGTCTGTGTATTTATTTCTATTAAAGTATTTTTTCTCTGTGTGGTGTCTTTTTTTTAACCCTTTATTGGAGATTCTTAATGGCCGGGTCAAACGTGCCTGACATTAAGAATCTCTGGCTTAATACTGGCTGGTAAAACAAAGCCAGTATTAACTCATGATTACCCAACAAGCCACCCGGCTCCAGGGCTGTTGGAAGAGTTGGATACAGCGCCAGATGATGGCGCTTCTATGAGAGCGCCATTTTCTGGGACGGCTGCGGACTGAAATCCGCAGCAGAGGCGCCCACAAACCTCGGGCTAACCTGTAGTGCAGATTCCAATCCCCAGCTGCCTAGTTGTACCCGGCTGGACACAAAAATGGGGCGAAGCCCACGTCATTTGATTTTTAATTATTTCATGAAATAAGTGAAATAATTAAAAAAAACGGGCTTCCCTATATTTTTGGTTCCCAGCCGGGTACAAATAGGCAACTGGGGGTTGGAGGCAGCCCGTGGCTGCCAGCTGTACCTGGCTAGCATACAAAAATATGGCGAAGCCCACGTCATTTTTTTGGTGGGCAAAAAACTTCTGCATACAGTCCTGGATGGAGTATGCTGAGCCTTGTAGTTCTGCAGCTGCTGTCTGCTCTTCTCCATACAGACAGACAGCAGCTGCAGAACTACAAGGCTCAGCATACTCCATCCAGGACTGTATGCAGAAGTTTTTTGCCCCCTGAAAAAATTATGTGGGCTTCGCCATATTTTTGTATGCTAGCCAGGTACAGCAGGCAGTTACGGCTGCCCCCAACCCCCAGTTGCCTATTTGTCCCCGGCTGGGAACCAAAAATAAAGGGAAGCCCTTTTTTTATTATTTCATGAATTTCATGAAATAATTAGAAAACAAATGACGTAGGCTTTGCCCCATTTTTGTGTCCAACCAGGTACAACTAGGCAGCTGGGGATTGGAATCCGCACCACAGGTTGGCCTGAGCTTTCTGGGCCCCACTGCTGCGAATTGCAGTCTGCAGCCACCTCAGAAAATGGCATTTTCATAGAAGCGCCATCTTCTGGCGCTGTATCCAACTCTTCCAGCACCTGCCTGCTATACCTGGCTAGCATACAAAAATATGGCGAAGCTCACGTCCTTTTTTTGTAGTTTTTTGGCAAAAAAAATAAAAAATGCTTCCCTGGATTTTCCATTGCCAGTGAAGGTAACACATAGCAGTGGGGGTTAGCAGCCAGTAGCTGCTTGGATTACCCTTAGCTAGCAATACAAAAAATGCAGCGGGAGCCCATATATATTTTTTTTAATTATTTATTTAAATAACTAAAAATAAAATGGGCTTCCCTGTATTTTGATTGCTGGACATCACAGTGCTGTAAAAATAAATCTTTAAAAAAATGACGTAGCGCTCCGCGGTATTTTGATTCTCAGCGCAGATAAAGCAGACAGCTATGGGTTGCCACCCCCATCTGCCTGCCGTTACCTTGGTTGCAATCAAAATACAGGGAAGCCCATTAATTTTTTCTATTTAAAAAATAGTTTAAAAAAAAATGACGTTGGGTCCCCCCATTTTTGATAGCCAGCTAGGGTAAAGCAGACGGCTGTAGCCTGAAAACCACAGCTGGCAGCTTTACCGTGGTTGGGGATCCAATGTGGAGGTCCCCTCAGGCTCTTTTTTATAATTATTTTATAAATATTAATAATTACACAATAAAAGTAGGGTCCCCCCCAAATTGGATCACCAGCCAAGGTAAAGCGGACAGCTGTGGTCTGGTATTCTCAGGGTGGGAAGGTCCATAGTTATTGGGCCTTCACAGCCTAAAAATAGCAGGCCGCAGGCACCCCAGACATGGCGCATGCACTAGATGCGCCAATCCTGGCGCTTCACCCCAGCTCATCCCGTGCCCTGGTGCAGTGGCAAACGGGGTAATAAATCGGGTTGATACTAGCTGTAAAGTCACCTGAGATCAAGCCCAGCAGTTTGTGATGTCATGGCGTCTATTAGATACCCAACATCATAAACTGTCAGTACTAACAAAAACAAAAAAATCGACAAAAGAAATTTATTTGAAAAAACAGTCCCCAAAACATTTCCTCTTTCACCAATTTATTGTAAGAAAAAAAATAAAGGGGTCCCACGACGACTCTGGACCGTCTAGAATATGGGGGGGAGACACTCAGGGAACGTATCCCCCATTTTCTAGGAGTGCGGACCCTTCATGTGAGGAGTGTGGGTGCAATGAATCTGCACTCACTCTCCCCGGGTCCACAAGCAGCAGAGTCCATGTCATAATGGTTGCTACCAAAGCTGCAATGCCCTGCTCATGAGGTAAGGGCATGCCTAATCAGGAGAACTACTGTAGAGGAAACTCTGCTCACTGGTATATAGGTGCTCAGAGGTAATAATAGATAAAATTAGTGAGTAACCTCGGCACTCTAAATCTCCCAGACTAAGTCAGTAAGTCACAATGGATAGTAATGCAAAATCACTCTTTATTGGTCCATATTAAGAAAATTTTTTTTTTCATAAGCATATATGTTTTTGTCCAAAACAAGTTACAAATGACGTTTCAGCCTGAGCCTTCGTCAGATTGGACTTATCTGCATGTAATCATGAAAAATGACAATAATCAGTATCACATAAGAGTGAGAGAACAATAACATAAACTCGAACAATGTAGAGGTACAATTGGGATGCAGCAAAAAAATTGCAACACAGCAAGAAATGAAACACATGATACAAATGTCATAATACAGTACAAGGACAATATAGTAATGACAAATATGGGGTCAGAGTAGACTTAGACAGCTCTGGTATGAAAGAGATGTCAATCATAAAGTAACATGTGCAGTAGGTGTAGAGCTACAGTATGCATGGCAGAGCTAATGGGTAGACCGACCATAGAAAAAGAACGGAGAAAAAGTGGAGAAAAAGTGGAGCATAAGAGGAGAAAAAGTGGAGAAAAAAGTGGAGAAAAAAGTGGAGAAAAAAGTGGAGAAAAAGTGGAGAAAAAGTGGAGAAAAAGTGGAGAAAAAGTGGAGCATAAGAGGAGAAAAAGTGGAGAAAAAGTGGGGAAAAAGTGGAGCATAAGAGGAGAAAAAGTGGAGAAAAAAGTGGAGAAAAAAGTGGAGAAAAAGTGGAGAAAAAGTGGAGAAAAAGTGGAGAAAAAGTGGAGCATAAGAGGAGAAAAAAGTAGAGAAAAAAGTGGAGAAAAAGTGGAGAAAAAGTGGAGAAAAAAGTGGAGAAAAAAGTGGAGAAAAAAGTGGAGAAAAAGTGGAGAAAAATGTGAAGAAAAAGTGGAGAAAAAGTGGAGAAAAAGTGGAGCATAAGAGGAGAAAAAGTGGAGAAAAAGTGGAGAAAAATGTGAAGAAAAATGTGAAGAAAAAGTGGAGAAAAAGTGGAGAAAAAGTGGAGAAAAAGTGGAGCATAAGAGGAGAAAAAGTGGAGAAAAAGTGGAGAAAAAGTGGAGAAAAAGTGGAGCATAAGAGGAGAAAAAGTGGAGAAAAAGTGGAGAAAAAGTGGAGAAAAAGTGGAGAAAAAGTGGAGCATAAGAGGAGAAAAAGTGGAGAAAAAAGTGGAGAAAAAGTGGAGAAAAAGTGGAGCATAAGAGGAGAAAAAGTGGAGAAAAAGTGGAGAAAAAGTGGAGCATAAGAGGAGAAAAAGTGGAGAAAAAAGTGGAGAATAAGTGGAGAAAAAGTGGAGCATAAGAGGAGAAAAAAGTGGAGAAAAAGGGGAGAAAAAGTGGAGAAAAAGTGGAGAAAAAGTGGAGAAAAAGTGGAGAAAAAGTGGAGATTAAGAGGAGAAAAAGTGGAGAAAAAGTGGAGCATAAGAGGAGAAAAAGTGGAGAAAAAGTGGAGAAAAAGTGGAGAAAAAGTGGAGAAAAAGTGGGGAAAAAGTGGAGCATAAGAGGAGAAAAAGTGGAGAAAAAAGTGGAGAAAAAGTGGAGAAAAAGTGGAGAAAAAGTGGAGCATAAGAGGAGAAAAAGTGGAGAAAAAGTGGAGAAAAAAGTGGAGAAAAAGTGGAGCATAAGAGGAGAAAAAGTGGAGAAAAAGTGGAGAAAAAGTGGAGAAAAAGTGGGGAAAAAGTGGAGCATAAGAGGAGAAAAAGTGGAGAAAAAAGTGGAGAAAAAGTGGAGAAAAAGTGGAGAAAAAGTGGAGAAAAAGTGGAGCATAAGAGGAGAAAAAGTGGAGAAAAAGTGGAGAAAAAGTGGAGCATAAGAGGAGAAAAAGTAAAGGAAAAAGTGGAGAAAAAAGTGGAGAAAAAGTGGAGAAAAAAGTGGAGAAAAATGTGGAGAAAAAGTGGAGCATAAGAGGAGAAAAAGTGGAGCATAAGAGGAGAAAAAGTGGAGAAAAAGTGGAGAAAAAGTAGAGAAAAAGTGGAGAAAAAGTGGAGCATAAGAGGAGAAAAAGTGGAGAAAAAAGTGGAGAAAAAGTGGAGCATAAGAGGAGAAAAAGTGGAGAAAAAGTGGAGAAAAAGTGGAGAAAAAGTGGAGCATAAGAGGAGAAAAAGTGGAGAAAAAGTGGAGAAAAAGTTGAGAAAAAGTTGAGCATAAGAGGAGAAAAAGTGGAGAAAAAGTGGAGAAAAAAGTGGAGAAAAAGTGGAGCACCCTTTGGTACCTTTCATGTGGCACTAAGGGGTGCTTAGCTTTGTATTTAGCCAAAAAAATGAAAAAAAAATGACGTAGGGTTCCCCCTAGTTTTGTAGCCAGCTAGGGTAAAGCAGACGGCTGCAGCCTGCAGACCACAGCTGGCAACCTCACCTTGGCTGGTAATCCAAAACTGAGGGCACCCCACGCTGTTATTTTAAATTAAATAAATAATTAAAAAAAAAAAACACGTAAGGGTCCCCCAAAATTGGATCACCAGCCAAGGTAAAGCAGACAGCTGAGGCCTGATATTCTCAGACTAGGGAGGTCCATGGTTATTGGAATCTCCCCAGCCTAAAAATAGCAGGCCGCAGCCGCCCCAGAAGTGGCGCATCCATTAGATGCGCCAATCCTGGTGCTTCGCCCCAGCTCATCCCGCGCCCTGGTGCGGTGGCAAACGGGGTAATATATGGGGTTAATACCAGATGTGTAATGTCACCTGGCATCAAGCCCTGGGGTTGGTGAGGTCAGGCATCTATCAGATACCCGACATCACCAACCCAGTCAGTAATAAAAAAAAATAGACGACAAACACATTTTTATTTGAAAAAACACTCCCCAAAACATTCCCTCTTTAACCAATTTATTAGATTGAAAAACAAATCCAGGTCTGCTGTAATCCAAGGGGTTGCCATGACGATCCACACTGTCCCAGTCAATGAAGAGCAGGATGTTCCCCATTGGCTGGGAGAGCAATGCAGTGACCTGAGCTAACATCAATGGGTCAGCCCAGGTCACTGCAGGGGGGTGACAAGTGCTGCTGTCAGCGAGGTACATTACCTGCGCTGATCTCCAGCACACTGACAGCCCCTGTCACTGAGGTCAATGACCGGCGCCTTCACATCAAGTATCGCGAGAGGTCCGCGACGTCACCGCCAGTGTCAGTCTCGGGTCGGAAGCGATAGGTGATGTGACAAGCGGCGGCCATGGAGGACAGTGACAGCGCTGAGGTCGGGATGGCGGGACTTCATCACCGCAGGTAAGCCGAGCGGGGGGGGGTGTGTGTGAGAGTGTGTGTGTGTGTGCGTGTGTGTATATGTATGTATACATGCCGCGGGCAGGAGGGGGCGGAGTGAGCTGAGCGGGAAGTGTGGGCTTCCTGCACGTAACTAAGATAAACATCGGGTTACTAACCAAAGCGCTTTGCTTGGATACCCGATGTTTATCTTGGTTACCAGCTTGTGGCAGGCTGCCAGCGATGGCTCCTGCACACTGTAGCTGGGAGGGGGGGGTGTGCGTGAGTGAGAGTGTGTGTGTGTGTGTATATGTATGTATACATGCCGCGGGCAGGAGGGGGTGGAGTGAGCTGAGCGGGGAAGTGTGGGCTTCCTGCACGTAACTAAGATAAACATCGGGTTACTAACCCAAGCGGTTTGCTTGGATACCCGATTTTTATCTTGGTTACCAGCTTGTGGCAGGCTGCCAGCGATGGCTCCTGCACACTGTAGCTGTAAAAAGCCCTGCTTTTTGCTGCTAGAACCGTTCTCGAACGTATCTAGAACTATCAATCTCGAACAGCCCCAAAAATCACTCGAGCTTAGAACTGGAGAACCTCGAACCGCGAACCGCGCTCAACTCTATTTGTGAGTGGTGTCTGTAAAACGTGTAAAGTATATGGTTTGTGGTTGCCTGTGATACGGTTTGTGGTTTTTGTAGTGCCAAGCTCAGACTGAGTGCAGAGCCTTTTTTGTAGTGCCAAGCTCAGACTGAGTGCAGAGCTTTTTGTAGTGCCAAGCTCAGACTGAGTGCAGAGCCAGATGTAAGTGCCAAGATCAGCTAGACTTAAGTGCAGAGCCATATGTAAGGGCCCAGCTTTGGCTAGACTGAGTGCAGAGCCTTACGTTATACATAAATCTAACCTTTTTAAAGTGTTTTCCTGGAGTGAATTGGCTGGTATAGACACCTTGTAGTCAGGGGTGATACTAGGTGGTTTTTTATTAGGCTAGTTATAAGTCCTCCAAGAGAGGCGAATCGGCCGGTATAGACACCTTGTAGTCAGGGGTGATACTAGGTGGTTTTTTATTAGGCTAGTTATAAGTCCTCCAAGAGAGGCGAATCGGCCGGTATAGACACCTTGTAGCCAGGGGTGACACCATTGGTGTCTTTATGAATTACGGACCATGTAGAAACTGGGCAGGGACACCGTGACGAGGCGCCTGCTGCAGACTTAACAAAAACTTTACTTAGTGTTCAAGTTGTGTGTCAGTTGTGAGTCATCTACTCCTGTGTTTGTTTGTTGGTTTTGTTGGTGTTGTTTATCTTGAGAGAAAGATGGAGAAATTGATGAAGTTGTGTGTAGTTGTGGTCGGAAAAAATCCGGATGAGTGGACTGTGTTGAGATGTGGGGACTCTAGGCTGCAATCCTGTAATAAACCATGTGCTAGTCATGGAGGCAGACATTTTAGGTAAGATTTTAAAATGGTGGACGAAGCACATGGCTACAGCATGATTGAGACAAAGAAAAAGTGAGTCAGGGGATGTGTGAAGATCATGTGCTCTGTAAATGTTTGAGCAATGGATTGGATGGAGTACTATATACTTAGACCAAAAAATAAGTGTTTTTAACTATAATTAGACTTAGATCTAGGACATATGTGTGTGTGTATAAATATATATATGTATAAGTACAGACTATAGAAAATGGGGAGACAGAGTTTGAGCAGATGTGAGGTCAGTTTTCCCTTTTCTCTGCCACATGTTCCTACAGATTTTAAAATGGTGGATGAAGCACATGGCTGAGGCATGATTAAGACAAAGACAGAGTGAGTAGGGGGATGAAAAATGGATTGGATGGAGTACTATATACTTAGACAGAAACATGAGTGTTTTTAACTGTAGTTGGATCAGGACTGTAGATATCTGAATGTGTGCATATGAGATATATAAATGTATGTGTGGTGTGTATGTATAAAATCCAGACTATAGAATATAGGGGGAAATAGTTGAGAAAAAAAGAAAAAAAAAAAAAAAGTTTAACTTCCCCTCCCCCACATGATGCTGCAATCCCAACAAAGAAGGAAATCACGTGTTGTGGGGCCATTTTCTATAGTCCTCAGTGGAGCTGACAAAACTGCAGCCACTGAATAACATGAAGTGTTAGTAAATGTTTATAGCACTAAAAGATGGAATATTGTATGATTGGGTAGTTGTGGAAGACACGTAATATAGATCCAGTGTGCAGGTTGGATTGAGTCAGGACAGTCACAAGGAGCAATATCTTATTAATTAATATGCAATAAAAGAATAAGAGAAAAACCTTAAAATAAACGTACCTTTGCGTCAGATGTCATGATAAATAATACATATTCCAATTACGAATGTGGCGAATAATCCTGAGAGTTGAATGTTTTAAAAAAAAAAAATTATATATCCAAGGGAAGAGATGGACCCCAACTTGCATCTTACAGAGAGAGAAAAAAAAATAAAGAGAGGAGGGAAATACAGGCTTTTCCACTAGAGTATCAGGTTACAGGGGGGGGGGATTAGTTCTATCTATTTAAATTTACACCTTAAAGAGCAGCCCAAGCAAAGAAAAAAAAAAAAGAGCTTTCTGCATTTAATTCATTGCAAATTATACTGGAAAAAAGTATAATTTATTTTACTAATTTTATCCCAAAGAAATAAAAGTTAACTGTGGACATGTTTAGATTCATTGATAGCTTTTCAAGCATAGAAGTCTGTTAGATAATTTTTCTATGGCAAATCAACATTTTGTTTTCCCACATGGCCAGTTTATTTGTTCTAGATTCTTTTATCCCTTCAAGTTATAGGACAGTATCACAGAGATGCTGAGAATCTCCTCAATGTTTTAAATATGAACACCTCTACATCCAATATCCAGAGGCTGTGCTACGTTATTATTATAGTTATTAATAATAATAATCATAATAATCATTTATTAATAATTACAATAATTTGATTTAAGGAATGTGGATTATTTATGGAATTCTGTGTTTTATATTTAATGTATTGAATAATCTGCTTTCTTTTTATAGAAAGAATGATTGCAATGCAGATTTCTGTGGTACAAGCAAAGGTTATAAAAGCCATTGAAAGGGTTTTCCATTATTAAGTTACAGATAAAAACAATATTTCTGGTGTTCCCGATTAGGTACAATCTATACAATGTGACTTTCATGCCTAAATGTGGAGCTCCGGGGCCACACACTTTTTGAATCTAATTATGTTTTGGATAATAGATTCAAAAAGGGGGGGAAAGATGATGTGGAAAATCACACATATCATTTAAGGTTTTAATTTGTTCATCGATTGAGTTTTTCTATTATGTTGTCTTTATATTTTTATCTGTAAGGAGGATACAGCAGACAGACATATATCTCATGATTGCTCTGATGTAACAAGAATTGTCAGGTTTTGAACATGTCTCAGATGAGGCCATTGCTAATGCAGATTTTGAGTTTTTCCGTAAATGGATCCAGATACCAAGATGCTGGTTGATTCTGCACTGGATATGCTGAGGTTACGCAACATGAGGTATTAAAAATCAAACCACTCCTCTCCTATCGGAATAGGAGAATGAGATGAAGATTTGCGATCACTGTGGTTCGTAGAGCGGAGTGGGGTAAGATGGTCAAATGTGGATTGTGACGTGATAAACCTATAAAGACCGTAGAGTGTGTATGAACCCAGGTGGAGGCGCTCTCCTGTTATCAAAAGAGCCGGTGACTGATGGAGCAGACAACAAAGAAGCAGTGAATGGGCCTAGAGTGGAGAGTCCTTTACCAATGCAGACCAGTACCAGTACTTCGGTGGCTCCTGTCACGTCGTCCGTGACATCTGTCACTCCTTGTGTTCTTAAATCCTTACAGGAACAAGCGATTCAGCAAGGAACGGAGTGTGAGACGCAGGGAGCCAGTGACTGAGGAAGGTCTGGGAATAAAGGGCGGTAACCTTTCTCTGCCATGAGCGCTCTACTCAATAATGGCCCAGGTAATCAATGAACACGTGACAAATAGTGTAGTGGTGGACAAGAACTGGGCAGCACCACTGCTCAGTACCCAGGTGACCAGATACATCCAGTCTTGTAAGACGTGTGTCTATTAAGGTAGAAAAATTGTAAAGATCTCGTAGAAACACCCCCCTCATCCGCTCTACTGCTCCAGTGATTGCAGATTACTCATATACATCTACCATGAGTAGGTTTATATGAGTTTTGTGCGTGTTGTGTGAATTTCTTTTCAGGCCTGCTGTGAAACATATCCAGTATGGAAAACATTACTGCTGAAAAACTCATGATGCTGGTGGTATGTAAAGATGGAGTTCCTAAAAAGTGGTAAAAGTACATGTTCTATAGCAGAGGTAATTATAGAGATCTTACAGTACCTGGGGATGCCCCTGATGAACCCCTGTCTGCCACTGTGACACGGGGAGAAACGCGTTGGGGTTCTTTCATGCTAAGTGTCTGACAAATATGTGTTTATTTTATTAGCCTGAGTGTGAATTGGATAGTGGAGAGTCTGTGATTAGACGAGATCTCCTCATGACTTTACCTGGCTTTATTATTATTATATTGATACAGTGGGTACATGTTATACATGTGAGATATTTAATTTCTTTTAGTGTTTGGTCCTTGAATTTGCTGTATCATGTTGATTTAAGCTACCAAACAGCTATGTAAAATATAGAGAGTGAATATTTAATCTTTGGGAATGAATTAGATATATATACTTGCATATTGACGCCTCTTTATCCCCTGTATCTCACGGTTTCTATATTCCCTCACTGACATTAGTAGCACGTATTAGCTTAGCAGCGTAGGGATAGGGAGGGTGAGCCGTCGGTGAGTGGGGGCTCCAATTCGCCTTATAGGGTGCCGACCTCCGCTGCGAGGTAGGGAGAGTTTAGGGCTATTGCCCCAATCCCTACCCCTCCTTTACTGGAATATCTAATTGTGTCTATACTCACATGGGTGTATGTTGTTTGGAATTTTAATGATCATAACATAAACATGTAACGATCCCCAAGATAATGGTGGACGCTGGCAAATCATGTAACAAATGTTCGTTTTCCTTAATAATTAGATCTTTATATAAGGTATTTTTGGTTTAGTACCTAGAACGTGATTATATTTCTCACAGATACTGCAGATACAGTGTGATATCCTGACCAGTGATGTATGAGCCGTATACAACTGCCTATATAGTGTGTTAAACATGTGTATCCTCCAATTACAGATCCTAAATGAGTGTCAGGAGCACGTGGTCTCAAGCCAGGAGACTGGGTGATCCTAAAAAGACAAGTTAGAAAGAGCCATGAGTCACAGAATCAGATGGGCCGATCCAGCTTTTCCCAACCACAGCAACTTCCATGAAGCTTGAGGGAAAACCCATCTGGAGACAACAGCCGCTGTAAAGAGTCCATCGTACCAGCAGAATGAGAGTCACAACACACATAGTGCTGGATTATCTCACATAGAACCTTATGGAGAATTTCTAGATTGGGGATGAAACATGGGAAATAACCATGATAAGGGAACAATGGGTACAGGAACATTATACAAATAAGGGCTCATGGTGGAAAAAAACATTATCTGACCTGAACCAGCTCATTAGTTTAAGGATGCAAGTGACGTTTTAAGGGTAACATACACTTGCAGGTAACTGGTATTGTCTTATTTGTTGGTATTTGAAGCCGTAAAAGTGCTACTCTGTGTTACTGAAGGTAATCGGATCCATGCATAAGGGAAATCTTGTTAAAGGCCTCCTGGTGGTAGATTAGGGACCCAAGACAAGAAGAGATCCATTAGTGTTGTGATACAATTAGGTGTATTAAGGTAGAAAAGTCTCGAAGACATGGACAGCACTTGGATATTGACTGAGAATCAGTCTTTCAGAAACAGTAACGCTAAAAGCTGCAGCATAACGGTAAGAAGCTTATTCTTACAATTGCCTTACTCTTTCTAATCGATTAATCTCAAAATCTGAGTGAGCTCTTCAGCATTAAATAGTCTGTTCTAAGGACTGGGACTTTACCTGTGCCTCTGTGAACTGTGTGTGCGGGATGTGATCAACTCTCTGATCAGCAGTCTGTACCAGCGGGGGCAAAGGCTTAGCATTGCTTGTATAGCGGATAGAAAAATGAAAAAAGGTTGCAGTTAAAGCATTAGAGCTGATTTGTTAGAGAACCACGGTAGGGTCAGAAGGTTAATAAAGTATTTAGGGGGGACTGTTGAGGAGGACCTTTCCATCAAATACTTAATTAACCTCTTGACAAGGGATTGTGGGAAATATGTCGATTTGCCTTACATAATTCAGGTTTCAGATCATACACATGACACAGATATAAAGATGGCTGACATTTCCTGTTCACCACACCTTGCTTGGAATGCAAGGAATGTCCAGATGAAAGAAGATACCATATAATGGAAGACCCCTGGTCAAGCTAGAAGACCAACCCACAGATCAGATGACATCATAGACCAAACCATCAGCATGGATCCACTAAATGACGTCCCTCCCATCATCATGGTTTCATCCACTGGAGTCAGACCCGCCCATCAACAGCAACACGGATCTCCCCATTGGCTAGCTCATGAACTGTCCCACTAAATGTGCATATCTGAACTTGTGTACGCCCTTAGCCTATATCAAGAGGACGCATGAGTCTCCTCAGTCTGTTTGGTGCCATCTTTACTGTGACCAAGAAGAGATTTCATATCCGACTGTGTCTGGTGTGAATTCTTTTATGCATGCACTTGGCCCATATCAATTCGGCCAGGCAGTAGGCAACTAGTGATCTCTGGTTAAGAGTTCACCCTAACAATGCAATGATGTTGAAATGTGTTTTGGGGGTTAAAGTTCATTTTCTTAGCCAATATTGACTTTGCAAGTAATTGCTGTTAAGCTGATCACTCTTTATGACATTCTGGAGTATATGCAAATTGCCATTAGAAAAACTTAAGCAGTAGACTTTGTAAAAATTAATATTTGTAGCATTCTCAAAACTTTTGGCCATGACTGTATAACTGACCATGTGTGAGTACAGGATCAGGTAGGAGAACGCCAGTCTTATCGAATGTTTGTCCTTGTGATTTTGTAATTGTCATGGAATAAGCCAGACGAAGTGGGAATTGTTTTCTTGTTAACTTAAACGGGATATCGCAATTTTTGCTAGAGTCCAATGGTATTCTTGGGATGAGAACCTTTTGACCACGATGCACCCCAGAAAAAATACTGCAGTCGATGAGATTTGTGCCAAAAGTTTCTACAATTAATTGAGTACCATTGCACAGTCCTTTCTTTGGATTTAGATTGCAATGTAGCATGACACAGCAGCCTTTCTTAAGGTTCAGCATGTGAGGAGGGAGGCCCATAGGAGTAAGGGAATGTACAAATTTGATGGGGTACTGAGCTATTTCTTCTTCTGTCTCACAGGATGAAATCTTGTCGACACTGAAGTATGATTTAGTGTGACCTCCAAGCATGTTCAACACTTGTTCATTGACTGTCAGTGTCACAGTTTTTAGGGCATAGTACTGCTCTGTAAGCAAGATCAGCAGGAGTGAGAGAGTTCAGGTCATTCCCAAATATGTTCGTCATGACGTCATGAGTCAGCATGTCTTTGTTCAGTTTAAAAAAATCTAACAGATTCCCATCTTCAACTCCTGATCCAATAGTTAGCAGCCACTCATAAAACTCTACCTCATCAGGATTGACTGATTAATTTCAGTTCCTTGAGGGATTCCCAGACTGGACTGTTCTTGACACACGCCTCTGTAATACTAACGCAATTTCCGGGAAGTACAACTGGAGTTTGCTGACAAAAATCTCCTCCAACTACAATCGGGAACCCACCAAAAGGTTCTTCATTGTGTAGGAGAACACGTAAGCTTCTATCAACGGCATTGAAAAGATGAACGTGAGACATTGAAATTTCATCCCATATAATAAGCTTAGAATCCCAAAGCTCTCGGCAGACTGAGGCTCCTTCTTTAATACTTGATACAGTTCTCTCATTCAAATGAATTGAAATTCCAAATCCGGAGTGTTTTACTGCCTGCGTAAAACAAACAAAAAAAATCTTCAATACAGACATCTTAAATTTACATTTTTCAGTATTCTGTAATCGTAATTAAAATTACCTTTTAGTAATGTAGCTGCCAAACCGGTAGGAGCAACTGTTTTTACAATGCCACCATTCCCAAGTATAATAGATGTCAAAGCCTTATACACGAACGTCTTTCCACAACCTCCTGCACCAGAAAAAAAAAGCATTTTTGTGACATGGTTGGATTATTAACTGCATTTATGAATGCATCCAAGGCGCCTCGTTTTCTAGGTTCATCAGAAACTGTAGTCATTCAGATTCATGTTTCTCCCTTTCCACATCAACAATGTCACACATTTCATAAGCATCTGATGGGGAAGGTAGTCCACAACATTTGCAATCTTTAGCAAACTGTTGTAAGTGGTCTTAGATATCGGCAAGTGTTTAGGGTGCTTTACACGCTGCGACATCGCTAGCGATCTTGTTAGGGATGTGACACACCACATCGTAGATAATATTTGCCGAGATAGCACATAGGTCAATTTTGTAGCGCCGGTCACATGTGCGATCTCGGCAAATCGTATGTGCAATCTGGCATGTTACATCACGAACGAGATCGCTAGCGATGTCGCAGCGTGTGAAGCACCCTTTTGCTGCTTGGCCATGTATTCGCTGTGAGTCAGGAGGAAGTCTTCCATCATGGTATTTTTATATTTGTTGTATAAATCAAGTCTACTTATGATGTTGGCATGGTTCAGGATTGCAGCAAATAGCTGTCGAAGCTCACTGGGCATTCTAAATAAAGATGCTTCTTCCATGGTTTTGTCCCTCTCTGAGTCATCATGCAATAATCCCATGGCCCTTTGCCAGAATATAAGTTTCATATGTGTGTCCTTCCACTGTTCTCAAATCTTTGAATGATGTAGCACCCGTAAACAACATAAAGAAAATAATTAAAAATTATAAAAAAAAGTCAGGATGATCTAATAACATACAATTAGGCGCAGGGAAAATCTTTCTATATCTTGTGGAGAGACAGAGTAAATTCTTGGAAGGATCTTGTCAATCAGCACCTCTTTTTCTTGTCTTCCAAAACTTACCATATTTTTTGGACTATAAGACGCACCTGACCATAAGACGTACCCTGGTTTTAGAGGAGGAAAATAAGAAAATAAAATTTAAACCAAAAAATGTGGTCATGACACACTGTTAGGCCTAAAACACACTTCCGCAAAAAAACGTACGTGTCTTACGGTCCGTTTTTCGGGTCCGTGTTCTGTTTTTTAGGGGCGTTTCTCCAGTACGTATGGCATCCGTGTGATGGCGTATGCGAGCCGTGTGTGTGTGTGGAATGTCCGTATTGACATAAAATACGTATGTGTGCTGTCCGTGTGCTGTCCGTTTTTAAAGGCCCGCATTCTTACCCAATTAACGTTGTTAATCATTCATCATGAGATCCTGGTGTTGTTGTTTGCCATCAATTGACCTGATAGATTGGAAACAAGTGTTGCAGATTTTGTGATGAAAAACGGACACGGACGATACGTGCTGAACACGGACATACTCCGTCTGCGGTCCGTGCAGGCACGGACCCATAGACTAAAGTGGGTCCGTGCCTGCGTGCTGCCGGCAAAAAACGGACATGTCGTCCATGTAGAAAAGCGCACACACGTACTTACCACATGGACACATGTTCCGTGTCATTTTACGTGTGTGTGCCATCTACTATTGAATAACATGGGTCTCCGTGTCTCCGTGTCTCCGGTACGTGCAAATACGTACCGCACACGTACAAAAAAAACGGATGTGTGTTGCGGGTCTTATGGGGCGAGGATCTGCTGCTGACACTGTTATGGGAGAAATGTCCCCAAATTCTCTACTAAGGTACCCCATTCTGGTAACGATCCTCCTGCCTTGTATATGATCCTGCTCATATACCCCATCCTGCTCATATACCCCCATCCATCCTGCTCATATACACCATCCTGCTATATACCACATCCTGCTCATAATATACCCCCATCCTGCTCATAAAATACCCCCATCATGCTCAAAAAAAAACCCCCATCCTACTCATATTATATCCCCATCCTGCTCATAATATACCCCCATCCTGCTCATAAAATAGCCCCATCCTGCTCATAAAATACCCCCATCCTGCTCATAAAATACCCCCATCCTGCTCATAAAATACCCCCATCCTGCTCATAATATACCCGCATCCTGGTATATGGCCTGTATCCTATGGCACAAAAAAAAATAAACGTTTATACTCACCTTTCCTCACTCCATGCAGCATGCATGATCTTCCCCTCTGTCTCAGCTGCAGCGCCGCTGAGTAGAGCTGTCACCGTGTGTGGAGCCGTCCCTCTGCAGCATCGCGATGTCTTTCTGTCTGTCCCGGTCAGCTGATCTGTGTGGACGCTAGCGGCGCGCATAGCGATGACGTCATCGCTGTGCTCACCACTTTCCACACAGATCAGCTGACCGGGACAGACAGGAAGACATCGCGATGCTGCAGGGGGACGGCTTCACACACGGTGACAGGTGAGTACACTGATTCACTGCACCCCGCGCTGATAATGATGCACGGGGCAGTGAATACTGCCGCACATGATCACTCCAGGCTGTAGTTGCCAGGGGTGATCATGCAGGCAGGCTGTTTAATATGTGCGCATTCCCCGCCCATCACTCCGCCCACCTGTCAGCGCTGACTTCAGCGTTGAGAAATGATGGGTGTGCATATTAAATGAGCGGGCCCACGTGGTCACAGCAGGCTGCTACAGCCTGCTCGTGCCCCCGAAGACCCGATCCACCGCAGCACCTTCATTCCCCACAACCACATTCAGACCATAAGATGCACCCCCCACTTTCCCCCAACATTTGGGGGAAAAAAAGTGCGTCTTATGGTCTGAAAAATACGGTATTTGTCCAGACATAATGGTAGTGTATTTCACAATATAAATACTGAAGTGCTGACGGATCAGTTTGGTTTAGAACGAACCATTTGGTAAGTTTTGTGCCGTCACGCTGAGCTTTTTCCAGAGAATGCTGCTCCGCTCCATCCTCAAAGTAAACTGATTGTTGAAAAGGTATGTGTACTGGAAGTCTTTCTACAGCAAGGGAATGTGCAGACATCTCACATTTTCTTAGCCACCACATTGCTTCAGGCGATGCCAAATATCGTGTCGATGTAAGTCTTAGGGCGGCTTTGCACACTACGACATCGCAGGTGCGATGTCGGTGGGGTCAAATTGAAAGTGATGCACATCCGGCGTCACTTGCGATGTCGTAGTGTATAAATCCTAGATGATACGATGAACCAGCGCAAATGTGTCGTTATCGTATCATCGGTGCAGGCTCCGACATTTCCATAATGCCGATGCCGCGACAGGTACGATGTAGTTCCTCGTTCCTACGGCAGCACACATCGCTGTGTGTGAAGCCGCAGGAGCGAGGAACATCTCCTTACCTGCCGCCAGCGCCTATACGGAAGGAAGGAAGGAGGTGGGCGGGATGTTTACAGCGACTGTCGCAGGGCAGGTGAGTGCATGTGAAGCTGGTGTAGCGATAATTATTGCTACGCCAGCTAATAAAAGATATCATACCTGCGACAGGGGCGGTGACTATCGCGTGCGACATTGCAGCATCGGCTTGTAATGTCACAACGTGCAAAGCCCGCCTAAATCTCGTCCCAGTGGTAGGTGCTGGTGTTGCTGGCTTCATTCACTTGAACGATGGCTGTATCATGTCCTTTGTACACATACTTGAAAATATATTTGACGGTCTGGATGGATGAGCTGATTTCCACATTTATGTGTGCGTTGTATTTCTGAGAGAGGTAGGGGTTGTATGGTACAACCCAGTGGCTGTCAACTTCCATGTCCCTAATCTTGAGCCTAATCCCATCTTTTCGTCTGTGGTATACTGGATAACTGTCCACATTAATATTGTTTCTTCAATGAAGTCTTTGGGAAACCTTTTGGAGCATGTCCGGATTCCTTTAACATCTTCCATACATGGTGAATTTCTATTGTGTTCTCCACAGGGCCGATGAATCAGGCAGCTGATGACAAAATCATAAAGCTCCTCGTTAATATCTGAGTCAGGAATTTCTGCACAAACAGCATTGTCACAATCGATAGCTTTTCAAAACTTCGTCGTCCAGAATAAAGAGCATATGGCAATGAGGAAGACCTGAAATAATAAATGGATGCATTAAATGCACTATTAATCATTCCATTCCTAACATAACTGTTACAAACATTCAGATGAATCTATGTAATACCTCTTTTTTGAAATTCAATGACGTAGGTGTATGCCATTACTTTTCCCATCACTCCTCCTTTTTTTGCAGTCAAGTCATTTAGTAACTCTTGTAGCTTTAAGTGGAATATGGTAGATACCAAATCTGGGTGGTCTATTGCTTTTTCATGTAGTAAAAGGCCGGACTGAATTTCTTCCCACTTTGGGTTGCAAGTGAACGTAATAAATAAATAAATCCAGTTTTCCAAATTTTGCTACCAAAGTCATCGCATCTTGGTAATTCTGTATCATTGCACGCTTTCCACCGGTAAAAAAAGAGGGAAGTATGACGATGCGACCCGGTCTCAGATCTTGTTGTTCAGCCCTACTGTTGATATAATCCATAAGCCCAACATATAATTCTACTCTGAGTTTCTTTTGTTTTTGTCTGTTCCAGTCCAGTCACTGCGCTTCAAACTTTAGGTAGGCGTCAGTTATGTATTGTTGTGTCAGTATGTAATAGTGGATTGAAGGATTGTGGATCCTGAAGGCGGAACACATAGAATTCCCTCATTGACACATTCCTGTTTTTTTTTT
Organism: Anomaloglossus baeobatrachus; assembly: GCF_048569485.1. NCBI lineage: Eukaryota > Metazoa > Chordata > Amphibia > Anura > Aromobatidae > Anomaloglossus > Anomaloglossus baeobatrachus. The sequence continues at coordinate 206,665,481 of NC_134358.1, forward strand.
CTTGTTCCCCTGCATCGTGAATGAGAGCTTCCTGTTGTTCATCATCACCATTCTCCATTTCATAACTTTTCCTTTTTGCAGTTCTCCCTTGCTTCCGTATTCCAGGTTGCCAGCCGTGTTCACAATATGGAAAGAGGAATGGATACCCCATTGGATCACAGTTTGGGCTATGGTACACAATATTCTGTAGTCCTTGCTACCCAATGGGATGAACGGCAATGTCTCTTTTGATCGGTGGCCCTCTATCATCGGAAACAAACACGGCTGCAACTTCATTGGCTGTCGGCAAGTTGTATCGGTTGTAAGTTCTATCCTTTGTTATCCACATTTTGATTTTATGCTGGTCATATCCACGCTGATCAATCATATCCTTCATCATCTTGAAAGCCTGAGCAAATGGGTTGATATCTCTGAGTAAACAGTCAATAGTATTCATTAGGTCCCTCTTGCATCCTTCATTTTGTTTGCATACTCAGGATCCAATATGTAGAGTTGTGAATATGAAGGAGTATCAGATCTAAATAAAGCACAAATATATTTTTAATTATTAAAAAAGAGCAGGAATGAATTAAAAACATACATTTAATTGTATTCTGGTCTTTTACCTCAGAGCTGTTGATGTACGGTGGTACACTTGTCCGTGAATGACTAAAATGGGTGGGCCACCGGAAAATTTAAAGGATGCAAAGGCAAAAGCACTGTTATACTTTCTGATGTTCTTTCTAAAATGTTTTGCCTTGTTTGTATCTTTAGTTAACCACGCTTGAAACTGCTGAGAATATTCATTTAATTCATGTAAGTGTATGGTACCACTTCTGCAGCACGACCCAAAGTTTGCACTGTGTAATTTTTCTTTCCAAAAGTGAGATGCACGGCAATCACTCCACGTAACGTCTCGCTATCCCACGTGGTGTTCACTGGGTATATTCTCTGAATTTCTTGCTGCATACCTCGAAGGTGGTGACAGTTTATTGTTGTTTCCAACTCCCGCAGGTGTCAAATTCATTCTTCGTTGATGCTGGGTGTATGTATCAGCTTCCCTTCTTTCTATCGCTTGGCTGATATAAACCTTGTGATATCTCTCTCAGTCTTTATCAATCTGCTCAGGTGTTCATTGATGATAAACAATCCTACAATTTTGTCAATATTGTTGTTGTCGAGCAGCTGCAGCATCGTTGTCCAGATTTTCCTGTGGCCTGTGAGATGGATCTAGCGACTCTTCTTGGCTCATTTTATTTGGGAGAATGCAGATGCAATAAAATGTACGTTTACCTTAGTTGAAGGTGTGGCATGGCCACATGTGGGTGGGGCCACGTGTTGGCATGTGCGGGGGCGGAGCTAATGTGTGGTGGTGGGATTAGCGAGTAATCACAATGGCTCATATATATATGTATGTATATATATATATATATATATATATATATATATATATATATATATACTGTATGTATATATACACATAAATATTTATATTCACTACCGTTCAAAAGTTTGCTGTCACCCAGACAATTTTGTCTTTTCCATGAAAAATCATACTTTTATTTATCAAATGAGTTGCAGAATGAATAGAAAAGATAGTGCAGACATTGACTAGGTTAGAAATAATGATTTTTACTTGAAATAATAATTTTCTTCAAACTTTGCTTTCGTCACAGAATGCTCCCTTTGCAGCAATTACAGCTTTGCAGACCTTTGGCATTCTAGCTGTTAATTTGATGAGGTCATCTGTAGATATTTCACCCCATGCTTCCAGAAGCCACTCCCACAAGTTAGATTGGCTTGATTGGCACTTTTTGCGTACCATACGGTCAAGCTGCTCAATAGGGTTGAGATCTGGTGACTGGGCTGGACACTCCATTACAGATAGAATACCAGTTGCCTGCTTCTGCCCTAAATAGTTCATGCATAATTTGGAGGTGCGCTTTGGATCATTGTCCTGTTGTAGGATGAAATTGGTTTCAATCAAGCGCTGTCCACAGGGTATGGCATTGCGTTGCAAAATAGAGTGATAGCCTTGCTTATTCAAAATCCTTTTACCTTGTACAAATCTCCCACTTTACCAGCACCAAAGCAACAAGAGACCTTCACATTACCGCCACCATGCTTGACAGATGGCGTCCGGCACTCTTCCAGCATCTTTTCAGTTGTTCTGAGTCTCACAAATGTTCCTGTGTGTGATCCAGAAACCGCAAACTTCTATTTGTCTGTCCATAACACTTTTTTCCAATCTTCCTCTGTCCAATGTCTGTGTTCTTTTGCCCATATTAATCTTTTCCTTTTATCAACCAGTCTCAGATATGGCTTTTTCTTTGCCACTCTACCCTGAAGGCCAGAATCCCTGAGTCACCTCTACACTGTATAGGTAAGGATGGTTGACCTTAGGGAGATCAACATCCAGCACCGCAGAGCACCATCACGTGTTTTCTCAACGCAGTGATTCTAGAGCAATGCCCCCTGGGAAATATGCAAAACAAGGAAGCCGCGGAGACACCATCACATGTTTCTCAACGCTGGCAGGTAACTAGCCAGATCTTTCACCGGAAAGGCAAAACCACGGGAAGGGCAGTCTGTAGACGTTGACACTGGCGTTTTGCGGATACTATTTAAGGAAGCTGCCAGTTAAGGACCTGTGAGGCATCAATTTCTCAAACTAGAGACTGTAATATACTTGTCTTGTTGCTCAGTTGTGCAGCGGGGCCTCCCACTTCTCTTTCTATTCTGATTAGAGCCTTTTTGTGCTCTTCCCTGAAGGGAGTAATACACACCGTTGTAGGAAATCTTCAGTTTCTTGGCAATTTTTTTATGGAATATCCTTCATTTCTAAGAACAAGAATAGACTGTCGAGTTTCACATGAAAGTTCTCTTTTTCTTCCCATTTTGAGAGTTTAATGGAACCAACAAGTGTAATGCTCCAGATTCTCAACTAGCTCAAAGGAAGGTCAGTTTTATAGCTTCTCTAATCAGCAAAACTGTTTTCAGCTGTGCTAACATACTTGCACAAAGGTTTTCAATGGATTTCTAAACATCCATTAGCCTTGTAACACAGTTAGCAAACACATTATACCATTAGAACATTGGACTTGAGGTTGTTGGAAATGGGCCTCTATACACCTAGTAGATATTGCATTAAAGACCAGACGTTTAAAGCTAGAATAGTAATTTACCACATTAACACTGTATACAGTCTATTTCTGTTTAATTTAATGTTAGCTTCATTGAAAAAAATGTGTTTTTCTTTCAAAAATAAGGAAGCACTGTATCTAAGTGACCCTAAACTGTTGAATTGTAGTGTATATATATACTGTATATAGCTAACATAAACAAATATTATGTAAAAACGGCAAAAAGATGTCACAAAGATGTTTCTCAACATAGGGACAATCACACACGTCATGAATAAAAAGATGAGAGCACTCCTGAGTTTCTTTACGTCATCCCTTTTAATACCATATCTTTCAATGCATGGCATTATCTTAGTGAAGAGCATAATTCTTCTTTGTTGGCACATCTTTCAATATTTTCGTTACTGCTGTTACAAAAGATTTCTAAATTAAGGATTAACGCAATCATCTGTGATTGACTACATTTAATGTTATGTTTAAGGTATCAACACAGACAACTATTGTTATCTTTTGTTCAGTAACTCAGTAGCTAATATAATTTCACATTAAATCCTATGTAAGTTAAAAAATATATTATTATTTTCAAGACTATTTTTAATTTTATAACAATAGCATGAAATTATTGATGTTATCATAGAAACATTAAATGTTTCATTTCGAAGCTGCCTGCTAGATGTCGAGGACCCACAACTTGATATAGAGCTTGATTATTCTACGCTGTTTATATGACTTCTGACTTGTATGATCCTGATTATTAACTACTGTTTCTGCTCGCGAGTGAGTTCTAGAATGAGGATACAGCTGGAAGACATATTTTTACTGTATGTTTAATATAAGAAATAAATGTAAAATATTTTAAAGTAGAATTCATTTTAATAGAAACTGTCTTCTGGGGCAAGGTCAGTCAAAGAAAAAAAGGGAACCAGCACGATCTGAAATTGGCATGCATCAAATAAAAAGTGAAAATTCACAAATTTATTCCAACTGTACTATGATAAAAAAATGAGATTTTTAGCAAATAATTGATCAATTTTTTGAGCCACCCCTGCCAACGTCACGGCAAATCTCAATAGGGGGGTCCTACTCTACATTCTGTATTTCATGTGCCATGCGGCCTCCTAGATAAAGTTAAAAGCAGAACCATAATAGAGCACACATACCTGTAACCTGTATATAACCGCTTCTATGTTGCAAAAAGGCACTTGTGGATAGAGACCAGCCCAGGTCCCAGCATGTGGAGCAAGCCCTACACATACCAGGACTATATCAGAACTGATCCTCCCAGTGTCAAACAGCAACCATTGATAAAGGCGGACCAGATCCAAGAATGGTGCTTAATTAGCATTGCCTGTGGAAAGGGGTGAGGTAACTGAGTCTGAACAGCTACCAACAGGAGGAATATATTGCAAACCAAAATCAGGCGTGCATGGTATGGTGTTGGTCAGACACCAGATTTGTAGCATAACTACGGTCAAAACAGAGAAAAAAAGGGAACCAGCACGATCTGAAATTGGCATGCATCAAATAAAAAGTGAAAATTCACAAATTTATTCCAACTGTACTATGATAAAAAAATGAGATTTTTAGCAAATAATTGATCAATTTTTTGAGCCACCCCTGCCAACGTCACGGCAAATCTCAATAGGGGGGTCCTACTCTACATTCTGTATTTCATGTGCCATGCAGAGCTTGCTCCACATGCTGGGACCTGGGCTGGTCTCTATCCACAAGTGCCTTTTTTGCAACATAGAAGCGGTTATATACAGGTTACAGGTATGTGTGCTCTATTATGGTTCTGCTTTTAACTTTATCTAGGAGGCCGCATGGCACATGAAATACAGAATGTAGAGTAGGACCCCCCTATTGAGATTTGCCGTGACGTTGGCAGGGGTGGCTCAAAAAATTGATCAATTATTTGCTAAAAATCTCATTTTTTTTTTTTTATTGTAGTACAGTTGGAATAAATCTGTGAATTTTCACTTTTTATATGATGCATGCCAATTTCAGATCGTGCTGGCTCTCCTCTCTCTCTGTTTGGTCGTAGTTATGCTACAAATTCTGGTGGCCGGTCACCACCATGCCATGCACGCCTGATATTGGTTTGCTATGTATTCCTCCTGTTGGTGGCTGTTCAGATTCAGTTACCTCACCCCTTTCCACAGGCAATGCTAATTAAGCACCATCTTGGATCTGGTCCGCCTTTATCAATGGTTGCTGTTTGGCACTAGGAGGATCAGTTCTGATATAGTCCTGGTATGGTGCAGAGCTTGCTCCACATGCTGGGACCTGGGCTGGTCTCTATCCACAAGTGCCTTTTTTGCAACATAGAAGCGGTTATATACAGGTTACAGGTATGTGTGCTCTATTATGGTTCTGCTTTTAACTTTATCTAGGAGGCCGCATGGCACATGAAATACAGAATGTAGAGTAGGACCCACCTATTGAGATTTGCCGTGACGTTGGCAGGGGTGGCTCAAAAAATTGATCAATTATTTGCTAAAAATCTCATTTTTTTTTTTTTTATTGTAGTACAGTTGGAATAAATCTGTGAATTTTCACTTTTTATATGATGCATGCCAATTTCAGATCGTGCTGGCTCTCCTCTCTCTCTGTAAGGTCAGTCAAAGGCCTGATTACAACAAACTGTAAGTAGAGATTAGTGAACTCTTAAGGGTACTTTACAGGCTACGACATTGCTAGCGATTGCTAGCGATTAGAGATGAGCGAACCGGCCGTGGTTCGGCTCGAGTTTGGTTCGCCGAACGGAGGTCTTGTTCGAGTTCGGTTCGGCGAACCACTCGAACCGCATAGGAAACAATGGGAGGCAATCACAAACACATAAAAACACCTAGAAAACACCCTCAAAGGTGTCCAAAAGGTGACAAACCACTCACAACACAACACAAAGACATGAGAAAGTGACAAGAACAAATTCTCATGCGAAAACAAAACAGCATTACGAGGAAAAAGAGGACGAGACACAGATATAGGCATGGCATGCCCTTCTAAAATCACCTAAAACACCGCAAGGTGACTCCAAGCGGAGTCTCCCTTTTTTTTTCAAAAATTGGGCCACACAGACATCCACCCCTTCGGTGGCAGTACTTGTGCCCCAGTTGTACACTTCACAGGTAGATTTGCATCAAGCACATTCAAAAATACACCATCCTTAACTGTCCCCAGGATGACACCAGGGTAGGTAGCAAAGTTTTTACTGATCCCAGATCTGTTAATCTTGGCTCCTTTTTAAAAACACAGCAAGCAAGGGTTACTCCAAGCGGAGTCTCCCTTTTTTCCAAAAAATTGGGCCACACAGACACCCATTCCTTCAGTGGCAGCACTTGTGCCCCAGTTGTACACTTCACAGGTAGATTTGCATCAAGCACATTCAAAAATACGCCATCCTTAACCGTCCCCAGGATTGCACCGGGGTAGGTAGCAAAGCCTTTGCTGAACCATGACTTGTTAATCTTGGCTCCTTTTTAAAAACACTGCAAGCAAGGGTTACTCCAAGCGGAGTCTCCCTTTTTTCCAAAAATTGGGCCACACAGACACCCACCCCTTCAGTGGCAGCACTTGTGCCCCAGTTGTACACTTCACAGCTAGATTTGCAAGAAGCACATTCAAAAGTACGCCATACTTAACCGTCCCCAGCATGACACCGGGGTAGGTAGCAAAGTCTTTGCTGAACCATGAATTGTTCATCTTGGCTCATTTTAAAAAACACAGCAAGCAAGGGTTGCTCCAAGCGGAGTCTCCCTTTTTTCCAAAAATTGGGCCACACAGACACCCACCCCTTCAGTGGCAGCACTTGTGCCCCAGTTGCAAACAGGATGTTTTGATTTGCATCAAGCACATTCCAAATCCACAAGAATTTACTCTCCCCAGGATGACACAGGGGTAGTAAATTCCTTGTGGATCCATGACTTGTTCATTTTGATGAACGTTAGTCTGTCCACAGTGTCACTGGACAGACGCGTGCGCTTATCTGTCAGCACACACCCAGCAGCACTGAAGACACGTTCAGAGACAACACTGGCAGCTGGACACGACAAAATCTCCAAGGCGTAAGTGGAGAGCTGTGGCCATTTTTCAAGATTTGAAGCCCAAAATGAGCAAGGCTACATTTGCAAAGTCATGGTATCGATGTTCATTTGGAGATACTCCTGTATCATCCTCTTCAGCCGTTGACTATGTGTCAGACTTGTTGTCTCTGGTGGCCTTGCAAAGGATGGTCTAAAAAAATTATGAAAAGATTCAATAAAATTGCTGTTACCAGCACCACATACGGTGCTGCTGGTACGGGTAGACTGTTGAAGATGACGAGAGCGTCCCATGTTTGTCAAGTTACAACTGGGAGATTCACTCCCTGCACCACGGTTGTTTGGTGGAAAAGCTGAGCTAAGATCGAGTAGCAGCTTTTGCTGGTACTCCTGCATACGTGTGTCGCGGGCGGGGAGGACGCCGCTGCTGCGCGCTCGCTAACGCTCGGGTCCGGCGCTGCTGCGGCTGCTGCTGCTCGGTGGTTCGAGCGGTGGGCCGGATCCGGGGACTCAAGCAGCACTCCTTGCCTGTGAGTGAAAAGGGTGGTTAGTTTGGGGGATTTAGTCCGTGACGCCACCCACGGGTTGTGGTGAAGATGGACACCACCGCTGCCGGTGACGGGGATCACGGGAGCGATGGTAGGGAGCAGCTGGGATGTTGTTTTCCCCCTCCGTGGGTAGGGGTCGGTGGTCCCGGGGCCCGGTGGTGTGACGGGGAGGCAGAGTTGGTGAGGTGCAGGGTTGCAGGGATAGCACGGCGCTGTGCCGGATGGCACGGGTGTACTCACTCAGTAAGAGATGCACAAAGTCCTCGGTAAACCAAACGGCTGGATGGACGGGTCCCGCAGCCGGCTGCAGTGTCTCTCCCCGGACAGGTGATGGCGGCTGTCTTTCCCTGCACCTTTGTGTACTTGTTTGACTACGATGGATTTCCAACGGTAGTCCGCTCTCCGGTGTATGGATGCCGGAGGAGCCCGTTTGCCCGCAGGCGCTGGCCCTTAGGTCTCTAGCCTTAGGCGGTATCTGTATACCCTCATGGTGTGGGCGGTTGCCTTCTATCGGGTCTTTGGCTGTTAGGAAACCCCTGGGGTTCCGGTCACACTCGGATTTGACTATTGTCGGCAGCTCCAAGCCTGGTCGGGGTCCGATGGCCCTGCCTGTGTGTGCTGGCTTCACTTCGCTCCCCGGTTGGTACCAGCGGGCCAATGCCCGACCCCGGTCCTACGGTTGCTTCACCACTCCTGCAGACGGCCACCACCGTCTTCCAATCTTGCTGTCAGTGCCTGGACCACAAACCCAGACACTCAAGTGCTTACTCCTCTCACTTCAAACTCCAAACTCTATCTGTCACTTTTCCCGCCTCCAGCCCTGTGAACTCCTCGGTGGGTGGGGCCAACCGCTTGGCTCCTCCACACCTGCTGTGGACATCAGACGCTGGAGGGAGGCAACTAGGTTTTTTTGTTTGGCTAATGTTACTGTCTAGTGGGGGTGGGGGTGTGTGAGTGTTATCTGTGACGACCTGGCTAGTCCAGGGCGCCACACGTGCGTCCCTTTCTATGGCTGTAATTATGTCACAAAATTTGGACTTGTACCGGGGATCTAATAGTGTTGCAAGCCAGTAGTCATCATCACTTCTAATTTTGACAATACGAGGGTCATGTTGGAGGTAGTGCAGCAAGAAGGCGCTCATGTGTCTTGCGCAGCCATGCGGACCAAGTCCACGCTGTGTTTGTGGCATAGAGGTGCTAACCGTTCTTTCTTCCTCTGACATCTCCCCCCAACCTCTTTCAACTGAAATTTGACCAAGGTCTCCCTCATCCGCTGAGTCTTCCATGTCCATGGACAGTTCGTCCTCCATTTCTTCATGTTCTCCTGCACCTTCCTCAACATTTCGCCTGCTACCATGCGTCCTTGTTGATCCCTGTCCCCCATGGTCCCATGCCTGCCGCATTGGTGATGATGAACGTCTGGACCTTGGTGATGTTGTTGTGTCTTGCACATATGAATCCTCCTGTAGTTCCTCCCCTTCCTGTTGTCCCACCCCCTGACTCCGAATAGTGTTTAGCGTGTGCTCCAGCATGTAAATGACTGGAATTGTCATGCTGAAAATGGCATTGTCAGCGCTAAACATATTCGTCGCCATGTCGAAACTGTGCAGAAGGGTGCATAGGTCCTTGATCTGAGACCACTCCATCAGGGTGATCTGCCCCACCTCTGCATCTCGTTGGCCCAGGCTATACGTCATGACGTATTGCACCAGGGCTCGACGGTGCTGCCACAGTCGCTGTAACATGTGGAGAGTCGAATTCCAGCGTGTCGGCACATCGCATTTCAGGCGATGAACTGGCAGGCCGAAAGACTTCTGGAGCGATGAAAGTTGCTCAGCTGAGGTGGTTGAACGGCGGAAGTGAGCAGACAGTTTTCGTGCCCTGTTCAGAAGGCCATCTTGGCCGGGATAGTGTGTTAAAAATTGCTGGACAACAAGGTTCAACACGTGAGCCATACAAGGCACGTATGTCACCTTGCTCAGGCGAAGGCCCGCACCCAGGTTTGCAGCATTGTCGCACACGGCCTTATCAGGCTGCAGGTTGAGTGGAGACAACCATTTGCCAAACTCAGTCTCCAGAGCTGCCCACAACTCAGGCGCTGTGTGACTCTTGTTTCCAAGATATTTCAAGCTAAACACCACCTGATGCCGTTGCGCTCTGCTGCCAGCATAGTAATGAGGGGTGCGTGATTCCTTCTGCGCAGTTAGAACACTGGTGGCCTGACCAGGCAGGCTTGGGGCGGAGGTGGAGGACCCATTCGAGGTGGAGGAGGCAGAAGCAGTGGCAGAACTTAGACAGACAGAGGATTGACACACAAGTCGTGGGAGCGGCAAGATTTGTGCAGCAGACCCTTCACCATCTATCACCATAGTTACCCAGTGCCCAGTCAGTTACATGTAACGTCCCTGTCCATGCTTACTGGTCCAAGTATCGGTGGTGAAATGCACCCATTCACACACAGAGTTTCTCAAGGAAGCGGTGATGTTGTGTGCGACATGCTGGTGTAGCGCAGGCACACCTTTCTTAGAAAAGTAGTGGCGACTGGGCATCTGGTACTGGGGCACAGCGACAGACATAAGGTCTCTAAAATCCTGTGTGTCCACCAGGCGGAAAGGCAGCATTTCGGTAGCCAAGAGCTTACAGAGGGATAAAGTCAACCTCTTAGCTTTGTCATGGGTCACAGGAAATGGCCTTTTATTTGTCCACATCTGAGGGACAGAGATCTGGCTGCTGTGTGTAGACGGTGTTGAGTAGGGTGTCCCTGGAAAAATGCAGGTTTGTGAGGAAAATGCAGGCGGAGACATGTTGTTGCCTTCATCCAATGTTGGTGCTATCGATGTCTGAGAGAGCTGTACACACGCACTTGTTTCCCCTTCCAAACCAATTGACGACCTACCAAGCAAACTGCCTGTTGCGGCTACAGTGGTGGAAGTTGTGCATGGAAAACCAGGTGTGACAGCTGTTCCAACAGTCCTAAAAGATGAAGAGCGTGCGGATGCACTGGAAGGGGCAAGCGGTGGATGGTCTGCTCCGCTAGGCCGCATTGCAGCACGGTGAGCTTCCCACTGGGACATATGATATTTATTCATGTGACGGTTCATGGAAGAAGTTGTCAAACTGCTGAGGTTTTGCCCTCTACTAACAGAATCATGTTAAATTTTACATATCACATGATTTGGGCGATCTTTTGATATGTCAAAAAAGGACCAGGCTAGGCAAGGCTTAGATGGCAGGCGACCTGCTGAGCCCCCCCCCCCGACTAGTGCTCAGAGGCAGAGTGGTGGCTAAGGATGCAGTTGTAGACGTGCTACCAGTACTACTCCTCTGTCCAGGAAGGCACAAGGTAACTTCGTCGTCAGTAGCATCCTCCTCTACCGCCTCTGTTGACCTCCTTGAGGGCCTGACTGTGGGTTGACAGTAGGTGGGATCTAGAACTTCCTCATCAAGCGTTGTTTTTGCACTCCCCTCACCCTCAGACCGAGCTTTTTCCTGACGTGAACGATTATTTAAGTTGTCATCCCAATCTGGTATCTTCGCCTCATCGTCATCAGTATGTTCCTCATTGTCTATAACAACAGGTGTTACAGTTTGTGAAAAAGGGTCAACATTATGCTCAGAAACCTGGTCCTCACGGCCTAAATCAGAGTCACAAAGGTTCTGGGCATCACTGCAGACCATTTCCTGGTCTGTACTCACTGTAGCTTGGGAGTAGACCGCTGATTCCCAGGCTATAGTGTGACTGAACAGCTCTGCAGACTCAGCCATCTCAGTTCCACCATACTGTGCAGGGCGGATGGAGACTTGAAAGCTGGGAGAAAGCAAGTGTGATTGGTATGACAATTCAGAGGACTGGTGTTTTTTGGATGCGGTAGTTGAGGTGGTGGAGAGGGCACTTGTTGGACCACTTGAGATCCATTCAAGCATTTTCTTTTTTTGGCCATCATCTACCTTTGTTCCAGTTGTTCGTGTCCATAAAAAAGGGAGCACATCGGATTGTCCACAGTAAGTAGTAGACATCTTACTTTTGCTGGAAGATTGTCTATCTTCAGCAGATGTTAATGGAGCTTTGCCACCTTCCCCATGGACAAACCCTTTTCTTCCTTTTCCAACACGCCTCTTCCCCTTTCCACCAGCATCTGTCATTTTGCCAATCATTTTGATTGCGACAAGATTGTGCACTTAAAATTTGGTAGTAAAAATTGAAAGGTGGTGTAGATTGCAGCGGTGGTCTAGCTTTATTGACCGCAGAATAAACAACAACAATAACTATCCCTGACAATACAACTACGGCCCTTAAACTGGCAGCACAGTTTGCTATTAGAATGGCTTAGTAAAAATGAGTTTGAGTGTGCAATGCAAATATCTTTGCACCAGTGGGACAATAATGAAGTCCAACAGCCACGTTTACGATGCCACTAAGTTTCCTCAGTGTTCGCTAGTATAATGGCTTAGTAACAATGAGTTTCAGTGTGCAATGCAGAGGTGCCGCAAATATCTTTGCACCAGTGGGACAATAATGAAGTCCAACAGCCACTTTTAGGATGCCACTAAGTTTCCTCAGTGTTTGCTAGTATAATAGTTTAGTAAAACTGAGTTTGCGTGTGCAATGCAGTGGTTCTGCAAATAGCTTTGCACCAGTGAGACAATAATGAAGTCCAACAGCTACTTTTAGGATGCCACTAAGTTTCCTCAGTGTTTGCTAGTATAATAGCTTAGTAAAAATATGTTTGAGTGTGCAATGCAGTGGTGCTGCAAATAACTTTGCACCAGTGGGACAATAATGAAGTCGAACAGCCACTTTTAGGATGCCACTAAGTTTCCTCAGTGTTTGCTAGTATAATAGCTTAGTAAAAATGAGTTTGAATGTGCAATGCAGTGGTGCTGCAAACTGCCATTTTGAGATCTCTCGACAGGTGTTCTATGGGATTCAGGTCTGGACTCATTGCTGGCCACTTTAGTAGTCTCCAGTGCTTTCGATAAAACCATTTTCTAGTGCTTTTTGAAGTGTGTTTTGGGTCATTGTCCTGCTGGAAGACCCATGACCTCTGAGGAAGACCCAGCTTTCTCACACTGGGCTCTACATTCTGCTGCAAAATTTGTTGGTATTCTTCAGACTTCATAATGCCATGCACACGGTCAAGCAGTCCAGTGCCAGAAGCAGCAAAGCAACCCAAAACATCAGGGAACCTTCGCCATGTTTGACTGTAGGAACCGTGTTCTTTTCTTTGAATGCCTCTTTTTTTTTCCTGTAAACTCTATGTTGATGGCTTTTCCCAAAAAGCTCTACTTTTGTCTCATCTGACCAGAGAACATTCTTCCAAAATGTTTTCGGTTTTCTCAGGTAAGTTTTGGCAAACTCCAGCCTGGCTTTTTTATGTCTCGGGGTAAGAAGTGGAGTCTTCCTTGGTATCTTACCATACAGTCCCTTTTCATTCAGACGCCGACGGATAGTACGGGTTGACACTGTTGTACCCTCGGACTGCAGGGCAGCTTGAACTTGTTTGGATGTTAGTCAAGGTTCTTTATCCACCATCCGCACAATCTTGCGTTGAAATCTCTCATCAATTTTTCTTTTCCTTCCACATCTAGGGAGGTTAGCCACAGTGCCATGGCCTTTAAACTTCTTGATGACACTGTGCACCGTAGACACAGGAACTTTAAGGTCTTTGGAGATGAACTTGTAGCCTTGAGATTGCTCATGCTTCCTCCCAATTTGGATTCTCAAGTCCTCAGACAGTTCTTTGGTCTCCTTTCTTTTCTGCATGCTCAATGTGGTACACACAAGGACACAGGACAGAGGTTGAGTCAACTTTAATCCATGTCATCTGGCTGCAAGTGTAATTTAGTTATTGCCAATGCCTGTTAGGTGCCACAGGTAAGTTACAGGTGCTGTTAAGTACACAAATTAGAGAAGCATCACATGATTTTTCAAACAGTGCCAATACTTTTGTCCACCCTCTTTTTATGTTTGGTGTGGAATTATATCCAATTTGGCTTAATGACAATTTTTTTTTTATTTTCATTGAAGACAAATTAAATGAAGATAATAATACCAAAGAATTTGTGATTGCAATCATTTTCAAGAAGAAACTGAGTATTATCTGACAGAATTGCAAGGGTGCTAATACTTTTGGCCAGCACTGTAGACAATAAGACTTGATGCCTCTGCTCTGTCACTTTGTCAGTTACAGTTAAAATCATAGAGGGATAGCGACACATGTTTGCATTGACTGTTGCTTTACAAGATTTCCAGGACTGTGTTGCTGAGCTGTATGGTTTGCCTTCACACTGTTATCATCTGCCTTATCTGTGAGGCTTCAGCTAACAAGGGTATTCAGTGGGGGTAATGTGTTTTGTCTATGTTTAGGTAGATAAGTTGAAAACTCTTGTGATGCGACACTAGTAAGTCGTGTTCACACACACACACACACACACACACAATTACTCCTGCTATGCAGAGGGATTACCAGGTAGTAGGCAACTGTTTAGACAGTCCCTTGGTTAGGCAAAAGTTGGTGAGCAGGGGGTATAAATCGGCATTACGAAAGTCACAGCATAGGGGTGCAGGCTTTTGGATTTGTGAATAGATACTTCTATTCTTTCAGTTTTATGCATGGTTCTTATTGTTTGTTTTTGGAAAGTTAAACAATCATTTATCAACCCAACTGCCTAGAGTCCTTTTTCTAGTGTGTGGTTTTGCTGTATACTGGGGAGCCCACCCTGTACACGACTTTAAATTAATCATAAGTCGCAATGGGAAGTTCACTGTGCTACAATGCGGCCTAGCGGGGCTGTGCAACGACCGTCTGCCCCATCAAGTGCATCTGCGTGCTCTTCATCCTCTGTGACTGTGTGGACAGCAGTCACACATGTTTTTTGACGCTGACCTTCCACCCCTTTACCCGCTACAGGCAGTGTGATTGGCGGCTCGTCAGTTGTTTTTGAAGTGGAAACAGCTGCTGGTGTTGAGCTCTCTCAGACATCAAGAGAAACACCTTTGGATGAAGGCAACATTATATCCACGCCTGCACCGTCGTCACAGATTGCCTGGACTACCTGCAGTTAAAAATTGCGTAGCAGAAATGGAGAGGAGTGTAGAATGCACATGTGGTGTACCTTGCTTGACAGGACAGGAACCGTAAGGTAGTATCCCTGACAATTTTACTATGCCCCTAAAAGTCTCAGCACTTTTTGAAATTAAAATTCCATTGCAGAAATGGGCAGGTGTGTAGAATGCAGAGGTGGTGTACCTTGTGTGGCACCAGAGGAACACTAAGCTAGTATCCCAGACACTTTTAGTATGCCACTAAATGTCAGCACTGTTTGCTATAAAAATTGCGTAGCAAAAATGGTAAGGTGTGTAGAATGCAGAGGTGCTGTAGGTAGCAGGACAGCAAAGGAAGCCTCAGTTTCTATCCCTGCCAATGAAAAAATGTAGCAAGGAATTGCCTGAGCTGATGTAGCTAGACGCTGTTATCTAAAGCCCAGCACAGCGTTGGCACAGACCTGCCTAGCACCAATGCCTATGAACAGCTGTAATGTAGCCCTAAAAAAGGGCTGAAATTGCAAGTAGTCCCTAATCCCTAAAGCGCTGTGTAGATTGCACTGTCTGTCTAGAGTGCACACAGCAGCAGCAACAGCAGCAGGAGCGGGAGCAGTGACTGTCATCCAATTGCAGCAGAAAGATAATGGCGGCGACGGGGAAATAGAGCAAAGACATGTGACATGCACAGCCTATGACACATGCCCTTGCTTGTCTGTCAAAAATCCACTTTGCTGTGTGTGTATGTGATTTGCTGACAGCCCCACTGTACGTGTTAGAAAAAAAAAAAACAATGGCGATCGGCATTCATTCAGCACTCAGCAGCAGCACTGATCTAAACCCCGTGCCCCCTGCACACTATACGCTGAAATTTGATATCATGATTCACAGTGACTACCACTATTACAGTGAGAAGCCAGCTAGTAACTAGGTACGCTTTTTGTTATTCGAACCGTTCTCGACCGTAACTCGAACTACCGAACGTTTACCAAATCGTTCGAGTTCGTCAAACAACTCGAACACCCCCCAAAATCACTCGAACATGAAATTGGCAAACCTCGAACATTGCTCATGTCTAGTAACATCCCGCCCACCTTTTTCCTTCCGCATTGTCGGTGGACGGCAGGTAAGGAGATGTTCATCGTTCCTGCGGTGTCACACACAGCGATGTGTGATGCCGCAGGAACGACGAAAAACATCGTACCTGTGGCAGCAGCGATATTAAGGAAAAGAGCGACGTGTCAAGGATCACCGTTTGTGAACGATTTTGCGATCGTTGATCGTCGCTCCTTGGTGTCACACGCTGCGATGTCGCTACCGGCGCCGGATGTGCGTCACTAACGACGTGACCCCGACGATATATCGGTAGCGATTTTGCAGCGTGTAAAGCACCCTTAATTGTTAGTCAAGCTAAGGAATTCTATTTATTTAAAAGGACATTTTCACTTCCAAAATGCATCATCTATCTACAGGTTAGGTGTTAAAGGGAACATATCACTTAAAAAAATACTATAAACCTGCAGATATAAAATTAATCTGCATTTTAATGGCATTATAAAGCTGCCTGGTGCCATGACCGAGAAGCCCGCTGGAACATAAATTAGTTCTTCCTGGCAGCCTCGGATTTTCAGTCATAAGGGTAGTGCTGAGACGGATTCAGTCCCCCCTCTGTGCATAGTGAGCAGTGGCTATAACCATGACCCCAACATTGACTAACAAGTGTCTCCGAATTAATGCCAGCTGTCAGTCATTGGTGAGGGTGAAGCTAAGGTTGTTGCTCTCTATGCACAGAACAGTGACTAAAGCTACACCGACACCATCCCTATGGCTGAAAGTCCGAAGCTGCCAGGAGGAATAAAGCTAATTTCCTCTTGGCAATAGGCATCATTTCAACAATGCCAGCACCAGGCATCTTCAGAACACTAATAACCTGCAGATTAACCCCATATCTGTAAGTTTATAGCATTTCTTACCTGACAGGTTCCCTTTTAATAATAGAATAGGGTCAGCTGCTGTTTTCCTCATATATAATTAGTTTGGATGAGACTGTCATTTACTGTCCTAAGTGCCCAGCATGTAGATAGCATGTAATGGGAATTTGAATTTTGTTACTGAAAAAAAAAATTGTTAAAATGTCTTTATAGATTTTGCTCTATATAAGTATATGCCAATCTGAACCTGTCGTGTTTCCTATGCCTTGAAAACTTCTACCAATCAACCGTTACCTTGATAATAGCACAGCGCATACCATATAAGCTTTCCTACTTTTTAAAATCAACTTTTAATGTTAGCGTGTGCTGCACAAATTACTAGTACTGGTTTGGTAAGCTGCTGATTTCCCCACAATAGTCCTGCTTCGGCATTAATATTTATGCCTCTTGGTGTGGTTGACATTCACACCAAAAGGCATCAGCTTGTCTCCATACATCACTGTGTTCTGCTTGCTTGGGCATTTGCAGCAAATCTTGGTATGTGCTCCCTGGCTAAACTGGTGCTTGGCACTTTCCCATGAAGTCATTAGTGATGCCAGTTACAAATTAATGGGGTGCTCTTCCAATGCTGCTTACAAAGGTACAAACAGCAATCACCCCTGTGCATGTGCAATGCACTGATGAAGTCAGAATGTGTACACTTTGCATGGCTCGGCAGGCAGAATGCAAAGATTTGTTGGTATCCGATGGTAACATTGCCTGTGTGGTGAATGTCAATCATGCTTGACGTAAAAGAGCCGAGGCAAAGCAAGATGAGTCCTCAGCTAATTTGCATAGCACAAGAAAACCTTAAAAATTGATTTTTAAAAACTAGAAATGATTATATGGGCCATGAAGGGGTGTTATATTCGAGTCAAGGAATAGGGTTATTTAACGTTATTGTTGTGGTTTAAGAGCCATAGCGGAGCTGACAGGATCCCTTTAAAATGATGAATTATTCAATTCCAATGGGGGGAACACATGTAGTAATAGTTAGGGCCTGAATATCCTTGCATCAATTTTGAAGTGTCAATATGTTGTCTAAACATCTTAACTATAGATATTTCATAATGAAATAAGAATCTGCCATACTGGGAACCGACACGGATGTGCAGTAAATACAAATTGAAGTATCATGCAATATAATGTAACTGCAATTGAGAATTGATATCCAGTAAAACAGGAAGTAAGATACTGGTTATACATAATATAACTGAGCAAGCAATGAGTGATAATGAGGAGGAAGCTGCTAATGCGTTTGTTGTTCCCATGCACACAGCTGAATGACAGAATAAATATTTATATGGCTGCCATAAACCCTCAGGTAAAACCATACAGTGCTGAGGAATTAATGACAAAAGCTCATTCATTGCAACTCTTTTTGCAAGGCGTCTTGTCCTTATAAATGAGGTAAATAGTAGTTCTTGAGCTTAACTATGCTTTCTGACATTTACGACATTCCATTTTAAGTCATAGGCATTAGTATGAGGTTGGTTGCAAAACAACCTTTGCTCCATTTATGGTTAGAAATTCTATAAAAGGTTTGGTATGTATGTTGGACTTTTTTTTACCGATCATTTAAAATAGCATTTGTGAGGTCATTTACAGATGTTGGTAACAATATTCTAGTTTGTTCCAAAAGTGTCCAATGAAATATACAGTTGTGGCTGAAAGTTCTGGCACCCTTGAAATTGCTCCATAAAATGAAGTATTTTTCCCAGAAAATGTTCGCCTTTGCACATGTTTTGTCATACACATGTTTATTTCCTTTTTGTGTATTGGAACCAGGGTCAGACTAGCCATAGGGCAGTTCTGGCAAATGCCAGATGGGCCGGTGCCTGCAGTGGGCTGCTCGCTCACTCACTCCAAGGATGAACATGCAGCTCTTTTTTCAGAGGCAGGCTGGGTTGGCATGGCATTTTCCTCTTGGGCCGGTCCTTTAGCAGCTATTTAAGACTGCAGGGCCACCGGCTCCTTTTGTTGCCATACACCTGCACTGTGCCTTTGTGAAGCTGCAGCTGCTGATGAAACTACGCAGCTTGCGGGCTGGAACAGGGAAGACAGCATCTGATGTGTGCCTGAAGTCCTGCTAATGGGTTGCTCACAGAGAGCTGCCCTCTCTCTTCGTTCACTGATCTATGTGATCGGCACAGAGCAGGGAAGGAAATGTACTGGACCAGAACGGAAGCTGAGGGGAAGGACCTGTCAAATCATCTGACTAATCATGTGCCTGATCACATGACTGGTGAAGTGACAGGTCCTGTTGTTCAGCTGCTGCAGCCTCCGTGCAGGTCCCAGCAGCTCCTCTCCTGCTCTGCACCAATCAGGAGTTGCAAGATGTGGTAATATATAGTGTGTGTAACTGTGCATGTAGTCTTTCTGTCTCCGTCTGTCTCTCCCATTCCCTGTCAGTCTCATTCCCTGTTAGTCTGTCTCTCTCTTTCCTTGTCTGTCTCTCTCATTCCCTGTCTGTCTCTCTCATTCCCTGTCAGTCTCTCTCATTCCCTGTCAGTCTCTCTTATTCCCTGTCAGTCTCTCTCCTTCCCTAGATGTCTCATTCCCTGTTTGTCTGTCTCTCTCATTCCCTTTCAGTCTCTCTTATTCCCTGTCTGTCTCTCTCATTTCCTGTCAGTCTCTCTCATTCCCTGTCAGTCTCTCTCATTCCCTGTAAGTCTCTCTCATTCCCTGTCAGTCTCTCTCATTCCCTGTCAGTCTGTCTCTCTCATTCCCTGTCTGTCTCGGTCTCTGTACAATGTGAGTATAGTCATTATTATTTTACAAGGAAGGTAACCTTATTTGAAAAAGGCATTGTCCATGTAGTGGATAACACCTATAACTTGCCCAGTCCAGTGATTTTTGTAGACAATTCTCACAACATTTCTAATCTTCTTAAAACTTTTCTTCACTACTCAGACAATCTTTTCTGAATCCCTGTTTTCACACACCCCCAGAAAAAATAACACCATTTCAGTGGTGCCATCTCTACCTCTCCCAGGGCTAACGTGACATTTTTATGTTTCACAATCCCTGCGACCAATCGGCGCTGGCTTCATTCTTCCCTCCTACAAATGTAATTGACATTGAAAGGAAATGAGAGAGCAGCAACTCTTACTTCCACTGAATGTATTGATTTTTCCGACAGGGAATGGAGTGAAGCCAGCGCTGATTTTCCACAGGGATTGTATGACATAATGTCATATGAGCCACGGGAGAGGCAGAGCTAGCACTATTGAAATGGTGCCAGCACCAAAAATGAGTATAGGTGTTATTAATTTCCTTAGGGGGAGGGGGAACATAGGGCTTCAGAAGGGGTGTCCAAGTAATGGGTTACCTATGTAACGGTTACTAACAACTAACTGCACTGTATCCATGTTCAGCAGAAATGCCAGCAACAGTCAGTATATTTTAATCTTGATTCTTTAAAGTAAACAAATATATGATAATGTCAAGTTAAAATAAAATGACTTATCACTCCGTCCATACCCCTATGACTGTAAGCCAGTGGCTTGATTGTAGACAGAGATTGTAAGTTCACCAGCTTCATTGATTTACTGTGCATGCCCAGGGCAGGAACAGTGACACCGTTTTCAGCCAGCCCAAGACTTGTAAAGAGCTGAAGGTGATGTTGCTCTAACATCAGATAGGGCCATAATTGTAATAAAAGAGAGATCAGTGTGAGATCCATAAAATTCCTTTATTTTGTTTGCTTAAAAACCATAGATACAGGAGGATGCAGGCAGCGCTGCTTCATCCTCCTGCATCCATGATTTTTAAGCAAGCAAAAAAAAATGACTTTTATGGATCGGGGTGAGGGCCACCTATTTCTTATACATTCGGCACTGCTACGTATGTCGTCTATTTGAAGGTTTAGCTCCACTTTCTCCTAGTGGCCAGTTAGTGCTCATTGTATTCTTTTTTTGTCCTATGATGAGTATTCTGCATTAATTTTGCTTGATCTTTTTGACTGGTTGTTTGTAGTCATAATTGTAATAAAGACCCCCATCTAGGCAAGTAAGTGTGTAAGGAGGGGGCAACATGTCTGCAATTGTTTTCTGACAGCATGTAATAAAGACCATTGAGGTTTTTATTACAAATACAGTCCTGCCTCTTGACAGAGTCCCTCTAAGAACAATGTAAATTTTTTGTAGGGCGACTTAAATTACATATAGGTAGATATAGAGAAAGGAACAAAAAACGCTCACCACTGCAGAGACAAGCCTGAATATATCCTCCTGTTAATGTCCTTGAGTCCGGCACAGATTACAGCAGCAAGCTGAGAAGGTAATGGAACAAAACAATGGAAAAGGTCCAGCTGGACTCCAAGGGGATGAATAAAAATGCTTCTTTATTTGTAACTTGATTAAAAATAAATATCCATATTTCAAGTGAAAACACCGGCTTAACCTTAACCTGAGGAAGGCGTCCCGCCGAAACGCGTTGTGGTATACATCTGCCATTCATCAGTGTGCACAAGCCGGTGTTTTCACTTGAAATATGGATATTTATTTTTAATCAAGTTACAAATAAAGAAGCATTTTTATTCATCCCCTTGGAGTCCAGCTGGATCTTTTCCATTGTTTTGTTAAATTACATATAGTGTAATTCTGGCTTTACAGCAGTTTGGATGCTGTAATTGTGCTATAGACCTCAAACAATCCGCAAAGAAACAAATATACTTCACATTCACGTCATACTAGGTGGGCATGTCTGCTCTCAAATGCCAAGGCTGATTTTCAGTCCCGGGCCTGATTGGAACAACACAAAAAACAGGGAAAAAAGGCAACTTAGACATAATTTCACACAAAACCTCCAAAAAGGAGCCAGAAAAATTGTTGGCATCTTTCCAAAATTATCGATAAACACTTTATTTCAAGCATGCAATGTCATTTAAACTCATCTGTGGCAAGTAACAGGTCTGGGTAACATGAAAATCACACCTAAAACCAGATAAAAAGGGAAGAAGTTGATTTAATCTTTGCATTTTTAGTCTGTGTGTGCCACACTAAGCAAGGACAACAGAAAGGAGAAGAGACGTGTCTGAGGACTTGAAAACCAAAATTGTTGAAAAATATAAACATTCTCAAGGTAAAAGTCCTCCTCCAGGGATCTTTATGTTCTTTTGTCCACTGTGCGCAATTTAATCAATCTCTGACAGCGGGATTTCACGCAGGCTGGCAAGAAGTAGGGCATTCACTGCCGCCAATCATAACGAGATCATAGGATGCTGATGTGTTGTCATGGCAGTCAGGGGTCATTTGATGACCCCTATCACTGTCATGATGTAGTTGCTGTGACAGGAGATCAGCATTTCTGCTTTTCAGAGCAGTGCTGCAGCATCACTCTAAACAGCAAGTGATGGTAGTGTATGAGCTTTATGTTCTCTAAGGAGACTAGTAAAACAAGAGAAAATGTACACAAAAAGTTTTAAGAAATATGAAAAAATATAAAAAAAAAAACAGAAAAGTTCAGATCACCCTCCTTTAGGCCCTTTGAAGATAAAAGAATAAAAAAATACATATATTTGGTATTGCCAGGTTCAGAAATGCCCAATATATCAAAATATATAATAAATTAATCTGTTCGGTAAAGGTCATAATAAGAAAAAAAATAGAAACACCAAAATTATGTTTGTTTTGGTCGGCACAACATTGCGATAAAATGCAATAAGAGGTGATCAAAACATCGCATCTAGCCAAAAATAGTATAAATAAAAAAAGTCAGCTCAGGATGCAAAAAATAAGTCATCACGTAACCCTAGATCCCAAACGTTTTGCGTCTTGGAAATGGCAACAAAAGCGCAATTCTTTTTTTGGTCACATTTTAGAATTTTTTTCACCACTTAAATAAAAATAAAACTATGCATGTTTCATATCTACAAACTGGAACTCACCTGGGGAATCATTCTGGCTAGTCACTTTTAGCCTATAGTAAATAAAGAATTCAAAAAACTAAATTTTTTGCAATTTCACTGGAATTTTTATTTTCTTATTTTCCATATGTGACAGAATGAATGGTGTCATTCAAAAGGATGACTCGTCCTGCAAAAAACAATCCCTCATATGCCAATATTGACGGAAAGATAAAAAGGTTATAGCTATTGGAAGAAAGGGAGGTAAAAACGAAAATGAAAAATGGTAAATCACCAGATGGTGAAAGGGTTAAAGAGTAGCCGTCATTTGAATTTTTATTTCATGAATCAATAGTACACATTAAAATATGCAACTTTATATTATATCTTTATCAGAGAAATGAACTCCTTTCTCCTCCAGGGTTAATATTTTGCTCTAAAGTTAAAGAAGTTGTCCAGTTACCAAAACTGATTTTTTTTTTTTTCTGATAAATCTTGCTAATATGTGCCCCTCAACACATCTATTATGTTTTTTCAGCAAAATTACCTTTTATTGTGCACTAGCAGCACACGGTCATTGCTGGCTCCAGCTCTGATGGGGTTAATCTCTCCTCTGACTTCCTGTGTTCAGTTCCTACAAGTCCCAGAATTCTGATGTGATTCACGTAGTTTAACCTGACACATCATCTGATCGCTTTGCCTTCCAGCAAACCGATCAGATGATATTGGATCCTGATTGGACGGCGCGGGACCCTAACCCAGGATTACTGTGGAGGGGGGTTTATTTCAATAAAGATGGAGTCACTAATTGTGTTGTGTTTCAAAAAGACATCACACAGAGAAAAATACTTTATTAGAAATAAATACACAGACACAGTAGGGACTCCATGTTTATTACTCCCTCTCACCCCTCCACGATGGAGAGATTTCTGTACTGACCATGCCAGGAGAGAGCGAGGAAAAGAGAGCGAGCGGGGGGGAGAAGAGAGCGAGCGGGCGGGAGAAGAGAGAGCGAGGGGGGGAGAAGAGAGAGAGAGGGGGGGGAGAAGAGAGAGAGAGGGGGGGGAGAAGAGAGCGAGCGGGGGGGAGAAGAGAGAGCGAGCGGGGGGGAGAAGAGAGAGAGAGGGGGGGAGAAGAGAGAGAGGGGGGGAGAAGAGTGAGAGAGGGGGAGAGAAGAGAGAGAGGGGGGGAGAAGAGAGAGAGGGGGGGAGAAGAGAGAGGGGGGAGAAGAGATGGGGGGAGAAGAGAGCGAGGGGGGAGAAGAGAGAGAGGGGGGGAGAAGAGAGAGAGGGGGGAGAAGAGAGAGAGGGGGGGAGAAGAGAGCGAGGGGGGAGAAGAGAGCGAGGGGGGAGAAGAGAGCGAGGGGGGAGAAGAGAGCGAGGGGGGAGAAGAGAGAGGGGGGGAGAAGAGAGAGGGGGGGAGAAGAGAGGGGGGAGAAGAGGGGGGGAGAAGAGAGAGGGGGGGGGAGAAGAGAGAGGGGGGGTAGAAGAGAGAGAGGGGGAGAAGAGAGAGAGAGGGGGAGAAGAGAGAGAGGGGGGGAGAAGAGAGAGAGAGGGGGGAGAAGAGAGAGGGGGGGAAGAGAGAGAGGGGGGGAGAAGAGAGAGAGGGGGGAGAAGAGAGAGAGGGGGAGAAGAGAGAGAGGGGGGGAAGAGAGAGAGGGGGGGAGAAGAGAGAGAGAGGGGGGAGAAGAGAGAGGGGGGGAGAAGAGAGAAAGGGGGGGGAAGAGAGAGAGGGGGGGAGAAGAGAGTGGGGAAAGAAGAGGGGGGGCAGAGGTGCTCTGTCACCAACTGTCTCCACTCTGTGACTTGTGGTGCAGGTGACAGAGTGCAGATAGTTGGTCCCATGCAGCAGGACAGATGGCAGAGCACAGCGGTGACATGCCTGTCAGTGTCTTGCTGCTGGGAGGAGCACACGATCACACTGCCCGACACCGGCCGCTCTCCTGACATCGCAGCAGAGCGGGCGGGTGGGGAGTGTGATCACATACTTACGTGCAGGGGGGGGAATTCAGCTGAAGAACCCCCCCTGTACTGCACACTGGCGCCCCGTGCCTCACCATCTGCAGGACGCCACACTGACGTCCTCCGGATCCTCCCCTCGATGCTGAGCTGTGACGTGCGGTAGTCACTGCCCACAGCCCTGTCACTCAATCTGAGTGGCGCCGGCATCCTGTGACGTACCCGTCTTGTTTGAGAGCCCGGAAATGCCGGGACGTCAGAGGATGCCGGCGGCCACAGCTCCAGGGGGTCATGTGACAGGCACTGAGCGTGCAGCATAGCGCCGCTCAGTGCCAGAAATGGAAACACAAGCCAATGGAAAAAATACCTAGAATTGTAAGTAGAACTTCGACAGAAAATAAAAAAAATGGGTGAACCACCCCTTTAAGTGTAAAATCTGTGTTGAAATTACTGAGACAGATTTTATCACTGAATTGAGAATTTTGACAATAAATGATCAGTCCAGGAGGAAAGAGAAGCAGATATCCCTGATAAGATATATTAAACAATCTTCCTTCTTCTCTGTTTCAGTTATTTTTATTAATAGAGTATCTCATATTACATACAGAGCACAGATCACCATCATACTACATCATAGTATTATTATTATACAATTTCTCACAATAACATAGACATTTAAACTTCTTAATTTTAATCGTGTATATATACAGTACATATATACAGGGTGCTTAAAAAAATGTGTACACACTTTGAACTATCATAGAAAATGTATTTCCCGTTCTAAGGTTAAATTTCTGGAAATGGAAAGCTTAAAGTCCAGTTTGGAAAACAAATAAAATGTGGAGCCCCAGATGGAGAAGATTATCAGTGGTCTTGTATGTTTTCCATTTTCTTATTATTTCTTATTATTGCTCTCACGGTTGATTTCATCACAAAGCTGCTAGCCTATTGCAGATTCAGTCTTCCCAGCCTGGTGCAGGGCTACAATTTTGTTTCTGGTATCCTTTGACAGCTCTTTAAGGCCACTTTACACACAGACATAAATCTTTGGCCGATCTGTGGTTGCAGTGAAATCATGGACATATTGTTCCATTTGTACACAGCCACAAACCTGGCACTGATTGTCCACAATTTCACTGCAACCACAGATCTCCCGCAGATTTATCTCTGTGTGTAAGGCCCGTTTCACACGTCAGTGAAAAACACAGACGTTTTTCACTGGCGTGTAAAACACGCACATGTCCCTGCGTGTGCCGAAAATCACGGCACACATGGGTTGTCTAAGTGCAATCCGGGCTCCGTTCTCCGTGGCCCGTGATTGCACTTAGAGATTCACTCACCTGCACCCGCTCCCGCTGTCCATGGTGCTGATCGCTCCCGCGGCGCAGCATCCGGCCGGCAGTGACCCCTGCAGGAGCTGCTTCCGGGTCAGCTGTGTCGCGCATAATGAATATGCGCGACAATAATCAGCCGGCACAGAAGGAGCAGGGAGGACGGGCTGCAGAGGACATCGCTGGACGCCGGGTGAGTTAAAATGTTTATTTTAAAAGCACGTTTTTTTCTGGCATGTGTTTCACGGACCACACCACTACGTGGTCCGTGGAACATCAGTGATGCCAGAAAAAAATGGACATGTCTCCGTGCAGCAAACACGCACACGTGGGTACGCTGCACGGAGACACGTTCAGTGAAAAATCACTGACGTGTGAGCAGACCCATTCATTATAATGGGTCTGCGTATGTCAGTGATTCTGGTACGTTTAAAAAAAAGCACAAACGTACCAGAATCACTGACGTGTGAAAGGGGCTTAAGGCCCGTTTCACACGTCAGTGAAAAACACTGACGTTTTTCACTGACGTGTAAAACACGCACATGTCCCTCCGTGTTCCGTGATTCACGGCACACGTGGGTTGTCCATGTGCAATCCGTGATCCGTGATTGCATATGGAAATTACTTACCTGCCTTCGCTCCTGTTGTCCATGGTGCTGAAGTCCTCAGCTCTGCAACGTCCGCCCACCGCTCTCTGCAGCTACTTCCTGGTCGGTTATTCCTGCTCTCATGAATATTCATGAGCCAGACAAGAGCTGCCGAGAGCAGAAGCTGCACAGCGAATCGCAGGCAAGGTAAGTTGAAAATATTTAATATTTAATATGTCCGTGATTTTCTGGTATGTTTCATGGATCACACATGGATCACACCATAGTGTGGTCCGTGGGTCATCAGTGATGCTAGAAAAAAACTGACTTGTCTCTGTGCAGAATCACGGCCACGCGTGTACGCTGCACGGAGACACGTTCAGTGAAAAATCACTGATGTGGGAGCAGACCCATTGATTATAATGGGTCTGCATATGTCAGTGATTCTAGTACGTATAAAAAAAGCACATACGTACCAGAATCACTGACGTGTGAAAGTGGCCTAAAGTAGCCTTTAGTCTTCACCATAGTGGAGTTTGGAGTGTGACTGAGGTTGTGGATAGGTGTCTTTTATACTGATAACAAGTTCAAACAGGTGCCATTAAAACAGGTAATGAGTGGAGGACAGAGGAGTTCCTTAAAAAGGAAGTTACAGGTCTGTGAGAGCCAGAAATCTTCATGTTTTTAGGTGACTAAATACCTATTTTCCATCATAATTTAAAAAAAAAAAAAAAAAAAAAAAATCTTGCCAAATCAGACAAGGTGATTTTCTGGATATTTTTTCTCATTTTGTCTCCCATAGTTGTGGTCTACCTATAATTTCAATTTCAGGCCTCTCTCATCTTTTTAAGTGGGAGAACTTGCATAATTGGTGGCTAACTAAATACTTTTTTTCCCCACTGTGTATAATATATATATATATATATATATATATATATATATATATACATACATATGTACAAAAATCTTAAAAGCAGATATGAGGTCAGAAGCGCAACATAATCACAAGATAATAGTGTGCATCAGAAGAAACTTTCCTCTTTTCACTTGTATTGTTGATTTATGAATACAAAATTAAATGACAGTTGCTCCATAAGGGCCTGTGTACACATTGCAGATTTTTTGGCCCAGTTTTGCCACATGACCTGAAGGGTTTGCTGATGTCAGTGAGATGAATAAGAATCCTGACATCTCACGCACACATTGCTTGTTTTCTCCTTGCAGATTTGGTGCCGATTTAAATTTGCAGCATGTCAATACTTTCAATATTTTTGCTGCAGATTTCACCCATACTAATGGGAAAAATCAGTATAAAAAAATGTATGTAAAAATGAGTCAAAAATACATAGAAAATGCTGCAAAAATATTTATATATTATACTGTGTTTTTTCTGCCAAGAGATGCAGAAATGATGGAGAAGATTCTGTACCAATTACTTAATGTGTGAACATACCCTAATGGCTTCAATATGCAGCAAATATATCCCAGGTAGGGTTCATTTGTGGTACTCTAGTCTATTTGCTAGGTCAGCAATTTCTGGCTGCTGGATGGGAGGCTTGCAAGTCTCTTAACTTCTGGGATCCTCAGTGTGTCTTTTAACTAACTGGACTGGTGTGATGTCATCTGTATATCTTGCCTCACTGATAACATTGTGTCATTGCAGATCCCAGAAAGTAAGAAACTCACAAGTTTACAGGCTAGCGGCCAGGGGCTACCAACCTGGCCTATGGACTTTAGTCCCATGAATCAATATACCCATCTCTAATTTCAGATAATGTAATCATTGAAATGTTCTCCATGTATAGCCAGTAAAGGTCCAGTCACACTAAGCAACTTACCAGCGATCCCAACAACGATAGGGATCGCTGGTAAGTTGCTAGGAGGTTGCTGGTGAGATGTCACACTGCGACGCTACAGCGATCCCACCAGCAACCTGACCTGGCAGGGATCGCTGGAGCGTCGCTACATGAGTTGCTGGTGAGCTCACCAGCAACCAGTGACCAGCCCCCAGCGCCGCGTGGAAGATGCTGCGCTTGGTAATTAAGGTAAATATCGGGTAACCAACCCGATATTTACCTTGGTTACCAGCGCACGGAGCTACACGTGCAGAGAGCAGGGAGCAGCGCACACTGAGAGCTGGCTCCCTGCTCTCCTAGTTACAGCACACATCGGGTTAATTACCCGACGTGTGCTGCAGCTACATGTGCACAGAGCAGGGAGCAGCGCACAATGCTTAGCGCTGGCTCCTTGCTCTCCTAGCTACAGCACACATCGGGTTAATTAACCCAATGTGTCCTGCAGCTACATGTGCACAGAGCAGGAGCCAGCACTGACAGTGAGAGCGGCGGAGGCTGGTAACAAAGGTAAATATCGGGTAACCAAGGACAGGGCTTCTTGGTTACCCGATGTTTACTGTGGTTACCAGCCTCCGCAGAAGCCGGCTCTTGCTCCCTGCACATTTAGTTGTTGCTGTCTCGCTGTCACACACAGCGATCTGCGCTTCACAGCGGGACAGCAACAACTAAAAAATGGCCCAGGACATTCAGCAACAACCAACGACCTCACAGCAGGGGCCAGGTTGTTGCTGGATGTCACACACAGCAACATCGCTAGCAACGTCACAAAAGTTGTTCGTTAGCAGTGATGTTGCTAGCGATGTTGCTTAGTGTGACGGGGCCTTAAGGCATCAAATATAGCTGTAATTCTTTGCATATTGCCTTGAAATAAAAACACATTGAATTAATGTATATTCTATAGTGTGAGGTGTTTATGTAGTTCTCTACACAATATAATTAGTAACCCTGCGGGTCAGAGATTCTAGAGACTTCTGCAGGCTATACACTGAAATTAAACATTGGATAGAGGCTAGAGTTGAGCGAATGTCAAAATATTCATGTTTGCGATACTCGTAACGAGTACTTGCATATTCGTTCCGAATAACGAGTACAATGCAAGTCAATGGGAAATGCAAGTATTTTCCGCTGGTTGAGAAATGCGAGTAGTTTTCTGCTGGATTCCTGCAGAAAATTACTCGCATTTCCCATTGACTTGCATTGTACTTGCTATTCGGAATAAATACGCGGGTAGCACACAGTACTCGTTACGAGTATCACAAACACGAATATTTCTATACTTGTTCAATTCTAATAGAGGCTGATTTGCATTGAGGGATTATGAAAAATGTAGGAAAATAATGTTGCCTAATTTCTTGTGGGATCAATAATTGTCTGTAGAGTGTTGTTAGTTTTATATACAGTAATAAAGGTTATATTTTAACAATTAGTGATTGGTGGAAGTAATGTTCTATTTGCCGTGGACAGTTTTGTACATTTCCTTGAAGTCACTCTTGAGTAGCCTCCACTTGTGAGGGGTCCATGTGGAATACTGTAATAAAAGCATTTTACTGTACCTCAAATTTGTACTCACCTTAACTGGAAAATACATTTTCAATTTTCACAAATATATGATTTAATCTCAAATGTTGAACACTGAATGAACACGCGGTATGATTTGTTAGGTGTCTAAAAATGTCATTAGCAAAATACTGCTAGGGCATTGCTTCCACCTAAAGGCATCAGATATTCATAATGCCCCTCTGTAGTGATGAAGATCGTCTTCCACTCATCTCCCTTCTGATTTCAAATAAGCCACTATGCTCCTCTGAGATCTAATTTAGTAAAAAAAATAGGGCTCCTTCAGGATGATTGAACATATCTAAGAATTGACCTTGAAAATAATTTTATTGTCTGCAATAGTCAATAAAGTGCCATAATCCTTCATCTTTTTCCTTAAAAAAACAACTTATGTTGCCCTTATTGGTAATCCACCCTTATCTTATAAGAAAAAATAGAAGATTCTTTAAAACATGACCAGAATTAAAAGACTCCAATTACCAGCTTGTGGCACATGGAGTTTCACTGAATTATATCTCCCATATGTCACATTTTATTAGGTAACCAGGTTATCTCCAAGACTTGGCTACAGACAAATACTTAAAAATGTATAGAAAAATAAAATTTATTGAGTTTTCGTATTCTGTCTTGTTTTGAGAAAGGGAGTATTATCTACTACAGAACCCATGCATTAAAGGGAAGCTTAATCAGGAGAAAATTCAGCATCCATTCCTAGCAACTTCCTCATCAACATCTTTATTCGCTGTGCCATGTAAGCCCTAACACATGCACAACATAAATCACAAGACAACAGAATAGGAAAAAGAATTTTAAATGAATCAGAAGGGAATTACTGTGAGCTACACATGACTAACCAAGACTCTGGAGTTTTCTAGGGGTCATCTGTTCAAAACAAGAACTGAAGATGTGACCACAGTAATAGAAGCAGAGGCCTAGATTCATGCATCGTTCATCTGATATGTTGTTATGAGTTCATTCGGTAAGGTGGATTCACTAAGCTTTAGGTCAAAATGAGCAGCTCAGACAAGAGGCATTTATTAATCTGAACTGGACAGATGGCATGTGCTACAAAGATGCGCTGTTGGTAACTCTTGAGGTCTGGAGTTGGGGAGCACTGGTTTAGACTATCAGGCACTTTGTGCTAGAAGAGCTGGATGAGCAGGTAGCATGCAGGAACAGCATAGCTGGGTAACTAGTCAGGCACCTTGTTGTAGAAGGTCTGGTTACACAGATAGCACAAAAGAAAAAGAGAGCTGGATAGACAATCAGGCAATTTGTTTGTAGGCCTCCTTCACACGTCTGTGTTTCTGGACCGTGAGACGTCCATTTTCACACGTACCGGAGACACAGACACACGTAGACACATTAAGATCAATGGGTTTGCGCACACGTGTGAGTTTTCACACGGACTGTGTCCATGTGGAGCATATGTGTCCCTGTGTGCTCCACACGTAGACATGTCCATTTTTCTACAGTAGCGCGGATGTCACACGGCCTGCACACTGATGTCCTGTGTGTGACATCAGTGTGACACGTACCGGAGAAAACCACCTAACTGTGAAATAAAATGCTTTTCTTTACTGACCTGTCTCCACCGCTGATGTCTCCAGCATTACTGTCACTTGTTTCTGACCCCGGCTCATTATGCTCATTGCATATTCACTGCACCTCGGACCAAGGCATGCAGCAGCACCAGACACAGCAGCACCATGGACCGGACAGTATAGGCGTTCATGCTGTCATTACGCTACAGATAGCACAGTGACAGCACATGCTGAACACACACACGGACACACAAACTCACATACGTACCTACACCACGGACTGGGCAAAACATGTGTTTTGCAAGGCTGTGTGAAAGAAGCCACAGAAGAGCTGGATGTGGGAATAGCACTCAGAAGCAGCTGAGTAAAAGATTAGGCAACTGGTTGCAGCAGAGCCAAGAGGAAACTATCATTCTTGGAAAGCAGTTCATAGGAAAAAGCATTTCCTGCCTCAATGCTGAGCCAGTCTTAAAAGATCTTGAATGGGGACATCAAACATTTGTATATGGTAACCTGGGGTAACCAAGTACAGAGGTAGCTGGCTGCAAAGGACGGAGGAATCAAACCCCGGCACTGGAGCTGGGGCAGGTGAATGACTGTTAAATACCCTATTTGTGCATCTAATAAAGCGCATAACTCTCAAAGCAAGAAATAAAACCTAAGACCATTTTTGACAGCATAGTCACAATTTCTTATTCAGTTTAAGGGATACAATCATTGCTAACACTATAGTATTGAGTTGGATTATGTACTAATCTGTCCTAGCGTGCATTAGAAAAGCTCACCTGAACAGACATCTTTTAGTAGGATTGCTCCTTTGTAAGTTAGCAGCCCAGTGTATGAATCGTGTATCATATACAGACAGCTTCAGTAGGTAGGTTTTGTTTTCAGCCACAGACATTTTGTGAGGATAATCATACAAAAGACCCAGAGCTGCAAAGAAAGCAGCCATCAGTCATAAATCTGGAAAGTATTAGAGATGAGAGATCGATTTGGATTCCAGTCAAACTTAATAAAAATCACAAATCCCTATGAAATCAAACAATTTAATTCAAGAAGATAGCAAAAGAAAAAAAATGCCAAGTGCCATTTCACACACTGATGAAGATTGCAGCAGTCAGAAAGCAGGTTCTTGACGCCAGGTGAGGCCACGCAGACTTATTCATAATGCCTTGTAGCTATTATATTACATTGTCCTGCACAGCAGTGAATATTATTGTAAGGAGGATGTACATAGTATTTTCCGCCTGAAGACATCTATCGCATTATTGTATTGTAGTGATGTTATGTACCTGCTATGTTGCCTGCAGTACTAACCATTGGCCAAAAGAGGTCACTATTTTCCGTTTGATATTTTGTAATTCCCCTGTGGACTGTAGCACCTGGTGTTCAGGGATGACAGTGTTAACACTTAGGGATGCTTCACACATAGCGAGATCGCTACCGAAATCGCTGCTACGGCACTGTTTTGGTGACGCAACAGTGACCTCATTAGCGATCTCGCTGTGTGTGACACTGAGCAGTGATCTGGCCCCTGCTGCGAGATCGCTGCTCGTTACACACAGCCCTGGTTCGTTTTCTTCAAAGGCGCTCTCCCACTGTGACACACAGATCGCTGTGTGTGACAGCGAGAGAGCGACGAAATGAAGCGAGCAGGGAGCAGGAGCCGGCATCTGGCAGCTGCGGTAAGCTGTAACCAAGGTGGTTACCCGATATTTACCTTAGTTACCAGCCTCCGCAGCTCTCACGCTGCCTGTGCTGCCGGCTCCGGCTCTCTGCACATGTAGCTGCAGTACACATCGGGTTAATTAACCCGATGTGTACTGTAGCTAGGAGAGCAAGGAGCCAGCGCTAAGCAGTGTGCGCGGCTCCCTGCTCTCGCGGTTATGATTGCTGCTTCGGCTGCTGTGTTTGACAGCTAAGCAGCGATCATAACAGCGACTTACAAGGTCGCTGTTACGTCACAGAAAATGGTGACGTAACAGCGACCTCGTTGTTGCTGTCGCTTAGTGTGAACCAGCCCTTAGCCAGCCAAAAACAGAGTGCAGTTACTGGGCAAGGTCAGGGAATTAGTAAGGGAAATTGAAAAGACAGGGGGAGCAGTGGTGTGGAAGACCGAGCTTGAACAAGAAAGTAGGCATGAAGACAAAACTGTTACAGAGGCGTCAAAGTACTATAGGTGAGTTGGAGACTCTTGCAAGGAAGGTTTAAAAGTATGGAATCCGTGTTGATTAACCATAAGGAAACACCCAGCTGAGGACACTGAGAAAAAGGTAAATGCTCTAAGAGCAGCCCTGATGAAGGAGCAGGACAAGTCGTGCGTGTATAGTGAAGATGCAGATGATCCAGTTGTCCCCCTATTCAACTGCTGTCTCAGCAATCAAGTTGTTGTCTGTTACTCTGGGAGAGGAACCAATATACTGTAAAAAACAAGATGGCAAAAGTGTTACATGTTATCCCCCTGCCCACAAGTTTGGCTGTTTATAAAGAACTCTGTATGTGAAAGCTGATTTGGTTTCCTCATTGTAAGATCCAAACAGGACAGAACCATACAAAGTGCATCAAGGTGAACAATGGAGA
Organism: Anomaloglossus baeobatrachus; assembly: GCF_048569485.1. Classification (NCBI taxonomy): domain Eukaryota; kingdom Metazoa; phylum Chordata; class Amphibia; order Anura; family Aromobatidae; genus Anomaloglossus; species Anomaloglossus baeobatrachus. The sequence continues at coordinate 206,699,467 of NC_134358.1, forward strand.
TCTCAGACTCTGAGGTTCAGTCGCACACTCACCTACCTAACCCCCAATTTCCTGTAGCATTCCTGGGCGTGGAAAATGAGTCCCTCTCCCATGACCACCACCTCAGTCAATGTTACAGTATCAGAGAGACAATAAAGATGACGGCCATCCAACCAGATGCCATTTTAGGATGGTATAGCCCAAGAAATAGGCAACAGTGCACATCTCATTACACATAGAAAAAGAAAAACGCCAAAAATCTGATTATGCTGACTACTGCAGAACCTTGAAAACAAGAGCAGTATTTTCATTTTGTGAATATAAATCCAGAGATTCAAGTGATAAGGAGTTGCTGGACTTTCAGAGTCAGTGTGATTGGGAATTTTTCTGTGATCTACTTCCAGACATTTCCTTTCCTGACACTTTATATTTTTCTACCATGGAGCTTTCGGTGCTGCCGCTGCACAGCCATGCCAGTGACACATCTCCTGATTGAACATTGTGATTCTGTAATTCAGGGCATTTATCTCTGCACTGCCAGATATCCCCTTGTTAGACACTTCAATTCTCTACCATGCAGCTTTTGCCATTGCCACTGCATAGGCATTTTAGCTACTCACCTCCTCTCTGCTTATTGTAATTTCCAGTGTTATATCGTGCTGCTACCATGGCTGCCATTACTGACCCTACCCTGCCAGATATCTTACCTGACCTGTCATATTTTTCTACTGCGTGGCTTCTGCCTCTGCAACTGCACAATAACACATCTCCTGGCTAGCCACTGTGTTATACACCGTGTGCAGAATTATTAGGCAAGTTGTATTTTAGAGGATTTTTTTTTATTTTTGATCAACAACTATGTTCTCAATCAACCCAAAAGACTCATAAATATCAAAGCTTAATATTTTTGAAAGTTTGGGTAGGTTTTTTTTAGATTTGGCTATCTTAGGAGGATATCTGTTTTTGCAGGTAATTATTACTGTGCAGAATTATTAGGCAACTATAAAATAATAAAAAACAAATATATTCCCATCTCACTTGTTTATTTTCACCAGGTAATCCAATATAATTGCACAAAATTTTGAAATAAACATTTCTGACATGCAAAAACAAAACCCCAAAAAATTAGTGACCAATATAGCCACCTTTCTTTATGATGACACTCAACAGCCTCCCATCCATAGATTCTGTCAGTTGCTTGATCTGTTTGTGATCAACATTGCGTGCAGCAGCCACCACAGCCTCCCAGACACTGTTCCGAGAAGTGTACTGTTTTTCCACCCTGTAGATCTCACATTTTATGAGGGACCACAGGTTCTCTATGGGGTTCAGATCAGGTGAACAAGGGGGCCATGTCATTAATTTTTCATCCTTTAGACCTTTACTGGTCATCCACGCTGGGGAGTAGTTGGATGCATGTGATGGAGCATTTTTCTGCATGAAAATCATGTTTTTCTTGAACGATACCGACTTCTTCCTGTACCACTGCTTGAAGAAGTTGTCTTCCAGAAACTGGCAGTAGGTCTGGGAGTTGAGCTTCACTCCATCCTAAACCTGAAAAGGTCACTTAAGTTCATCTTTGATGATACCAGCCCATATCAGTACCCCACCTCCACCTTGCTGGCGTCTGAGTTGGAGTGGAGCTCTCTGTCCTTTACTGATCCAGCCTCTGGCCCATCCATCTGGCCCATCAAGAGTCACTTTCATTTCATCAGTCCATAAAACCTTTGAAAAATCAGTCTTAAGATATTTCTTGGCCCAGTCTTGACGATTTATTTTATGTTTCTTGTTCAAAGGTGGTCGTTTTTCAGATTTCCTTACCTTAGCCATGTCCCTGAGTTTGGCACCCCTTTTCTTTTTGATACCCCAGTAACATTGCAGCTCTGAAGTATGGCAAAACTGGTGGTAAATGGCATCTTGGCAGCTTCACGCTTGATTTTTCTCAATTCATGGGCAGTTATTTTGCACCTTTTTTGCCCAACATGCTTCTTGCGACCTTGTTGGCTATTTGCCATGAAACACTTGATTGTTCGGTGATCACGCTTCAAAAGTTTGGCAATTTTCAAGACTGCTGCATCCCTCTGCAAGACATCTCACAATTTTGGACTTTTCAGAGCCCGTCAAATTTCTCTTCTGACCCATTTTGCCAAAGGAAAGGAAGTTGGCTAATAAATTAAGCACACCTTATATAGGGTGTTGATGTCATTACACCCCACCTCTCCTCATTACAGAGATGCACATCACCTTATTTACTTAATTGGTAGTTGGCTCTCAAGCCTAGACAACTTGGAGTAGGACAACATGTATAAAAATTATCATGTGATCAAAATACTCATTTGCCTAATAATTCTGCACACAGTGTATAATGCTATATTGTGCTGCTGCTGCCAAGGCTGCCATTGCTGGCCATACACTACCAGGCATCTCCTTGGTTGACACGGCATATTTTTATACTAAGTAGTAGCTGCTGCCTCCGCCGTTGGATACCCACACATTTCTTTTGTGCTTGTCCAGTGTGATGTATAGCTAACCTATATTGCTACTGTGAAGTGTACACTCTTAAGGGAATAACGACATGAAACAGCTCCCAAAATAGGGCTACTTATGACAGGTTCTCATTAATGGATAAGTCTGGTCAACAAAAATGGATGAGAATGGGACAGTCTCATGGACCAGACACATAGATCCATTTTCATGAATGCAGCCTCAATGTATTAGTTAAACCGTTTGCTGTCCATGTGTCTGTTAGAATGATTTGCGTTAAGGTGCAATTATGTTCTGTTTCTACTATTATGAACCCACAAAATATATTTCATTATGCAGTAGTTTGGATTATGGTATAGCACCTTTCTCTTGGCGTTTTGGAGTATATATCAACTTATATACTTTAATTTTTGACATAAAGGCAAATTGAACTGTCTTTTTCATGTCAGCCATTGTGAAAATTGCCTATTTGGAGCTTCACAGCTTCACTATCTCCTTTTGGTGGCAACTAATAGACATAATAATAAGGAATCAGGTCTCTACAGCATTGTATTTATGACTTGACATATAACTATGTCAAAGACACTATACTTTATGTTCTGAAATTTTCATTAAAACACATTGCTCAGTGCATATCACCTATTATACTTTAGATGACATATCACCTGATGGAAAGAAGCTTTGACTGTCATATAATGACAGCACTGCGTGCACTTTCTGCATACGTGATTGTTACTCAAGACTCTTTGTTTGCTTTTATATGTACAGTCTCAGCATAAATAAGTGCACCCCAAAAGATTTGTTAGTAAACCTTTAGTTTGTCTTTCAAAATCAACATCTTCTATGGGAAACCATGATACAAAATACTCCCAGAAATGTGGGCCATTGATTAAAATAATCTTGTTTGCACATCAAAAAAGTAAATTTACTTTCTAACTTCATTCATGATTATGTTGCAATAATGAGTACAACCCTATGAAAGTCTTAGGAACAAAGCTAAGTTTAGACTACAAAATTCTAACTGACAAGAATTCGCCCACAGGTAAGTCTAATTATTCATTAAAAAGGCATCTTGGAAACAGTTGACTATCATAAGATATTAGTTAAATGGACTCTGTCATAATAGAATGACTATCCAAAACCAAGTACAGGCGCCCGGTGCATCATGACATGGCCAAACAGTTCAGTGCACTTTCCTACCTGCTTGTATTCCATTTATCTCCACTCCTCTGGGCTCTATGAAGCTAAAACTGTGAATTTAAAAGGGTAAGGCTGGAAATTGGCCCCACCATAATGTACCGATCACCTGTACTTGCCTTGAACAGTCATTCTATGCTGATAGAGACCCTTTAACAAAGAAAATCTCTTTTCCTTTTTTTACTGTCAGCAGTGGCACCACATAGAAGAGAAGTGTCACAAGACCTGAGAAGGAAACACACTTTTTTTACACAAGAAAAGTGAATACCTCAAGAAAATCAGCCAAGCTTTACTGATCAGTCATGCTACAAAAATGATTAAAGTTGGTACTGCAACCATCTCACAGATATGTCCAGGCCGACCACGTACGTTAACACCTAAAGAAGATCATCTTCTGATAAGAAGCACTGAAAAATATCATCATGCATGTTTGTGCCGCCCCGGCGACGACCGGGGTGCTCGGATCCGGGGTGGTCGTGGCTCAAGGGGTCCGGACCCGTGCTTGGCAAACACTCTGATCCTTGAAAGGGAATTATTTACAGGGGAAAAGTTTGTGACACCACCTGCGGGTTACGGTAATGGGAGTACCGCCGCTGCTGGAAGGAGTACCAGGGCAGATGGTGTGGAGCAGCAAGGTGTCAGTTCCTCCAAGGGTAGGGAAGGCCCCAGACTCTCGGGGTTTTGGTGGATTTGGGAAGGCAGGGTGCAGGGATCAGGGTATTCACTGCGGATAGTTGTGGTGTTGGATGAGGTTTCTAAAGTAGACACACACACTGCAGGTAAACCAAAGTCTCTGTGTACCACTGCCACTGCGGGGAGCCCGTCCAGGTATCCGCTCCAACCGGTGTCACTTTGTGATCCGGAGACTGCCTCCATGCACAATTTAGTTGTCTGTTTGTGGCCCCGCGGCTTGAAGCTGTTAGGGTCCTGCTCACTATTTGTAGTGTAGCTGTGCTCTTGAGGGCTGACACTTGGGACTTCAGAGGGCTACTTTTGACTGGAAAACCCTGTCCCCCGCGTTGTGCTGATGCCTTCAATCTCTGAGAAGTGAGAAAACTCCTGACCCACTAAAGGAAAATATAATGCCCAGAAAGGGTTAAAAATATAAAGGGGTAGTGAGATGGTTACTATTAAAAATAGATGATGTTGTTTGATGGAATTGTACTAGCCTGACGGAGTGCAGGAGGATACCAGCCACAGAAGCAAAATAGAAGGGAGAATGGATACACAAGCAGCCAGCAAAGGCAAGTGTCTGGCTACAAAATACAGTGCTGACAGCAAATAGAATAAGACAGGTACCCTGATGGCCGTTTTGCCTGAGGCTTCTACATGAGGGTAGAAGCCCCACCTTCATGAAGAAGCCCCAGGCGAAACGGCCATCAGGGTATCTGTCTCCTTCTGTTTGCTCTCAGCATGGTATTTTGCAGTCAGGCACTTGCCTTTGCTGTGTAACCATTCTCCCTTCTATTTGCTTCTCTGGCTGGTATCTCCCTGTACTCTGTCAGGCTAGTACAATTCCATCAGACAACATCATCTATTTTTAATAGTAGCCATCTCACTACACCTTTATATTTTTAACCCTTTCTGGACATTATATTTTCCTTTAGTGGGTAAGTGAGTTTTACAATTGGCTCTATTTGAATTTTTGTTCTATTGCCTGTGTTATATTTAACCATTATGACAGTATATACAACTTACACTATGTACTTGGTTTAATTTATGTTTACATCGAGGGGAGAGTGCAATATTTCTGTTTCTTTTGTATTGGGCCCATATCTGCCTTAAGCTATATCGTTGCCTTTTTTTCTCTCAATTTGTGGATTGTGCAATATTTTCTTATAGGGTCTTTATGCATATAGCACTTCATTTAGCATCTGATTATCATCCTTGAAATTGCACATTCTTGAGTATATTTATTTTTGACAATACCAATTTGTAGTGTGACTCAGAAAATATTTTGTATTTTTGCGTCTTTATATACTGATCACTGCTAGTGAATTATCCTGGAATATATGTCATCTGTATTGTCTGTGATACACACGTTTATAAAATGGAGCAGCTTATGGAAGAATTGTTCTTTGGCTTATTCCCCTTCTTTGTCTCCAAAAATTTTTAAAAATATTTTTATTCTTTGAAATATTTTTCAATAAAAATGTATTTATCAATTTCTACAATTTTGGCTATCTACCCTGGTTATTTTGTTGGAGTTCTTTGATTATAGAGTTAGCGATTTTACACATTTTGGTCATTAATTGGTCAGCTTAATATATGTGATGGTCTTCACTCAGGGATGGATTTTCCCATCTTTCCGTGTAGACACATGACAGTTGAAACAACTGAATGTCTAGCTAGGTTGTTAAATTTAGCCCTGCTGAGATTGAGAAAGGGACTAGCTTCCCTAATGAACTGATCCAGACAGCGAGACACTTTCACCACTTTGCTGGTCAATTGAATAACTAGTGTAATGGGAAAGATTGTCCTTTATTGTGGTACTACAAGTTTAGCTGCGGGAACCAGGAGAGAAGCGCTGAACCTTGGAAATCTGTGCACATTTACAACACAATATATTGAAATGCATAAAAATATTTTCTAACTTTGCCTCTGGCTTGAGTCATCCATTAAATATCCAAGTAGAAAATAACTCTCAGACGCTCATCTGTAAACTCCATTCATTCAATCCGTGTTTTTAGAGACCTGAGACAGTTACTGAAGAAATATAATTTTCATCAGATTTCTCTTTATGACCCCATTACTATTATCAAAATGACCCTTCTCCCTAAGCTGCTGTATAAACTTTCAACCTCTACAAATTACCTGTCGACTGGAAATCTTAAGTTAAAATATATCCTTTTACTTTGTATTCAAAATGACAGAACTTCTAATTCTGTCATGGTCTTAAGTAATTCACAGGGAATCTTAAAATTCATGGTTGCAAAATCTTAAATAATATTTTGCATCTTGTCTTCATCGTGTTTCCTCCTGAACATCTTATTATGGCTACAATAAATGGACCAACATCTGAGCACTTTTAAGGCTGCTTTCATACTACGTTTTTTTAACATGCATCATGAATGTTTTTTAACGCAAAAACGGATCCAGTGCAAATGCGTTTTCATTTCAATGCATTTGCAATGGACTCGCGTCAACATGCGTTCACATGCATTTGCGTGCATTATAGTGAGGATCCAGCGACTTGCAGTTTTTTAACTTTTTTCAAAAACGTTACTTGTAGCATTTTTGAGCTGCGTCCAAATACTGTTTTTCACTGGATCCTGACTATACTGCACGCAAATGCATGTGAACGCTGGCATGCTGATAGACAGGATCCTGCTTGCTCTACTGAGCATGCCCAGAAACCATCCTGGCATGATCAGTCTCTCTCTCCCCCTCCCTCTTTCCCCCTCCCTCTTTCTTCTCTCTCCCTCCCCCACCTGAGAGCGGCGGACGCTCGTAACCAAGGTAAATATCGGGTAACCAAGCAAAGCGCTTTGCTTAGTTATCCAATGTTTATCTTGGTTACGTGTGCAGGGAGCAGGCAGCCTGGCTCCTAGCAGCTCTGGACGCTCGTAACCAAGGTAAATATCGGGTATCCAAGCAAAGAACTTTGCTTAGTTTCCCGATGTTTACCTTGGTTACCAGTGTCTGCAGCTGTCAGATGCCGGCTCCCAGTCTATCACATTCAGTTCCCCTCACTCCCGATCACATGACTTCAATGCCCGCCCATAAAAGTGGCAGGATCCTGCAAAATAACACATGTTTGCATGCGTTTTTCTTTGTAAAAACAGGATCCACTTTTACACCAAAAAAAGTTCATGACGCATGTTAAAAAAACGTAGTGTGAAAGCAACCTAAGCACAACACATTAAATTACAGGAAGGCCTAAAAGTAGGCATATCAATATTGCAATATTGATAGCAGGCATTTCTAGCACATGCAAAATGAACAGGAAACTTAGCAGGCTTTTATACATAAAGTAGTGTTTTCTATGTAAAGTTGTTCTAATGTTGATTAAATCCATACTTTTTTTTAAAAAACCTTGTTTCCATTTTTGACAAATCTATCAAGAAACTTTTGTGCAACTTAGTGGTGTTGGCGTTACACTTAAAGCTCTGTGGCTTCTCTCCTTATTTCCCCTCCTGTTACCTGCCTCATGTCAGCTCTGGCATACGACCTCAAGTGAGGGAGACTAGAGGAACCTGTCGACCACTGTCAGGAGGCAGGAGATGGGAAGGGAAAGAGAAAATGGCAGCATCTTCAGGAGAACTCTGGTGGGGGTCACTAGAGTGACCTGTCAGTCAATGACAGGAGGCAGGCAGGGAAAGAGGGAATGACCGCACTGGCACGAGAACTCGCGTGAGGGAGACTAAAGTAACCTGTCACTCACTGACGGGGGCAGGCAGGGAAAGATGGAACAATAGCGCTGGCATAAGAACTCAGATGGGGGTCACTAGAGTGATCTGTCTGTCCCTGTCAAGAGGCAGATGATGGGAAGGGAAAGAGAAAATGGTAGCATCTTCAGGAGGACTCAGGTGGAGGAGACTAGAATGACCTGTCAGTCACTGACAGGAGGCAAGTAGAGAACGAGGGAATGACAACGCTGGCACAAGAACTCAGGTGAGGGAGACTAAAGTAACCTCTCAGTCACTTACAGGGGGCAGGCAGGAAAAAGGGAACAATAGCGCGCGCTGGCATATCAGGTGGGGGAGACTATAGTGACCTGTCTGTCACTGACAGGAGGCAGGTGATGGACAGAGAACGAGAAAGAGAGGCCGAAGAGCTAAATGTGCACTGCCAATACAAGTGAACTTGTGGCTTATTTGCATAACATTTTGCAGGTGATTTCTCAAAAATGAAAACAAGAACTTATAACACAAAGGTATCAATTAAATCAACATTACAGTAACTTATCATAGATTACATTAGCTTGGGGTATTCAAACCTGCAGATAGGTTCCTTTTAAACAATGTCAAACAAATATAAGCATAATAAGCAATAGGAAATGTATTGAAAAGTCAATACACATTTTGTTGTGTATCAGTGTATAAGTTTACCCATGTAATCACTTGTGATAAGTAGTTTCATTGATTTGTTGTGTTTTCACAAGTGTGAGCTCAATTAAAAATGGTAGTATCTTGTTTTTAATTTTTGAGGGTTTATGCCAAATAATGAATCAACTTCTTCACTCCCAGGCGATTTTCCATTTTTCATTTTTGTATTTTCCTCCCCTTTTTCCAAGAGCCATAACGTTTTTATTTTTCATTCAATATTGAATTAGGGCTTGTTTTTTTGAGGGACGAGTTGTACTTTTGAATAAAGCCATTAGCTTTACCAAATAGTGGAAAACAGGCAAAAAAATCCAAGTGTGGTGAAATTGCAATAAAAAGTGCAATTGCATGATTGTTTTGGGTCTTTTATTTACCCTGTTAACTATATGGTAAAGCTAAGGTGTCAGTATGAGTATGTAGACACCAAACATGAATACTTTTAACTTTTATCTAAGGGGTTGAAAAAATTCAGAAGTTTGTCCAAAAAAAGAACTGCGCTTTTGTCGTCATTTTTTGAGACCTGTAGCGTTCTCATTTTTCGGGATCAAGAGCTCAGTGATGGGTTATATTTTGCATCTTGAGCTGGTGTTTTTAATCATACCATATTTGTGCAGATGCTACTTTTTGATCGCCTGTTTTTGCATTTAAAAAAAAATGTTACAGCGACCAAAAAATGTAATTTGGGTGTTTGGAATTTTTTTCTAGCCACGCCATGTACTGATCAGATTAATTTATTTTATAGTTTGATAGATCGGGCATTTCTGAATGTGGCAATACCAAATATATGTATATATTTTATTGTTTTATTTTCAATGGGGCAAAAGGGGGAAGATTTGAACTTAAGTTTTTTAGTTTTTTCATATTTTTTTAAAAACTTTTTTTATTGATTTTTCTAGTCCCCCAGGGGACTTTATCACTGCACAGTCTGATCACCTGTTCCTTTTTGCTGATCAGAGGAGCATTGCTCTAATCAGTAGAAATGCCACGTTCCTGTGACTAGCGACGCTCTGCCAGCTCTCATAGGAAATACTGTACATCATGCTAGCATCTGGTATCATCAGCTGAACCCCCTCTGCCATGGTAAACCATTGATGCCCTGTGATTGTGTCACATGGCTGCCAATGGTGGCAGGGAAAGGCGCGATCCCCACCACAGACATTTAAATCACGCTGTCAGATTTTTATAAAGCGATCTAAGTCTTAAGGAGGTGTGAGTGGATCTCTGATCCACCTGCGCCTGGTAGCTGCACATGTCTTCTGATTGGATCAATAGACATGTGTGGGGATTACTGTGGGCTTTCCGTGTAAGGTGGCATGGGGTGGTAGTCGTGGGCGAGGTAATCATCTGCTGCACCCCGCCACGCTACATGAATATGGAGGTCATGGCTTGGTGTGTGGTGTTGCACTCCGGAGAGATACGTCTGTGCAGGCTGCATGTTGCCGATGGTTTTGGCCTGCCAGGATCAGATGGTACAGAGTTCATTAAGTGAGACTACAAGTTCATAAACAACATTATTTTTACTGAATATTAACTTGACAACAACAATGCACATTAGATAGTGGACACAAATCTTATGGCACGTTTCAGTGTCACAGAGGATCATTAAGCACATATTCTTCACTTCAGTTGTTTTCATAGTATCATAGTTTTTAAGGTTGAAGGGAGACTCTAAGTCCATCTAGTTCAACCCGTAGCCTAACATGTTGATCCAGAGGAAGGCAAAAAAAAACCCCAATGTGGCAAACAAGTTCCAATGGGGAAAAAATTTCCTTCCTGACTCCACATCCGGCAATCAGACTAGTTCCCTGGATCAATACCCTGTCATAAAATCTAATATACATAACTGGTAATATTAAATTTTTCAAGAAAGGCATCCAGGCTCTGCTTAAATGTTAGTAGTGAATCACTCATTACAACATCATGTGGCAGAGAGTTCCACAGTCTCACTGCTCGTACAGTAAAGAATCCTCGTCTGTGATTATGATTAAACCTTCTTTCCTCCAGACGTAGCGGATGCCCCCGTGTTCCAGTCGCAGGCCTAGGTGTAAAAAGATCTTTGGAAAGGTCTCTGTACTGTCCCCTCATATATTTATACATTGTGATTAGATCCCCCCTAAGCCTTCGTTTTTCCAAACTAAATAACCCCAAATTTAATAACCTGTCTTGGTATTGCAGCCCACCCATTCCTCTAATAATCTTGGTGGCTCTTCTCTGCACCCTCTCCAGTTCAGCTATGTCCTTCTTATACAGTTAGGTCCAGAAATATTTGGACAGTGACACAAGTTTTGTTATTTTAGCTGTTTACAAAAACATGTTCAGAAATACAATTATATATATAATATGGGCTGAAAGTGCACACTCCCAGCTGCAATATGAGAGTTTTCACATCCAAATCGGAGAAAGGGTTTAGGAATCATAGCTCTGTAATGCATAGCCTCCTCTTTTTCAAGGGACCAAAAGTAATTGGACAAGGGACTCTAAGGGCTGCAATTAACTCTGAAGGCGTCTCCCTCGTTAACCTGTAATCAATGAAGTAGTTAAAAGTTCTGGGGTTGATTACAGGTGTGTGGTTTTGCATTTGGAAGCTGTTACTGTGACCAGACAACATGCGGTCTAAGGAACTCTCAATTGAGGTGAAGCAGAACATCCTGAGGCTGAAAAAAAAGAAAAAATCCATCAGAGAGATAGCAGACATGCTTGGAGTAGCAAAATCAACAGTCGGGTACATTCTGAGAATAAAGGAATTGACTGGTGAGCTTGGGAACTCAAAAAGGCCTGGGCGTCCACGGATGACAACAGTGGTGGATGATCGCCGCATACTTTCTTTGGTGAAGAAGAACCCGTTCACAACATCAACTTAAGTCCAGAACACTCTCAGTGAAGTACGTGTATCTGTCTCTAAGTCAACAGTAAAGAGAAGACTCCATGAAAGTAAATGCAAAGGGTTCACATCTAGATGCAAACCATTCATCAATTCCAAAAATAGACAGGCCAGAGTTAAATTTGCTGAAAAACACCTCATGAAGCCAGCTCAGTTCTGGAAAAGTATTCTATGGACAGATGAGACCAAGATCAACCTGTACCAGAATGATGGGAAGAAAAAAGTTTGGAGAAGAAAGGGAACGGCACATGATCCAAGGCACACCACATCCTCTGTAAAACATGGTGGAGGCAACGTGATGGCATGGGCATGCATGGCTTTCAATGGCACTGGGTCACTTGTGTTTATTGATGACATAACAGCAGACAAGAGTAGCCGGATGAATTCTGAAGTGTACCGGGATATACTTTCAGCCCAGATTCAGCCAAATGCCACAAAGTTGATCGGACGGCGCTTCATAGTACAGATGAACAATGACCCCAAGCATACAGCCAAAGCTACCCAGGAGTTCATGAGTGCAAAAAAGTGGAACATTCTGCAATGGCCAAGTCAATCACCAGATCTTAACCCAATTGAGCATGCATTTCACTTGCTCAAATCCAGACTTAAGACGGAAAGACCCACAAACAAGCAAGACCTGAAGGCTGCGGCTGTAAAGGCCTGGCAAAGCATTAAGCAGGAGGAAACCCAGCGTTTGGTGATGTCCATGGGTTCCAGACTTAAGGCAGTGATTGCCTCCAAAGGATTTGCAACAAAATATTGAAAATAAAAATATTTTGTTTGGGTTTGGTTTATTTGTCCAATTACTTTTGACCTCCTAAAATGTGGAGTGTTTGTAAAGAAATGTGTACAATTCCTACAATTTCTATCAGATATTTTTGTTCAAACCTTCAAATTAAACGTTACAATCTGCACTTGAATTCTGTTGTAGAGGTTTCATTTCAAATCCAATATGGTGGCATGCAGAGCCCAACTCGCGAAAATTGTGTCACTGTCCAAATATTTCTGGACCTAACTGTATATCGGTGACCAGAATTGTACACAGTATTCTAAGTGCGGTCGCACTAGTGACTTGTACAGAGGTAGAACTAAATTTTTTTCATGAACACTTATACCTCTTTTAATACATCCCATTATTTTATTAGCCCTGGCAGCAGTTGCCTGACACTGTCCACTAAAGTGAAGTTTACCATCCACCCATACACCCAAATCTTTTTCTGTGCCTGTTTTACCCAGTGTTCTACAATTAAGTACATAATCATAAATGTTATTTCCTCTACCCAAGTGCATGACCTTACATTTATCTACATTAAACTTCAATTGCCACTTCTCAGCCCAATCCTCCAATTTACATAAATCTCCCTGTAATATAAAATTATCCTCCTCTGTATTGATTACCCTGCAGAGTTTAGTCTCATCTGCAAATATTGAAATTCTACTCTGCATGCCCCCAACAAGGTCATTTATAAATATGTTGAAAAGAAGCGGGCCCAATACTGACCCCTGTGGTACCCCACTATGAACTGAGACCCAGTCCGAGTACGTACCATTAATAACCACCCTTTGTTTCCTATCACTGAGCCAGTTTTTAATCCAGTTACACATATTTTCCCCTATCCCCATTATTCTCATTTTATGTACCAACCTTTTGTGTGGCACCGTATCAAAAGCTTTTGAAAAGTCCATATACACAACATCCACTGCATTTCCCTGGTCCAGACTTGAACTTACCTCTTCATAGAAGCTGATCAAATTAGTTTGACAGGATCGATCCCTCATAAACCCATGTTGATACTCTGTCATAAGGTTATTTTTCTTGAGATACTCCAGTATAGCATCTCTCAAGAAACCCTCAAGGATTTTACCAACCGTAGAGGTTAAACTTACCGGCCTTTAATTTCCCGGCTCAGTTTTTGTCCCCTTTTTGAATATTGGCACCACATTTGCTATGCGCCAGTCCTGCGGTACCGACCCTGTTATTATGGAATCTGAGAAGATTAAAAATAATGGTCTATCTATCACAGAACTCAATTCCTGTAGTACTCTGGGGTGTATGCCATCCGGGCCCGGAGATTTGTCAACCTTAGTGATTTCGAGGCGGCGGCGTACTTCCTGCTGGGTTAAGCAGGTAATATTAAAGGGTGAATTTATGGTATCACTGGTCATGTCATCTGCCATGGCATTTTCTTGTATAAAAACCATAGAAAAAAAGCCATTCAGCAGGTTGGCTTTACCCTCATCCCCTTCCACCATTTCACCAAGACTATTTTTAAGGGGGCCAACACTATCGCTTTTCAGTTTTTTACTGTTTATGTAGTTAAAGAATATTTTAGGATTATTTTTACTTTCTCTCGCAATGAGTCTCTCTGTCTCAAACTTAGCTAACTTAATTTGCTTTTTACATATTTTATTTAATTTTCTATAATTATATAATGCCTCATCACTACCTACCCTCTTTAATTCTTTTAAGGCTTTCTGTTTTTCTTTTATTGCTTCCCTTACAGCTCTATTTAGCCATAGGGGTTTCCTCCTATTTCTAGCATGTTTGTTCCCATAGGGTATATTTTCTGCACAAGCCCTATTCAGGATGCTCATAAAAGTCTCCCATTTGCTTTGTGTACTTTTATTACTTAGTACATCATCCCAGTTTATTGCACTAAGATCATCTCTCAACCGTTTAAAATTTGCTTTCCTGAAGTTTAGTGTCCTTGTAGCCCCTCTACTAGACATCTTACTAAAGAACCTTTTAACCTACATAAGTCCTTTTCTTCCCAACACTACCCAGCCCAGTACACACATTACAGTCCTTGGAAGTCATTCACCTCCTCAAGCAGTTCCACGTCTTTTCCCTCTCAGAGGGATGTTATCAATATGGTTGGACTGAGCTATAAGCTACTGAAGACACGTCAGGGACACTCGCTTAAGACACTCACTTCATTCCTTGTCCTGCTCTGTCTTTTACCAGTACCAGTCTCTCTCTGTCACTCATTCCTTCGGTCAGTGAGTTGACCCGACTCCACTAGACCACTCTGTGTCACGGTAATCTCCTTCCCTTTCTCAGTTGTTCCCTCTTTTCCCCAGTCACACTATTCTATGTAATGGTCTCCCTCTCTTCATGACATCCATAGCATGTGGCTCTGTTGCTCGTCAGACCTGAGGTCTGCTCCTGTCACAGGCTGGGCCCTAACTAACATTCTCACAGAAGCTGTTTCTCTCCCACAGCACTAGCTCCTCCCCCATAGGCTAATCCCAATTGTCACCTGTCTGTTGCTGGGCAGATTTGACCTTTCACCTGCAGACATATAACACTTATAATACCTTACTAAGCCTCCTACATTATATACTTCATAACATTACACCTTATACCAATACACATACATTACATAGTAACATTGTCAACTCTGTTACATCTTATACATTACAATACCTTACAGGGGCAGGAACTTGACAACCATCTTACAGCTGCTGGAGCCCACACTTACCAAGGGGGACACGACCTAGGACATATATTTATATCCAAGGTCATGAAGGGGTTAATACTAATAATGATACCTTGGCATTATTGCATACATATATGTCATAGCTCTGGCCTTCATGACAATTTATTTTGTAATCATTATTTTATTGTCATGTTTCAGAAGCCATATTGTTTATAGAAAAAATTGACCCTTTTTGCATTTAATATTTTATGCTAATCTCTGCATTATGCAAGTAGAGTGCTGACTTTATTCTGTAGGTCAATACAAATATGTCAACACCAAATTTATTTCTTCTTTTAATGGCCTTCAGCTTGATCTTGAGCCATGGAGACTTGATGGATCAACGCTCTGCAGGAAGATCAAACTTGTGCAAGCCTAGATACGGTAGGTCCACCAGAGTCTTCTGATCCCAAGAGGGGTAGAGAGGGAATGACATATTTGGGAGTGTTTGTAAGGGATACTTCTCACATAGCAAGATCGCTAACGAGATTGCTGCTGAGTCACAGGTTTTGTGATCTCATCAGCGATCTCACTGTGTGTGACACTAAGCAGCGACCTGGCCCCTGCTGTGAAATTGCTAATCGTTACACACTGTTCTGGTTCATTTTCTGGTCATCGGGCTCCCGCAGGGCAGCATGCATCGGTGTGTTTGACACCTTACCCAACAACCTCGTTTGCAACTTACGTAGGCGTGCATCTTCGTTGTTTTCCGCGCCCTCTCTGTTCCGGATGGTGATCGCTACTGCATTCGGATTGTCCGCTTCCATCCTATGTTCTGGCTTGTAGATCGCAGTGCATTTCAGAGGGCTGAATTCATTTGTCCCGGACCGCATGTAGCAGCAGATCATAATACTGTCCGTTCTGCATCGGGACTGTAAGATGGACAAGGATGGAGAAGGATGGAAGAGTTATTATGTTGCCTTCTCTAAAGGCAAGGTCGCCCAGTCACAACGCAGTTACGACCACCAATCGGAGCAGAAGGGGCGCGGAAAAGGCAATGTAGATGCACGCCTATGTTACTAATCAAGATTTGAATCGTGCTATGTGACAGGGTCCCAGCAACCGCCGTATCGTTGCTGCATTGTTTGGAAGATCTGACTGTTTGACAGCTCACTAGCGATCCTGTTGTTGTCGTTGTTGGAATCGCTGGTACGTCATTTAATGAGACGGTATTCTAAGTGCTGTGTTTTGAAGGGTTATGATCTACTGCTGTGGCCAGATCCTGATGCCACTACTTGGGCTATTGGAGACTGGGTATCATCTGCCATGTGGTATTGTGTTTTCTTGCCCACCCTGCTGGATTTAGAGAGCTATTCCAAGGACCAGTGTCTTATTTTTCCAGTGATGGACAACTAAGTGGTGCTCTGGATTTGTTAATTTTGTTGTGGCTGAATTACAGACTGATCGCCAAGAGTGGAGGATAGAGCTCGGTGATGGGGCAGGGTTAGATCAGTACCATTTTCACTACAGAATCCACATAAAATATCCTCAAGTCGTATCCCATTCAGATCGGGCTTTGCAGAACTGCTCTTGGGATTACTTGGGATATCAATAGTCAAAACATCAGCAGTCAGTAAGTTATCCCCTGTGCATGAGATACCGATAATGGAAAACTTGTACGCTTGGCAATGACCCTTTAAAATATTCAAATTGTCTCAACCCCTACGTTGTAATATTACACATACAGTACATATCATAGAATGTATTCTTTGTATTTTCTACAATGCTACAACCTGTTTGAATATCTGTATTCAAGGCCACACATTTTGTTTCTAAGTGTTTTTCACATGTGGCAATGATAAGTAGATATTTACACAATGTAGCTCAATATGCTCTCTGACACCAGCAATAATAAATCTTATTACTATACTATATTGTTTACTCAATTCATGCGCTGGGTCATCTAACAGTGCATGCTGAGGTTTAAGAGTAATCTAATACAGAAGCAATATAGAGCTCTACAGCCATTCCAGATCTTCTTCATCTTTCTGCAACCTCAGGAAATCATATCTTCGAAAACATTTTGACAGACAGATGGCATTTATGACAAATGTAAAAGAGCGGGATTATCTTGATACTCTAGACACAGTAGAGTGAAAAAATTATAAACTGTTACCTACATTTTTTTACAGAAACCAATTATAAATAATATTCTGAATGCCCAGACAGATTATAAGTAATTGGATCTGCTCGGTGCTAATATAATAGGAATAAAATATTATGATGATTGAGAGCTCCTCGCTTCAATCACATTGGCAAGCAGAAATAAGTTACCGTAGATATTTTTTAAGGGATATTAATTTTGTAAATTTTGTAGCACTTTATATTTAAATCCAATATGAACAAAATTATTTTAAAGCTTCTAAATAGATTATTTTGGTTAACCGTTTCATTACTGAAATGTGAACACTTATATTTAAACAGAAAACTGAAAAAATGAATATATTCCACCTCAATTATCAATGAAAAAGAATCCTATTAAGTTGTTGATGCCAATATGTCACTGTGCTGAGCAGCTAATGCTTGCTGCTTTAGACCCAAGCTTAGGTATAAACTTAAGGCCCCGTTACATGCAACGACGTATCTAACGATATATCGCCGGGGTCACGGATTCCGTGACGCACATCCGGCATAGTTAGTGACATCGTTGCGTGTGACACCAACGAGTGACCGTTAACGATGGAAAATACTTACCAAATTGTCCATCGTTGACACGTCGTTCCTTTTCAAAAAATTGTTGATTGTTGAGGACGCAGGTTGTTTGTCGTTCCCGAGGCAGCACACATCGCTATGTCTTACACTTCGGGAATGACTAACTACAGCTTACCTGCGCCCACCGGCAATGAGGAAGGAAGGAGGTGGGCGGGATGTTACAGCCGCTCATCTCCACTCCTCTGCTTCTATTGGGCGGTTGCTTAGGGACGCCGCTGTGACGCCGCACGAACCGCCCCCTTAGAAAGGAGGCGGTTTGCCGGCCACAGTGATGTCGCTAGTCAGGTAAGTCCGTGTGACGGCTGCTAACAATATTGTGCGCCACGGGCAGTAATTTGGGGTATTGCTGCGTGTAAAGCCCCCTTTACTCAAAATTTCCCCCACAATTAATTTCTGCTATACAACCATTTTTTCAGAAGCTGTTTTGGGTATAGTTACTACATGGATCTCATCCTGACCATAACAAGGTGTCCACATTATGTTTTATGGTGAAGAAAGGTTTTCATAAACGTACAAGACAACAGGTGTAAACATTAATGTGTGCACCAAGTAATGTTTGAGACAAAGATAACAAACTTTAGAGCAGGAGAACCTATCTTTTCAGGTCCAAACACCACATTGTCAGGTTGAACATGGGCCACAATACAACAATTCAAACTTTACAACAGAAATATCTAATAGTGTAGGTGCTGATTCTGTTTTTAGGACTCCCACCTATTATGAGTATAGAGGTTCTCTTCTCTCTCATTTACAATCCAGAAAGAAAAAGACAATGGATTTAGCTTTATATTTTTAAGATTATTTGAAACGCTGGAAGAGTATAGTGTTTTCCATTTCCCATAAAGAGTAAAGAACTTGGTAGCATATGTACATGACCACTTCTTTATGTTATCTACTCTCTGCTTAGAAAAAGATTTGGTCACAGATTTGGCCACATGTGCACCATTAATGGATACCCATCTCTACAGTGCTACCTGACACTACCCTACTCTCAAACTTGGAAAATATAGATGAGCACGCACCAGACACTGTCAGGCATGCCTGCAGCCACATATTTTAGGACCATCACTGAAACATATTGAGGGCCACATAAGGCCTTTGAGCTGCAAGTTGAGCTTTAGGGCAACCTCTAAATGGAAAAAAGTTATAGTGCTGAATTGGGAATCATGACAACTTAACTAAAAAGAGACATTTACAGTATATCAAAAAAGTGAGTACACCCCTCATATTTTTGTAAATATTTTATTATATTTTTTTATGGGACAATACTGAAGACATGATTATTTGATACAATGTACAGTAGTCAGTGTACAGCTTATCTAATAGTATAAACTTGGTGTGCCCTCTAAGTAACTTAACACTGTTATTATATGTCAAAACTTATGCAATAAAAGTAAGTCAAAATATCCAATTTGAGCACAAAAGTGTTAACCATTATTTTCAAGGTCTGCTTTAGCTTTGTTGAGCATTGAATTTACTGGAGCTTCCCAGGAGCCAATGTAATCCTTTTCCACTCTTCCATGATAACATCATGGAGCGGGTGGATGTTAGAGACCTTGCACACACTGATGAAGGTCTAAAGGACCAAAAAATGTGTGCCTTTTTATCTTTAGATCAGATCAGCAGAGATGTGTGGGGATTTCCATTGGCTCGCCGCTGGAGCCCGCTGTAACGGTAGGGAGGTGACCAAGGACGTAAAGTTACGTCCTTGATCATAAAGAGGTTAAAGGGAACCTGTCACCAGGCTTTCCCCACATAAAGTACTGCCAGCAACTATATAAGCCTTATGTTACAGAATACTAGAATGCTGTATATATGCACCCAATCCACTTTGCAATGCAAAAAATAGGTTTTATTATACTTGCCTACAGGGAGGTGCAGTCCCATGAATGTCTTGAACAGCGCCTCCTTTATTCTTTCGGTCACTATCGTCCTTCCCTGTTTCAGGATAATTAAACGTCCTATGTCATACACACAGTGTCCTCTATTGCACGCCTGCATTGGTGCACTTCTCGCTGCCCTGCTGAGGACAGAGCAAAGTACTGTAATGTGCATGCATGGGGAAAGGCAAAAGAACATCAGTGTACGCGCACTACATACAGTAGTTTGCTCTGCTCTCAGAACCACAATCCTTTTCCCAGAATCAAAAAGAGACAATCTAACCCAAGTTCTACACCATGCTTTTAGTTGCGTAAAAAACAATCATCAGATTGTAATACGCAATGTGGAGAAAGAGGGTGGAGTAATGGAAAAGTCCTTCTATATTATGGAAGCACTACAGATTTTGAGTGAAATGAAATATATGGGAGATTAAAACACGATTCATCCCCTGCATTATTTCAAGCAATGATCTAATAGGGAATGCTATCAGTGAGAACATCCTAAACATGAAAGAGAGATTGTCTTTGCATTAAACATTATGTTGCCCTATTTTTACCAAAGAGTCATAAAATCTTAATGCACCCCCCTGGGTTGACCCATCATTTCAAAGGTGAAATCAATCACGCCACTTCTTTCTCATTTTTTTTATCCTTTCCTCTAACAGTATGTAATTAATCTGACCCATATAAAGATCAGGAATGGCATCCTTTTTGATTATGCCTTAAGAAGTGGATGGATTGTCTGTGGAAAGCATAGTTCAATGAATTCCCTGAACCTTCTGTGATCCTGTGCCAATCTATCCACGGCTGTGCCCAGACAATAATGCATCTCTTTCCCTCCTCAGCTTCCAGGTTGTGATATTGACATTCAAATAATTAATCATCAGCAATTAGAGCAAACTCCATTCACTTCAGTTACAAGCAGATGCTAACTATGCAACACAGCCAGTATTTGTCAGCTATGGCACATGCTCAGCTCCTGCACCCGCTCCACATAGGGACAATCCTAACTTTCTGCTCCCTGATTACAAATTTAAATGGCATGCCTCTCTGCATGGCAATATAAACCTGCGCTGTATAAACTCATTTCCACACTGTTTTTTTGGCTTTACTTTTAAGGTATTGATTGTATGGTAAAAATTACAAATAAGCATGATTTTCCAGGTCAGTGTGATTACATCAATACCAAGCTTTTGTAGATTGTTTCTTTTTGTAACGGAAAAAAATATTTGGTTTGTGATGCCATTTTTTGAGGCCTGCAACATCACTATTGCATCGACCATGGAGCTGCATGAGAGCTTGTTTTTTTGTGTACTGATCTGATATTTTTATTCCCATCATGGGTTAAATGCAGTATTTTAGTAGATTTTTACTTTATTTTTTTAGAGAGGTGAGGTGACAAAAAAATCAGATCTGACTTTTCGATTTTATTTTTATTCTTACCATCTGTGCTAGTTTTATGTTTTGATAAATCAAACTTCTCTGGTTGGGACCATACCAAATATTTGAAATTTTTTAATTTCTTAAATTTAATGAGGGATTGCAGCTTCGAAATAACCATAACTAAATCAATACACTACTAGAACTAACATAAATACAGCATCAGAACCACTATCACTACATGAATACCGCACTAAAATTACAACCACTACATGAATACAGCACCAGAAACATCATCACTCTGATAATGGTCTCTCACAGGAAAGTCTGAAGACAGGG
Source organism: Anomaloglossus baeobatrachus (assembly GCF_048569485.1). Taxonomy (NCBI): domain Eukaryota; kingdom Metazoa; phylum Chordata; class Amphibia; order Anura; family Aromobatidae; genus Anomaloglossus; species Anomaloglossus baeobatrachus. Next base: position 206,720,843 of record NC_134358.1, read on the forward strand.
TGGTCAGAAGATATCCGGGGTCAGATATCAGGAGAGATTGTCGTGGATACAAACTGAAAACAAACTGAAACATAGTAAGGTCACAGTCCTGGATCAGAAAACCAAGAGGGCACACAGATATTACAGGGAGCAAACAGAGGAATAGTCAGGCAATGATCCAGGGTCATACAACAATAATCTGAGCTAGCAGACCACTGGTAAGCAGGTCAGCAGCACCACTCTAGTAAAAATCTCCGACTGGCAGAGTTTTGGGAGAGACAGCTCAGCTAAGTAGCTGGGTGATCACTAAGAAGATGGAACACTTGAATTACCCAGCACCTCCCAGAACCAGAATAGACAACTGCACTGTCATTCATCTCACTGAGATCATAGTACGCCCAGAGTTCATAGTCCCAGCAGATAGTACTCATTGCATCCTAGATGCACTGTGCAGAGGAATCGTGGCAATCACTGTATAACTAAGTCAACAGTATGCAACTAGTCAGTGGGCTCTGTGGCTTTGCCAGTATATACAGAACACCATGCTCATAGCTACTGAGCTCACTAAAGGTCCAGTCACACTAAGCAACTTACCAGCGATCCCAACAACGATAGGGATCGCTGGTAAGTTGCTAGGAGTTTGCTGGTGAGATGTCACACTGCAACGCTCCAGCGATCCCACCAGCAACCTGACCTGGCAGGGATCGCTGGAGCGTGGCTACACAAGTTGCTGGTGAGCTCACCAGCAACCAGTGACCAGCCCCCAGCGCCGCGTGGAAGATGCTGCGCTTGGTAACTAAGGTAAATATCGGGTAACCAACCCGATATTTACCTTGGTTACCAGCGCACGCAGCTACATGTGCACAGAGCAGGGAGCCACGCACACTGCTTAGCGCTGGCTCCCTGCTCTCCTAGTTACAGCACACATCGGGTTAATTACCCAATGTGTGCTGCAGCTACATGTGCACAGAGCAGGGAGCAGCGCACACTGCTTAGCGCTGGCTCCCTGCTCTCCTAGCTACAGCACACATCGGGTTAATTAACCCGATGTGTCCTGCAGCTACATGTGCACAGAGCAGGAGCCGGCACTGACAGTGAGAGCGGCGGAGGCTGGTAACAAAGGTAAATATCGGGTAACCAAGGACAGGGCTTCTTGGTTACCCGATGTTTACATTGGTTACCAGCCTCCGCAGAAGCCGGCTCCTGCTGCCTGCACATTTAGTTGTTGCTGTCTTGCTGTCACACACAGCGATGTGCGCTTCACAGCAGGACAGCAACAGCTAAAAAATGGCCCAGGACATTCAGCAACAACCAACGACCTCACAGCAGGGGCCAGGTTGTTACTGGATGTCACACACAGCAACATCACTAGCAACGTCACAAAAGTTGTTCGTTAGCAGCGATGTTGCTAGCGATGTTGCTTAGTGTGACGGGGCCTTAATTGGAGACTGCACTGTTGATATAACATCAGCGCTGCAGCCAATTTCAGACATTGGAGCTGAAGACTCATCAGATTCCAAACCCTGCAGAAACCACAGGGCTGATGCGACAAATTAAAAATAACAAATTACATTAATTTTCCTTATAGGTGATGTCTGCTCTTATTGGAGTCCTTTTCATCCCTATTTCCTTCATTTGGTCCAGATGCCAAGATTACTTTTCACATGCACAGCTCACTTCTGTAGACTTCCCTCTTCTCCAGTCTTTTCCTGTACAGTCATGGCCTAAAGTTTTGAGAATGACACCAAAATTATATTTTCACATGATCTGTTGCCCTCTGGTTTTTAATTGTGTTTGTCTGATGTTTACATCACATACAGAAATATAATTGCAATCATATTATGAGTACCAAAAGGTTATATTGACAGTTAGAATGAGTTAATGCAGCAAGTCAATATTTGCAGTGTTGACCCTTCTTCTTCAGGACCTCTGCAATTCTCCCTGGCATGCTCTCAATCAACTTCTGGACCAAATCCTGACTGATAGCTGTCCATTCTTGCATAAGCAATGCTTGCATTTTGCCAGAATTTGTTGGTTTTTGTTTGTCCACCCGTCTCTTGATGATTGCCCGCAAGTTCTCAATGGGATTAAGATCTGGGGAGTTTCCAGGCCATGGACCCAAATCTCTATGTTTTGTTCCATGAACCATTTAGTGATCACCTTTGCTTTATGGCAAGGTGCTCCGTCATGCTGGAAAAGGCATTGTTGGGCGCCAAACTGCTCTTGGACAGTTGGGAGAAGTTGCTCTTGGAGGACATTCTGGTACCATTCTTTATTCATGGCTGTGTTTTTAGGCAAGACTGTGAGTGAGCCGATTCCCTTGGCTGAGAAGCAACCCCACACATGAATCGTTTCAGGATGCTTAACAGTTGGCATGAGACAAGACTGGTGGTAGCGCTCACCTCTTCTTCTCCTAATAAGCTGTTTTCCAGATGTCCCAAACAATCGAAAAGGGGATTCATCTGAGAAAATGACTTTACCCTAGTCCTCAGCAGTCCACTCCCTGTACCTTTTGCAGAATATCAGTCGGTCCCTGATGTTTTTTCTGGAGAGAAGTGGCTTCTTTGCTGCCCTCCTTGAAACCAGGCCTTGTTCAAGCAGTCTCTGCCTCACAGCGCGTGCAGAAGCACTCACACCAGCCTGCTGCCATTGCTGAGCTAGCTCGGCACTGCTGGTAGTCCGATCCCGCAGCTGAAACAGTTTTAAGATACGGTCCTGGCGTTTGCTGGTCCTTCTTGGAGGCCCTGGAGCCTTTTTGGCAACACTAGAAGCTCTCTCCTTGAAGTTCTTGAAGATGCGATGGATTGTTGACTGAGGTGCAATCTTTGTAGCTGCGATACTCTTCCCTGTTAGGCCATTTTTGTGCAGAGCAATGATGGCTGCACATGTTTCTTTAGAGATAACCATGGTTAACTGAAGAGAAGCAATGATATCAAGCACCAGCCTCCTTTTAAAGTGTCCAGTGGTGTCATTCTTACTTAATCATGACTGATTGATCACCAGACCTGTCCTCATCAACACCCACACCTGTGTTAATGGAACAATCACTAAAACAATGTTAGCTGCTCCTTTTAAGGCAGGAATGCAATGATGTTAAAATGTGTTTTGGGGGTTGAAGTTCATTTTCTTAGCCAATATTGACTTTGCAAGTAATTGCTGTTAAGCTGATCACTCTTTATGACATTCTGGAGTATATGCAAATTGCCATTAGAAAAACTTAAGCAGTAGACTTTGTAAACATTAATATTTGTAGCATTCTCAAAACTTTTGGCCATGACTATACATGCCAACAGTGTCATTTATAATGCCCCTGAAATAAAATATCTTCTCATGCTGTGTCCCTGTATAATTAATTGCTCCCTGCACAAAATATTACCCCTAACACTGTCCATTCTAAGGTACATGGCCTATACACTGCCTATCTTATAAAATATTGCTTCCACACTGCCTCTTTAGGAACAATATTCACCATACTGTCTTCTCTAATGACTTGTGGCCTTCAGACAGTCTTCCATCTGTCACTATGACCCCCACACTTTCTCCGCTTATGAACTATAATTTCCACAGTGCCCCTTATGAACTATAACCACCACACTGTCATTATAAACTAAAACCATCATATTATCCTCTCTCCTTAGCTATATCTGTCGTATCCTCCTTACAAACTAAAACTTCCACAATGTCTGCCTTATGAACTATAACTACCACACAGTTCCCTTATGAACTATGGCCTCCTCAATGAGCCCACATCATGCTGTCACCTCTCCACTTTTTTACCCTTATGCTGTACCTATCTCCACAATGCCTCCATTTTTAGTATCTACACATGCTACTCCTTCCTATAAGGCTCCCTACAATTTCCCCACTTTCCATACTGTCTCACACAAGTTGGCCCTAATCATATTGTTTTATTATGATACCCCTTGCTATAACCTCCACAAGCTTCCCCTCACCATATTTTTACCCACAAGCTGCACCTCTTTATAGTTTGCCCTTCATGCTTGCTGCACCTCTCCATACTGTCCCTCAAATCCCTTTACATATTGTCCCCCACACTCTGCCTCTCTCCATACTGTTTCTTATAAGCTACCCCTCACCATATTGTCCCCCACATAATTCTGCGCCTCTCCATACTGTCCGCCATAAAATGACCCTTTCCATACTGTCCCCCTCCACAATCTCCCTCATCCATACAGTCTCCCCCATGCCGACCCTCTCAATAATGCCATGCACAAGCTGTCTATCTCCATACTCTCCATACTCTCCCCCAAAAGCTACCACCTCTCCATAGTGTCCCCCAAACGCTGCTTATCCCTATACTACCTACACAAGCTGCCTCTCTACATTCCATTTTCCACCCTCTGCCCCTTCTCATTCTGTCTTCTACACATTGCCCCTTCTCATATTATTTTCCATAAGCTGTTCAAATCATCTCTATACTGTTCCCCACAGGCTTTCCATCTGCATTTTGTCCCTCACTCCCTGCATCTCTCTGTGTTGTTACCAAAAATCTGTCCCTTTCCATACTGTCCTTCAGAAGCTCATAGTCATACTATCCCCAACACACTGCCCTTCTCCATATGGTCCTCCACATGCTGACCCTCTTCATACTATCCCCACAATGTTGTCCCCTCTCTTTACAGCTGTTTCACACTAACACCCTCCCTCTGTCTACAATACCAGTTTCTAGTATCTTTTGAAATACCTTATCATCATATTTGGCACATCAGGAGCACAGCTGTAATGTCAGCAGCATGTGAAGGTGACTTTCATAGGGGAAGTGGGTTTTGCTTCTGCAGTTTCAGTGCCACTAATGTGTTAAATTGCAGTTGCGTCTAAACAACACTAATACAGTTGAATACAGACAGCAGGAACCGGTGTCCTCCCTGTTCTCCCAGTCAGTTGTCACAATTACAGCCAGCACAGGGAACTGGACAAAATCCACTCCTGGGGAATGACTTCAAGGAGACAGCTCAGATCAGCACATAAAGCGTGACAGAAACAAAACAATAGGATAAAGAGTTGCACACCAGTCACAATGTATAGGGGAATAATGAAAAGCAGAACTGCTATGGGAATACTAGACTAAAAAAATACAATGGACTATCTGAAAAAAGTGAAAAACATGAAAATGGAATGTGCATAACTGCTATGAATAATAGGAATGAGAGATGTTTAGCCATTGTATTGATCAATACAAAGGAGCTCCAATACCAAACGCCGAGGTAATCTCTATTTTTGGGGTCCCTAACCTGTGTAACCTCACCTGCAGTTAAAAAAACTTGCTCTGTATGGGAAGCAAGGAACCAAGCTATATATGTGAAATAAGACACATGGCTATGGGTGGGGCAGGGTTCTCAGACAGAAAATGCATACTAATTAAAGAATGAACGTCTTGAACACCATGGTGTTAACAAGGTGCAAGTCTCAAAAATCCCATTGTATTTTTCAGTCTAGTATTCCCATAGCAGTTCTGCTTTTCATTATTCCCCTATACATTGTGACTGGTGTGCAACTCTTTATCCTATTGTTTAGCTGTATATTTTTGAGTCTTGCACCTTGTTCATGACAGAAACAGTCTTGCGTACATGGCAAACCAAAATAGTATACTGTATACTCTTAAGTCTTATTTCAAGAAGGTATTAATGGCCACATTTAGAATGTCTACATTTGCCATTTGTTATATTCAAAAACACATTAGGCTTAGTATACACATACCTTAAAGGTCCTTCAGCTTATTGGAACATGGAGCTGTCAGTGAGAGCAGTCCACTATTCATATGTGACCTCTCAATCAGGGTAACTTGGCATCAGTACTACCTGCAGTATACAGTGAATTGCAGTTTTAAGCATGCACTACATACATACATACATACATTGACTGACACCTGCTTCTGCAGCGCATCAGTGCAGAAAAGGAAGCCAGTCAATGTGCAAGGATGTGCTTACAGCTGCAGCTGACTGTTTGCTATTGTGATGCCCCAGGGGTGCTGATCCGGTTCAGGGATGCCACAGGGCTTGTTCAATATGGCGAACAGGTAATGTCTGTTTTTATATGTCGTGACACCACTCACGGTTTGCGGTCAGAGATAAGAATGACCGCCACTGCAGGTTTTACGAGCGTCTGAGGCTGATGGGGTCTGCAGCCAGATGATGTAGCCTACCGTGAGTGAGGCAGGCCCCAGGGGCTCGGGTGAGCAGGATAGCGGGTCCCGGAATAACACAGGCTGAGTCCAAAAGTCTTTTAACTGGTTTTTACTCACTTCGGATGTTGCGGTGAGCTGACCCGAACGTTGCTGTGATGAACCAGGTAGGACCAAGGCTCCTTCGGGCCAGTCTGAGGATAACCAGTTAGCTCGCCTTCCTAGCACTCTGTGTTCGGATGACTGCCTGACGTGGAGTACCATGGGGTTCTATCCAGGGAGTCGCTGCTGCCTTTTCTCCCCTGTGTTTGGCCCGTTTGCCGGCAGCGTGGACCAAGTGAGATGGCTCCAGGCTCTGTCCCCTTATGGGTCGCTGCATTGCTGCTGAGGCTCGGACTCTGTGAGGTTGGTGAGGTACGTGTAGTTCCCCTCACCGGTAGGTTTAGCAGGTAGTTAAACTGGAGTCTGCTCTAGGGACCTGTACCCTGCATGTGCCTAGTCACCAGGAACACCCCACTGTTTTCACCAGGTGACTGTTCTCCCCCGCTAATGGTTACTACCCGTGCAGGGTCTGACTAGTGGCTGCGTGTGTATCTGCCTCGCGACCGCCGCTCACCACCACCAGACTGGCTCACCTCCTTTCCTGACAACCTCTGCACTCTAGCTCCCAGCCCCTCCGCTTCACCCCTTGACAAGATTTGAAGGCCAGCCACCTCCGGAGACTGCCCAAGGGTCCCATCTACTGGTGTGGGAGAACTGGTTGCTATGTGTCTGTGTGTACTCACCTCGTTCTGGCCCTTAGGATTACTTAGAAGTACTGTAAGTACCCGGCATAGGTGCAGTATGCAGTGGCGCCTGACCAGGTCAGGGGCGCCACACTAAGCAGTGACTGTTTACTAAGCGGCATGCCTCTTTGACTGAAAGCCAGAGGCTGCTATGAGGAATAAAGCTAATTTACTTATGGTAGCTGTGATTTCACTATGGTAACTTGGCAGCCTTAGAATGCTATTAATGTACAGATTAACCCAATATCTGCAAGCTGCTCGTGTTTAAGGACGTTAAGCTTCTCCATAAAGTGTCTGCTTTCTTCATACACTGACAGAGCCCTGCATTCAAATGTTAAAAGCATGAGCATTTCTCATACAAATCTTTGCCCATCCCTTCATGTGCCCTAAGTGGATATCCTGATTTAAAAGTGAAGATACCTGAGTTGCTCACACTAATGTCCTCCCTGTTTTTCAGCAGTTTGCTTGTTGAAGCAGCTGACAGTATGTTTCACTAAAAGGCAGGATTGCTTTCTAATTACTGATAGACTTCAACTTGTACCACAACTTTCCATTACTTCTTGCACGTCTCTTTCTTCATGTGTTCAATACTTTTTCCTTGTGTCGTTTCTCATTATTACACATAACTTAATTGATGGATATCTATTCTTTTATTTCTTTGCTTGTGTGGGTTGAATGGGTTGTTACCGACATCTGGTGATAAATTCAGATAGATAGATAGATAGATCTGAAAAAATAGTTTCTGTGACATACAGTATATCACAAAAGTGAATACACTCCTCACATTTTTGTAAATATTTTATTATATCTTTTCATGGGATAACACTGAAGATTTGACACTTTGATACAATGTAAAGTAGTCAGTGTACAGGTTCTATAACAGTGTATATTTGGTACACCTGCTAAATAACTCAGCACACAGCGACTAATGTCAAAACTGCTGGCTACAAAAGTGGGTACACCCCAGAAAGCCAAATTGTGCCCAAAGTGTCAAGTTTTTGTAAGGCCTCCAATATTTTCAAGCACTTCCTTAACTCTCTATGCATGGAGTTCACTAGAGCTTCACAGGAGCTACTGTAATCCTCTTCTATCCTCCATGATGACATCACATAGCTGGAGGATGTTGGAGACCTCTGCGCTCCTCCACATTGCATTTGAGGATGTCCCATAAATGCTCAATAGAGTTTAGGTCTGGAGATATGCTTGCTTGGTCAGTCCAGCACCTTTACCTTCACTTTTTTAACAATGCAGTGGTTGTGTTGGAGGTGTGTTTGGGGTCATTATAATTTTTACGAAGGGAAGGGATCATGTTTTGCTTCAGTATGTCAAAGTACGTGTTGGCATTCATGTTTCCCTCAATGAACTTTAGCTCTCCATAGGTGAGTGTGGCAGTAACCAGGTGAGAAGTATAAAATGTGTCTTGTCTGCAATGAAGCATAATGGTGGAACTGTCATGGTTTGGGGCTCCATGAGTGCTGCTAGTTGTGGTGAGCTACAGTTCGAAGAAACCAAAAATGCCAACACATTGAAGCACAGCATGAGCTCCTTCCTTCACAAAATAGGCTCCAGGGCAATTTTCCAAGATAACAACCGGAAACACACTTCCAAGATGACCCCTGCTTTGCTAAAGAAACTGAGGATAAAAGTGCTGAACTGGACAAGCATGTCTCCAGACCTAAACCTTATTGAGCTTCCGTGGGGCATCCTCAATTGAAATTTGGAGAAGCACAAGGTCTCCAACATCCACCAGCTTTGTGATGTCATCATGGAGGATGGAAGAGGATTCCAGTGGCTCTAGTGAACTCCATGCCCAAGAGAGATAAGGCAGTGCTTTGAAAATAATACTGGCCACACAAAATATTGACACTTTGGGCACAAATTGGACATTTTCCCTTAGGGATGTATTCACTTTTGTTGCCAGCAGTTTAAATACTAATGGCTGTGTGTTGAGTTATTTAGTGGACACACTAAATTTACACTGTTACTCTTTACATTGTATCAAAGTGTCATATCTTCAGTGCTGTCCCATGAAAAGATATACATTTTACATTTCTAATGTTACTAGAAAAGCAGGGAAGCAGAACTAGTAGCAGATGAGACATAGTAGATCGGTACATGCAGAGCTACTTTCTTTATGCAATATTATGAGGTTTAAAAGTATATGTCAATTAATTTACAATAACAATTCCTTCTTTCTTTCTTTCTTTCTCTTTCTTTTGCTCTCTCTTTCTTTTGCTCTTTTTCTTTCTCTCTTTCTTTCTTTCTTTCGCTCTCTCTTTCTTTTGCTCTTTTACTTTCTTTTTCTTTCTTTTTTTCACTCTCTCTTCTTTCTTTCTTTCTTTCTTTCTTTTTTTCTTTCTTTCCTATCTTCCTTCCTTCCTACCTTCCTTATTACCTTTGTGTCATCCTTTCTTCTACTAAAGAATTCCTTTCAGAAATAAAACTGTACAGAATGTATTCAGCATATGAATGAGATCTCAAAGTATTGAAGAACAAATCTGTTAAACATACCATATTATAGCAATTACAAACACTCCCTGCATGCCTGTCACTTGAACTATTAGGATTATGTTACCTAGTTTATTTTACCTAAAGGTAATTGGCAGGCGCTGGTTTCAGTGTACTAAATTGCAGCAGTATTTTTATCTTGTTTATATGCAAACTGGTTTGTTCATGTTACAGTGATTCTGTCTCCTTTATGAACTCCAACAGAGGTCACAGAAGATAAAATACTGTATTTTGCATGCCCTTTAGTTATCACTTATTAATTATTCTCGTCTCAACTTTGCCTATTTGGTATGAGATATAATAAATAATGTAAAACTTAATATGTTAGCAAATCCATGTCTCTCCAATTAGTTATATTAACATGCTGGCCATTCCCCAAATCATTATGTCATGTCCTCTCTCCTAACCCTCAACCTCAATTCATTATAACTTCTCCCTTACACCTACCCTCAATTCATTTTAATTTATTCTCTTGCCTTACAATCAATTCATTATAATTTCCTTTCTCCCCAACCCCCACCCTGAACTCACTATTATTTCTTCTCTCCCATCACCCCATCCCAAATTAATTATAACCTCTTCTCTACCTCTCCTCACCCTCAACGTATTATAATTTCTTTTCGCCCACCCCGCACCTCTACCTCATTATAATTTGTTCTCCTCCCCACTTCACTCTCTATTCATTACAATTTCTTTTTGACCACCCCACCGTCTCATCAATGCAATTTCCTCTCTGTCACCCCCATTTCATAAAATTTATTGAAAATAAAAGTTTTTAATAGTTAGCTCTCTATACGATCTCCTGCAGCCCCACGTATTCATGTGGCCAGAACATACATGCTAGCTCTGGCCTGATGGCATCATCACACCAGCATATCACAGAGAAGGTGACTGGAACTCCCCTGGAGCTGCACTGCCATTCTCTATTGCTGGCAGTAGAGCTTCAGGAAAGTTGACCGGAGATGTCCGATGGTGGTGCACAAGATATTATAATAGTTCCTCTTGATGCACTGGGTCCTGGATGATAGCCCAGTTTGCCTTCATTATGATCTACCTCTGTTTACATAGTATCAGTTGACTGTTTGGTTTAACATCATTGATGGCTAATTTTGAGTTTAATAGTGATGAACAAAGCCAAATGGTAACGTTCGGTGTTTGTACTGGACACCTGTTGTCTGTGTCTCGAACTTGAACACTGACTTCTTAGGGAAGTCTGTGTTCAAGTTCGGTATTTGGAGGCCAAAGAGTTAGTTTTTATTATTATTATAAAGGGCTGGAGAGAGCAGGGAATCATGAAATGGTTGAAAACAGCACTTAAATGAATGGGACCGGTAAAGAACAGCTATTCACATTTAGTACTTATTAAAACTTTCATCAGAGTGGTGGCTCAATGCTCTGCTCAGCTTTGATCTGCCGCTCTTAAGTGAGTTGCAGTTAATATCCCCATTACTAACCTTGCTAGTATAGAGTTAAGAAAACCTAGACATAAAAAAAAACATTTTATTTTAAGAAACCCTCCCCGACTCCCTCATTTACCAATTGATAAAAAACGAACAAAAAAATCCATGAAGATAAAAGTAATATAATATTTATTAATTTATATAGTGCTATTGATTTCACAGTGCGTTATATATATTGTCAACACTGTCCCAATTGGGGCTCTCAATCTAAATTCCATATCTGTATATTTTTGGAGTGTGGGAGGAAACCGGTGTACCTGGAGGAAACCCACACAAACACAGGGAGAACATACAAACTCCTTGTGTGCCGCCCCCGTGCCAGCAGCCGAGCTGCTCGGATCCGGATCTGCAGTGGCTCGAGGGGAGTCCGGACCCGGGGGATCTCGCGGCCACTTGAAAGAAGGGGGGTATTTACAGGGGATGGTGTATTGACAGTTCGTGAAGCCACCCGTGGTGTGTGGTAAGGTAGAGTATCATCGCTGCAGCTGGGAGTACCCGTTGGCGATGGAGTGGGCAGCCAGGTGTTTAACCCCTCCAAGGGTAGGGGGGATGCCCCGGGACTCGATGATGGTGACAGGTAGGTGCCATTTGGGGAGGTAAGGGTCACTTGCGTACTCACTCAGTCCATGAAGCTGACACCGACAACTTAGTAAACCAAAGTTCTGGACATCGCTGCCGCTGAGGGGGAGCACGTTTGGGTCCCGTTTCTGCTGGTGTTGCCTGTTGATCTGTGACCTTTCCCTTGGCACTTTGTTTCCTTCTAGTTGGTCCCTATAGCTTGAAACTAGTTGGGTCCTGCTCCCCAGTGTATCTAACTGAGGGAGTTTGCTCTCAAGGTTCACGCTTGGGATTTCTTGCACCGTATTTATGGAAAGTCCTATCCCTCTCGTTGTGCTAGTATCCAGATTTTGGAGTGGGTGGAGAGTGGATCTTGAAGGCTTTGTCCTCGTCGGGTGACTTATCAGGTTGCCTGAAGCTACTCCCTGACCTAGGCTCCACATACCCAGTCGTGCCCTGGTCCCTGCCTGGGGATGGTATAAGGCCGCCGGCTGTCCTCCATGACAATACCGTGCCCCTTGTCACGATCCCCTGCGACCGGGAGTCCAGCACCTACCAGGCCCAGACCAACATCTGCTACCTAGTACTTCCAAGGAGCCCAGCTCCTGACCTCCTCTCTCTTTCACCTCCAATGCTACACTCTCCTCTCTTGACACTCCTGACCTCCCCTTAACCAACCCCACAAGTGGGCGATCCTATTCCACTCAGGCCGTCCACTGGTGTGTCTGGTGCAGAGTGTTCCTAGGATTTTGATTAGCTTGTTTTGGCAACACCATTGGTTAGGGACCCATAACCAAGGAGGAGGTAGATATTGCACAGAAGGGCAGATACCCTGTGACGACCTGATAGGCCAGGTCGTCACACTTGCAGATGTTGTTCTTGGTGGGATTTGAACCCAGGACCCCAGCGCTGCTAACCACTGAGCCATAGTGCCACCGAGATCCAGTGTAATCCATGGAATCATATGCAATCCAATAATGGTGCCCTCAAAGACATAAAAAAAGAGAGTTTAAATAAATAAAAACAAGACAAAGTCCCTCATTCACCACTTTATTAGCTCTATCAATAAACCTGCAGGTCCAATGTAATCCATATCGAATAGTGATCCCCCTATTTTTGCTAAATAGCCAAGGTAAAGCAGACAGCTGGGAACTGCAATATTACGGGTTCGAAGAAGCCTGAGATTAGCCCACAGTTGTTGCTTTATCTTTGGCTTGTTAGCAATATTATGGGGAACCCCACATAATTTTTTAAAATTATTTATTTCTTTTTACACTATACTTGCAGCTGTTACAATCAGGTTAGAAAAGCAGACAGCCAGTATGAGGAGGGATACAGCAGACTGACTGCAACCAATCACAGACCCTAGCACATAGGATGGGACCTGGAAAAAACTTTGGAGTAAAGTCTGGCCGAACTTGGTGAACTCGAACATCCACGAGTGATCAACTCTTCTGAAGTCTCCACAATAGAGCTAATAATTTCTACACAGCGCAGCGTTGTGTTTGTTGACTGCTGCTAACAGATCAGTGATCTATAAGTAGAATATTGCGCAGGGTCCTTTCCTTGTTTATGAATCACTGAGACATAATCTCTAAAAGAAGCATATGAAAGTGGAAACCTCTGTGTCAGTGTAGGGCATAAAGATAGAAAATAATAAGTATCTACAAAAACTTTTTATAATAAAATAGAGAGTCCATTAGGCTCCTGCAGTTTCCCATTTGAATCGTTTTAATTATCCCCTCAAATTTAAATTGTGATAGTAGACATTATAGTGTAGGTAATATCTCCTAATTTAGTGAAAGAAGGAGGGTGAAATCTCTTGAAAACTAAAGTTTACATGAGTTGCTTCTGAATTTGAACTGCCTGAATTATAAAGTTGAATACAAATCTTTAAATGCTTTTGTTACATAATGTGAAAGATGCCTACACCTATGTATTTGCCTGTGAAAAATAATTTTGGAAACATAAGCAATTGCTCTGGAGACCCTCAATAGCTTTGGCATAGACTTACCAACATGGCATCATGTTACATCCGTCGTATGACGGATCCGTCGACAAATCTGATGGAGACAACGTCCATAGTAAAGTTTTTGTGTCTGTCGAAAAAATAGACCGCGATAATCACGTCGCCATCCGTCGTTTGTTGTAATGGAAGCCTATGGGCGCAGAATCCATCGTCATCCGTCAAATGACGGATCCGTCGTCGGATTCCGTTTTATATAACCAAGCATCCCCAGAAGTGTTGCAAAATCACTGCTGGTCAGGCAAAAATGGTACGACGGATCAGTTTTTTTTACAGGATCCGTCGCATCAGTTTTCCACAATTTGCGACGTATCCGTCGCATCAGTCACAAAACGGATTGTGACTGATACAAAACAAGTGATGTGTGAAACAGGCCTAAGTAGTATGAGTGAGAGTAAAGCAAGCATTCCCTGTCTGAGGGGTGCCAAGAAATGCTTTATTGATGATTGTAAAGAATATTTTTTTTCTGCGTTGCAGTGCGTGAGTTAAGAGGAATATCCTTTTGAGACCTTAAGTGAAGGATCAAGAGGTGCATTGAAGTCACTTCCTAACACAAGAAGACATTCAGCAAATTTTTCTCTAATCTCCTTATACTGGGTTAAAGCATAGATCTTTTATTATTATCCATTGCTTATATAGCGCCAGCTAGTGTTGAGCGAATAGTTAATTATTTGTACTCGCTGTACTGTTAGCGAGTAGTGTCCGCTACTCGCATATTCGTTACAAGTAGTGGGCGCAATGTAAGTCAATTGGAAGTACTCGCTAAGTAGTGAGTAACCCGAAAGCCATAATATTCGCTACTCACACGAAAAGTATGGCTTTCGGGTTACTCGCTACTAGCGAGTATTTCCCATTGACTTACATTGTGCCCGCTACTCATAACAAATATGCGAGTAGTGGATAGTACTTGCTAACAGCATAGAGAGTATGAATAGTTAGGTACTTGTTCAACACTAGAGCCAACATATTCTACAGCACTTTATGGAGATTCTCATCACTTTCCCCACTGGGACTCTTTACAATGTAAATTTCCAATCAGTATGTCTTTGAAGTGTGGGAGGAAACCCACAAAATCATGGGGAGAACATACAAACTCTGACCCTCAATAGGTATATAAAGCAAGGTGAATGTACACATTTGAGAAAAATGCATCATTGTACGAGAACGGATCTACCTTCTCAATCATTGTGGAATCCAACAATAGTGTTGAAGAGAATTTTGAACAAATAATTGACAGGAATTTATAATATAGATATGTAACATAGTAAATAAGGTTTACACTCCATGCTATGTATACATTATATACAGCCCATTAGGTTAACTAAGACTACGAACGAAAATATAGGGATAATATTAACCTAAACATTACACCTAAAGAAGCTTTAATTAAATACCAATCTAAATAGTTAGACATAAAAATGAAAGAGATTCTCCCTTTGCAGCTAAAATAGCTCACACTTTTTGTAAAGGTTTTCTAAAAGATTTTGGAGAACATGTATGGAAATGTAATGGGGTTAAGTTCCCAGATCTGTAATGGCCAGATAAGTTCTTCCACGCCAAACTCCATACTTTTATCAACACTGCTTTGTGCACTGGGCTCGTAGATAAAAGCATTCTCCAAACTGTTCACACAGAGATAGAAGCATACAATTGTCCAAAATGATTGAAAGCTTCAGTCTATGTTCTTACCTTACTACTTACTAGTAATGTATCCTATCTTTTAACATTCTGTCGATCTATGCAAATATTACCTCTCATTTTGGCACAATTAACCACAGCATGTGCATATTTATTTTTCTACCAAGTAAATATTATGTAACAAAGTTTCTGGGAAAGAAGATACATTGAAATAAATCAACTATAACATAACAGTATATGGTTACCTTGCACAACAGCCTGGATGGCAATATTTTTCAATCTTTCTTTTGACTTTTTGGTCTATCATATTTTTTATTTGTGATATCTAAATCATCTAAAATGAAAGTTTAAACTACTTTGTAAATAGTAAAACTATTATAATGCACTAGCGCTCAAATCATGTACCTTGTCACTAGTTGAATTGATTAGTTTAGTTGTAGGAATATAAAGCTGCTCGTAGGTAGGGGATACCGTGTGAGTATCACCAGGGAGGTAATATATACAAATAATTAGTGTACTACTGTGCTAAATATTCCATTTAATACAATTTTTATTAAATGGAATATTTAGCACAGTAGTACACTAATTATTTGAATACTTTGTAAATAGTCTTCATTGTAAATTTCCTATTATTCTTATGCAGGTCTATATGTCTTGATGGTTGTAAACTACAAACAAACCCTGTGACGTATGAACCTGTAGCCCTACTCCTTTCATCTATTTTTTTTATTCCTAAGATACCTTGGTATATGAGCAATAAGTAGGGTCAATGTACACTCACAGGTAATCTAACTTTCACAGTAGTCTCCCTCTTTTTGGAGATAGTGACAGCTTCTTATCTCTATAGGGTTATCCATATTTTAAATGTGGTTTTGTTTCCTTCAGTACCTAAATGGTTAATGTCAGTTTTGCTGCTGGCAGCGTCTCCAGCAGTCTCTAGCTGAGTGTGTCAGCTGCAGTAGCTTTGTATTCATGCCCTTCAGGTTTAAATAGAGGTGTTACCCAGCAATCACTGCTGAACATAAAAAGTTATTTTTTTTCTCTGGCCAAATTGATGAAAGGACCTGTGAAGGCTTGTTCCTGCATTTGGACTATACCTTTTATTTTCCCCTGTTCATCTTTCGTTGCATGTGTATTAGTGCAGCGGGGGAGCTAGTGTCTGCCACCAGCCAACACACTAGCCAGGGCCACTACAGGGTTTTTCTTACGGTCTCAGGTTCCTGTTCGATGACTGTATAGGGCCTGATTAGGAGCATAGGGTCAGTGGCAAATGAGTGCAGGAGGTGTCCATCTAACCCACTCACTAGAGGTAGGGTTCACCATTGTTATTATGTCCCCAGTGTCCCCCCCTTCCTGTTGTACTGTTGTTTGTATTTTTGTCATGCATTCAGACTTCGGTTGGTCTGAACACGTCCGTCATGTGTCAAAGCGTGACACTAACACAGTAGAACTCCACTACAAGTACAATAATGAATGTGGTTACGCATTTTTCTAAGATGACACCAAATCAGCCCTGTCATTGGGTTATATCTGGTATTGTAGCTTAGATCTGTACAAGTGATTGAATGTGAGATACAATAGTAGACAAAACTTGTGAACTAGAATGGAGTTGTTTCTGGAAAAAAGAAGGCCCTTTTTTACTTAGGAACTTTTCACTTTTATGCACATATTGGGGGGATTTGTCAACTAAATACACCATAATTTCAGAACAGTTTGAACTAAAACCTCCTCCATGCTTATTATGTTTTAAAGACTTTTTGTGTCTTAGGCTGCTTTCACACTACGTCTTTTTAACATGCGTCCTGAACGTTTTTTTGCTGCAAAAGCGGATCCTGCTTTTACAGCAAAAAACGCATGCAAACGCATGTGTTACTTTGCAGGATCCTGTCACTGGATGTTTAGGGGCGGGCATTGGAGTCATGTGATCGGGAGTGATGGGAACTAAACGTGCCAGACTGGGAGCCGGCTTCTTACAACTGCGGAGGTTCATAACCAAGCTAAACATCGGGTATACTTGCTTGGATACCCGATATTTACTTTGGTTACGAGCGTCTGCAGCTGCTAGGAGCCGGACTCCCTGCACACGTAACCAACGTAAACATCGGGTAACTAAGATAAGTGGTTACCCGATATTTACCTTGGTTACGAGTGTCCGCAGCTCTCAGGTGGGAGAGAGAGACAGGAGAGGGAGGGGGAGAGAGAGGGAGGTGGAGAGAGAGGGACTGATCACGGGGCTGGCTTCTGTGCATGCTCAGTAGAGCAAGCAGGATCCTGCCTATCAGCACGCCAGCGTTCACATGCGTTCGCGTGCTGTTTAGTCAGGATCCAGCAATTTGCAGAAGTTGGACGCAGCTCAAAAACGCTACAAGTAGCGTTTTTGAAAGATGTTAAAAAACTGCAAGTCGCTGGATCCTCACTATAACGCACGCAAACGCAGGTGAACGAATGTTAACGCGAGTCCATTGCAAATGCATTGAAATGAAAACGCATTTGCACTGGATCCGTTTCTGCGTTAAAAAGACGTTCAGGACGCATGTTAAAAAGACGTAGTGTGAAAGCAGCCTTAGACTTATGAGGTGCTTGGTTTTGCTGAAAAGAGGCATGTATATCATGAAAGAGGAGTGACCTAACGTTGATAAAATGCTCTAAAAATGCTACAAAGTTGTGGTGCACATTTCTGACACGAAGCAAACTAAGTGAAAAGTGGTGTCAATTTATACTAGAATCTCTTGAAATTAGATTTATCAAACATAATGAACCATTATGATAAATCTAGTGCATTTTTAGATGGTCTAGTGTCCATCGAAATGTACCAACCGGTTGCATAAAGTGAATGCAAATGGGTTAATTCAGAGGTGTATCTAGGCTGTATCTGGCGCCCGGGGCAAGAATTCAGTTCGCCCCTCCCCCCAAAAAAAAAAGTTCCTAAGTAAAAAAGGGTCTTCTCTTTCCAGAAATACTGTGTTTTATATATATATATATATATATATATATATATATATATATATATATATGTATGTATGTATGTATGTATGTATGTGTGTGTGTGTGTGTGTGTGTGTGTGTATATATATATATATATATATATATACGCACGCACACACACACACACGTATATATACTGTATTTTTTTTTTTATTTACTGATCACACCTGGGCCTGGCTGCAGGACATCACATATATAATGTAAGGCCCTGTATATGATGTATACTGTCCTGGAGCCAGGCACAAGAGCAGTCAGTGTGTCATGCTGTACAAAGGTGTCTGCTGTCGCTCACTGTATTGAGGTGGTTCGGCCAAGTGACCTGATCTGTGCAGAGGCTGGAGCCATAATTCACCACATCTCAGCATCTCCACAGACACACAGTATCCGGCCCTGACCTCCTGCACAGACCATGTGACCTCTTCTCTTCTCTGTCTGATGAGGAAGCAGCATGACCGGCGCGCTGGGGACGTTAGGTCAGCAGACGTCCACACAGCACTAAGTGTGGCTCTGTCTGAGGCATTAGGCAGGCCTGCAGTAGACAGCCGGGCAGCCTGAAACTGCCGCTGAGGGACCAGCATGGGGGTATTTACCTTCCTGTCTCCCGGGCCAGTCTGCCCCTGCAGAGAATAGCAGTCTCCCACCACGGAGAGCGGCAAACGTAGCCGCCAGGGAGACTCTCAGAGCGCTGCATCAGGCAGCCTGCCAGTGCCCCCCTGAGTGCTGCGATCGGGGAAGATGCCCCGCCAGCCCCCCCTAGATACGCCTCTGGGTTAACTTTTACCTATTGGCAGTCATGTAATAGCCTTTCAGGCTATGGTGAAAAAGGGCATTTTTGCAGTGTTTTTTTCCTGACCAAAACCTGATCTTGTGGAAGGATATCTCCTGGGAGTCATCTGTGGTTTTGGTGCAGTTTTTGGTGTGGTTTTTGATTTTTTTTGTGGCGTTTTTACAATGTTTTTTTGCACTTCTGTGATGTCCAGACCAGCAAGGGTTCAAAAGTACCTAAGTGCTGGGCTAGGCTGGGATTGATCTAGATTTGGCACTCAGGTAGTTAAAAAAAAAGTAGAGCAAGCACCCTATACCAGTCTCTGGCATCAATGCACCTGCTTGGTAGATGCTAAAGTGTATAGGCTCCTCCCAGGTATACTGTAACTTCATTCAACAGGCTTCTATCACATGGGAGAGGCAGGGGGACGAGGCATGATTGCAGTGGAAGGGAGAAAACATTGCCAATCTCACTAACCCACTAACCAAGCTGGTCATGCCCACTAACCCAGCTGGTCACACCCACTCACCTGAAAGGAGCCCATACATTCTAGGCTCAGTACTTCCAAAGCCGCTCATTAGCCTCAAGCATATTCACTGCTTCCCTTGCACTGGAGTCTGTGATTGGTTGCAGTCAGATGAGCCCCCAGCTTGGGTGACTGCGTCTGACTGCAACCAATCATAGACCCAGTCTGCAGGTCTATCGAACAGTAAAAATTAGATAAATAAAAAAATTTGACGTAGTGTCCCCCCATATTATGATACCCAGCTCAAATAAAACCTACGGCTACAGGCTGCAGCCCCCAGCTGTGCACTTATCTTGGCTGTGTATAAAAATAAGAGGGACTCCATGCTCTTTTTTTAATTATTTAAATAACTAATTAAAAAAACAAAAAGCATGTGGTCCACCCCAAATTTGATACCCAGCCATGATAAAGCCCACAGCTGGGGGCTGGTATTCTCAGACTAAAAACAATTAAAAAAACAGCCTGCAGCCACCCAGGATTGTCGCATCCATTAGATGCGACAATGCCAGCCACTTCCCGATTGCCCTGGTGCGCTGACAATTGGGGTAATATCAGCAGTTGATTGCAGCTCATAGCTGCAGCTAAGCCCTAGATTGGTAATGGCAGGCATGTATGAGACACCAATCTGTAATAAGTGAAAAGAAATAAACACAAACACAGAAAAAATCCTTTATTTGAAATAAAATACAAAAAGCCACATCTTTCACCACTTTATTAACCCCACAATCACACCCCTGCAGGTCCGTCGTAATCCACACAAGGTCCCACGATGATTCAGCTCTTCTACATCTGAAGATCACAGTGAGCAACCATAGAACTTGACTGCCCGCTGTGAGCTCCAGAGAATGAATGAGCCGCGTGATCACCGGTCACTTAACTCAAGTGACTTCCTGTCACAGCTGTGACCGTAAATAGCCTGAGTGAGGTCACTGCTGAATACACAGCTCATTCATTCTCTGTACAATAGACCTGCAGACCGGGTCTGTGATTTATTGCAGTCAGATGCGACACAGGCTGGGGGCACATCTGACTGCAACCAATCACAGATGAAAGCAGTGAATATGTCATGAAGGTAAAGAGTAGCCTGGGAAGTGAAGAAGGGACAGCGGAAGTGTACAGCCATGCTGCTGATTTGGTAAATATAGCGAGCCTGCTCTAATCCCCCTATCATTTTCACCACCATTTTTAATTGTCGCCCAGATACCCTGGATCAATTCTGGGCTGGAACCGTACTTTTTATTAACCCGGTTAGACCCGCCGATCCAGGGTATCTATGAGTCCACCCATCACTAGGTTGAAAAAACGTGGCAAAAGTGATTAAAAGAATTGACATGTTCATTATTATCATAACGCAGCAACTTGGAGGTGGCTCACAAAACCATCAGGAAAAAATCCTGGAGGTGATTTGTGTGTGTGTGTATATGAGATTTCAGAAATCTCATAGACTTTGCTGGGACTCTAAAAAAGAGTGTTTTGTTAGCATGGATTTGCATAAAACCAAGGCAAATCTGCAGCTTAAGGCTGTGTGCGCACGTTACGTTTTTTCATGCGTTTCCGCAGCGTTTTCAACTGCAGCATTTTAATGCAAAAATGCATGCGTTTTGATTTTCAAGTAAAGTCTATGGAAAATGAGGCTTTCTTGTGCGCACAATGCTTTTAAAAATGCAGCATTTTAGTTGCAGAAAATTTGTCAAAATCACTGCGTTTAACGAAGCAGCATGTCAATTGTTTTTGCCATTTTGGCAGCGTTTTACTAACATTAGAGTCAATGAGAAGTTTCAAAACGCATCCTAAATCAAAATCCTAGCGTTTTACATGCTTTTTTGACAAAATAAACGCATGCGTTTTTGATATTATATTGAGGTCATGATGTGTCCCTTTACACACACACATAGTCCAACAATTAAATTAATAAAAATCAATATGTTAATGTTATTTGAAACATAACTATTAGATCACAGTTAACATTTTATCAAAAATAGCTATTTTGTGTATGATTTTAAGCATATTTATTATCATTTTTTTCCTTTTTTTCATAGTGTTTGAATGTTTAAACTTTATTTAGTAGTGTATTTGTAACGCATATGACTTTAAGCAATGAAAAAGCATGTAAAACGCGGTAAAAGCATGGTCAAAACGCGGTAAAAACACAAGCGTATTTTTAGTGTTTTTGTGCTCCAAACCAAATTTGACAAAGACAATTTCTACCAAAGGATGCGTTTACAACTGCAAGTAACTGAACACAAAGTGCGCACAGGCTGCAAAATTGCTCTGTGTGAACAGAGCCTAACACAGGCATGCAACAGTAAACAAGGTGCACTGAGTGATCTTTAATAGACCATTCAGAGGCTGCGATTGGTCTCTGCAGTGTGAGGCCTGTTTACACAGATTGATGGACTGCTGACAAAGAAGATGTTTTATGTTGCACAAAAGATCATTTGCACCTGGTAAATAAGCATGTAGCTCATTCATAAGTTGATTGGTAGCCTGTTTACACTTCAAGATAATATTGATATGAGCGCTTTTAAGAATAATCAAAATTGTTAAATATGTCCTAATTAGTGATGAGCGAGTACCAAAAAGCTCGGGTGCTCGAGGCTCGGGCCGAGCATCCCAAGATACTCGTGTACTCGGCCTGAGCACCGAGCCCAATGTTATCCTATGGGAGACCCGAGTATTTTTCTGAAATGACCCCCGGCAGCATGTAGAAACCCTAAAAATGTCACAAAAGTCTCAGAAGAGTGCTCAAATGACATGGCAACAGCATGAGGAAGACCCCTTGAAGCATTTATCACTCAAAAGTCACAGCTGTGAACAATTTTGTCCGCGTTTTACGCCATTTTTACGGACTCACCAGAAAACCTTCCAAAATGACACCAAAATGAATTTTCATGGCGGAAATGTTAAGGGCACATACCCAATAGTGAGATAGAGCTGG
Organism: Anomaloglossus baeobatrachus; assembly: GCF_048569485.1. Classification (NCBI taxonomy): domain Eukaryota; kingdom Metazoa; phylum Chordata; class Amphibia; order Anura; family Aromobatidae; genus Anomaloglossus; species Anomaloglossus baeobatrachus. Next base: position 206,743,154 of record NC_134358.1, read on the forward strand.
TGTATGTTACTTTTTGAGATTATTACATGAAAGATTTTACGTAAAAACATTGTGGCACTCCGATGTCCAAAACGCACGTTTTGTGCTTTTTACTAGCGATGTCGGTCATTTTTTTTTTCATTCTATCTCCCGTCGGTCGGTCTCGCTCTGTCGGTCTCTCTCTGTCTTGTCTGTCCCCCTCTCACAGTCTGTCGGTCATTCTCCCCCCTCTCTCTTACTTACCGTTCCCCGATCACTGCCGCGGCGCTGCACAGCTGTTTACTAAACTCCGGCGGCTTTTCCTCTTTTGAAAAAGCCGGCCGCTCATTAATCAATCTCGTATTCCCTGCTTTCCTGCTTTTCGGCGCCTATGATTGGTTGCAGTGAGACACGCCCCCACGCTGAGTGACAGGTGTCTCACTGCACCCAAACACAGCAGCCGGTGGGTGTGTGTATACTGTGCAGTGAAATAAATAATTAAATAATTTAAAAAACCGGCGTGCGGTCCCCCCAATTTTAATACTAGCCAGATAAAGCCATACGGCTGAAGGCTGGTATTCTCAGGATGGGGAGCTCCACGTTATGGGGAGCCCCCCAGCCTAACAATATCAGTCAGCAGTGATTGGGTGCAGTGAGACACCTGTCACTCAGCGTGGGGGCGTGTCTCACTGCAACCAATCATAGGTGCCTGTGGGCGGGGAAAGCAGGGAATATGAGATGGCTGTGTGCAGAGCACAGCGCGCCCGCCGGTATAAAGGCTCGGTCACGCTGTGCGGGCCGGCCAATCACTGCAATTCCACAACTAACAGGGCTGTGGCATTGCAGTGGTCTGCCAGCCAATCCCTGCATGAGGGCTGGCTCTCAAAAGAGCGCCAACATGCAGGGATGAAGACCACGAGTACAGCACGAGTATCGCGAAATTACTCGTTACCCGCCAAGTAGCCCGAGTACAGTGATACTCGTGCGAGTACCGAGTAGTGACAAGCATACTCGCTCATCACTAGTCCTAATGTTTTAATAAGGGTTGTCAAGCAAAAAGAAAATAATTTTTTACCTGGACAAAATGATATACCCCTCCCCCCCTCCCAAATAAAGCACACCTACCTCCTTAATATACAGCTGCTCCTGATCCAATATAGAGGGTTGCCTTTCAGACCTTACGTCCTCCTGCAGCAATGAGATTTTGAGACAGGGACATGTGAGCGCTGCAGACAAATACTGGCTGCATACATTGCTAGCTGCAGGCATTCATGGCCTGAAGTGGTGACTCACCATAACCATTAGCCACAGCAGTCAAATAACACTATGTAGCAAATTCCATGCTGCACTAGCAAGTGGAGTCCTCTTGTAAAGGGGTAGTGGTGAAATAAGAATGACTAGGAATTGTTGAAGTAAGAATGCATATTTTTGTACAACATTCTGAGATAAGTGAGATGTTCTTCCATTCTATAAAAAAGTGGTCAATGAGGAAACCTTTATCAATACTCAGATCATTAAAGAGAATTAATAAGGTTGTGTGGACTAAATCCATAATTCTTCAGCTACTCTGTGTCATGTTACTTCTGGATAGCAAAGGACAGGGGCCTCAAATGCTATCCTTTACCCTAGAGGATTTAGGGTATACATCTGGATTACTCCTAATGATAGAGACACCGGAGACCCTTGCCTTTCTATACTCCTCAGAAATATTACTCTAATACCCCCCTCCCCCCAGTGAGGGACAGGACAGGAGTGATATAGTAATCAGATATGGAGAGACAAGGGAAACGAAAAATTTGATACACTGCGCACACACACAGGAATAGACAAAGAAAGACTAAGGAGAAAAACAAGAGCACCTCCTGCTCTTGTTTTTCTCCTGAGTCTTTCTTTGTCTATTCATACAATAGCAACAAAAGGCAACACATTTTAACTCCACAACCGCACACAGCAACAGGTATCAGACCAGATAGTCTGGAACACCACACTTCCCCAGGTCAGCTAAGATAAAATATAGCTAGCATATGTGGAAGGATCTAGCCAGCATAAATAGGAGGGGAACAGATGGGATTGGTCCCCCACAACATGTGATCAAAGAAGGCTAACAAGCAGATTAGCAGAGATTAACTGTTACTAGACTGCCTCTGAATTAGCACTCAGCAGGTCAGCAACTGAGTCTGCCTGCATAGATCACAGACACCAGAGGAGTTATCAGGCGGAGTGTCAGAATCTGTAGTCTGAACAGAACCCGACACTGCCATTACAGTTGGCGGTTTCTTATAATCTCCATGTTATTCTCTGTGTCACTCTGTGTGACTGCATACTTGTAGATCCTCACATTGCATACATTGTGAGGATTCTCTGATGTCAGAGCTGGGAAAAGCCATCATGGGGCGGGAATATGTGATATACATACTCCCGGCCACATACTCGCGGCCACATGACCGCCATTCCCGACTCTGACATATCACAGAAAATGACTGCAGACTTGTGAATTTAGACCTGATAACTATAGATAAGTGAATGTATTTGCCACTATTCGTTATCTGACTGATAACAGGCTATTCGCACCATTTGGTATCCAACGAATAAAACAACATCCGCTCCGATACTTTCATTTTCATTTCTGACTTCCTGGCACCTGTTTTCCAGCCAATGAACACATCTGATGTTGCTTGATGCTGCAGCCATATTTGTTGTGGTGTTACTGTGATTGGCTTGGCTGCATAGCATCATCTACATATATGTTGCCTCAGCTTTCGGGAACGATACATATATATTCCCCGCTGCTCTGGCTTCCAGAACCACAGAGGAGAGAGAGCGAGAGTTTGTAACAGAGAGAGAGAGAGAGATTCTGCCTCTTCCCAGCCATTTCTGCCTTCTCCTTAGTGAACACAGCTCATCATTAGGTCCAACGTGAAATTATTCTGGTTTCCCATAGCCTTAAGTTGCGCATCGAATATTCGCGAATAGTCGAATAGCGGTGACCAAGTTGTCGGATGTTCGCAAAGTCGGATATTTTGGTATTCGATCATCCCTGCTGATAACCCCTTTAAAAGGGTAGAATAAAATGTGCACTAATATTTTAGTGGTGAGTACTATAGCAAGATATTATAAAAAACAATAGCAGAAGTGCTTCTACTAAGAAATGTGGGAGAGTGAAGATCAGTACAAGGCAAATTAATTTGTTAAAATAAAAGTACTTAAATATTCCATGTCCAGCGTTATGAGCCCTTGTCTGTATACAAGACTTGACACATAACTAACCTAATTATAATGATGAAAGACAGAATACTGTTAATTCTACAAAGCACTAAACACTTTGCCAGGGCTGTAGATGGGAACAGTTTAGCTTAAATCTGTTGAATAATAAATATGCTTTCTTTCTCAGTAATATATTCAGACTTTTGGCTCACTGGAAAAAATTTAGAAAATTTGTTGAAATCAATTTGACATTTTTACAGAAAACAGAACGCTAATTTCCTTGGGTGTAATGTAACTTTAGCAACATGTAAAATATTTCTAATTTTAGTGCTTCCTGAATTCTTTTAAATGCAGTATTACCACTGTGAGAATTCATGGACTTCTTTACATGGAGTGCACCTCCAATTATTCACGAGATTGTGATTGGATCAAAGGCAGAGCTGCAGGTTAGGGTACCTTCACACTTAGCGATGCAGCAGCGATCCGACCAGCGATCTGACCTGGTCAGGATCGCTGCTGCATCGCTACATGGTCGCTGGTGAGCTGTCAAACAGGCAGATCTCACCAGCGACCAGTGACCAGCCCCCAGCCAGCAGCGACGTGCAAGCGACGTTGCGCTTGCACGGAGCCGCCGTCTGGAAGCTGCGGAGACTGGTAACTAAGGTAAACATCGGGTATGGTTACCCGATGTTTACATTAGTTACCAGTGTGAGCAGGGAGCAGGGAGCCGCGCACACTAAGCGCTGGCTCCTTGCTCTCCTAGCTACAGTACACATCGGGTTAATTAACCCGATGTGTAATGCAGCTACATGTGCAGAGAGCAGGGAGCCGCGCATACTGAGCGCTGGCTCCTTGCTCTCCTAGCTGCTGTACACATCGGGTTAATTAACCCGATGTGTACAGCAGCTACATGTGCAGAGAGCCGGAGCCGGCAGCACAGGCAGCGTGAGAGCTGCTGGTAACTAAGGTAAATATCGGGTAACCACCTTGGTTACCCGATGTTTATCTTGGATACAGCTTACCTCAGCTGTCAGATGCCGGCTCCTGCTCCCTGCTCGCTTCATTTGTCGCTCTCTTGCTGTCACACACAGCGATCTGTGTGTCACAGCAGGAGAGCGGCTTTGAAGAAAACGAACCAGGGCTGTGTGTAACGAGCAGCGATCTCGCAGCAGGGGCCAGATCGCTGCTCAGTGTCACACACAGCGAGATCGCTAATGAGGTCACTGCTGCGTCACAAAAAGCGTGACTCAGCAGCGATCTCGGCAGCGAGCTCGCTGTGTGTGAAGCACCCCTTAGCTAAAGCATCTCTAATTGGATTAATAGGCACATTTGTGAGAAAAATACAAAATGCCCATTTGCTTACTTATCGCTCAGGCTTAAGCCATGTCTGGCACCCCAGTCACTAATCTAGAATAGATGTGAGAACAGACTCTGAAATCAACGGGCTACTTCATGATACACTGGGCAAAGATCTGAAAAATAAAACATATTTTTTTATTTCTCACCTCTTTTGTGGCGATATTAGCTTACCCAGTGTGATGGTGGAATATTGTGGATTGTATACCATTTTGTGTGGGTTCATGTTTGGGCATGGTTCACTGTCTTATTTGTACTGCTTCTGTGTACATTGTCCCATTTGCAGGTTTAATTCCTCCCCTGCCAGCCTTTTGTTCCTAAGTCGAGGGAGGGGGCGTGGAATCAACTTACTGTAAACTCTCTGCTTACCTGGGGGGAAGAGTCAGTCTGCTTAGAGAATTTGAAGAAGAAGGATTGAACCTCTGGTAGAAGCTGTGACTTCTCAGAGAGAAACTGGACATTTTATTTATCCCTTATTGGATTATATTCATATTTTTGGACTAATTTTCCCTGTGTTTTGTGGATTATGTTATGAACCATTTGATTTGCTTGGAATAAATGCTTATTGGATTGAACAGTCATCGCTCGCTCTGTTGATCGTGTGATATGGGAGAAGAACCCCGTGACACCCAGTTTTTATGTTAATTTCTCTTTCAAGCAAGGCAATATTTGTAGAGATTTATTTCTAGGGGCATTTACTTTTTACCTTCAGCAACATTACTCAATCAAAAGTAGACAGCATTTTGAGGGGGAATAAAAAAAGAAAATGTCCTCATAAAAGCTTAACTCTCTCAATGTATATGGTAAGACTGATAGACTGATAACATCGTGGCTGTTAGAGGCAGATGATAGCTGAATAATTCAGCCTTCATCTGCAGTGAAAGATGTGAGTTCGGCATGCGAGCCTGCATCAAGGGCAGGGAAATGACCCATGACGTTCATAGCGGATCATGGGGTGTTAAGGGGTTATCTTTGTAAATTAAAAGTATAGATGAGCAAATAAATAGAGTTGTCTTAAACTTCACGAAAAATTAAAATTTACTTGAAGACTAATATTTATTGATTCAATTTAGTCAAAGGGATGAATAGGAATTAGAAACGATAAAAAAATATTCACCTGACACCTTTCTATCTTCCTCAATCTTCTTTAGTCCACTCACTAGTCTTCTCTACACTGGGTCATCTCCTTTGTTTTCTTGTCCCCTGCATCTTTGCCATCTTCAGCCATGGCTAGGGCGTGATGTCATTAAGTAGAGGCTTAGTCAGTGTGAAGATGCTAAGGATGCTTCAAGCCAGAAGATGCTGAAGGTGCCTCAATCCAGAAGACGCTGAAGATGCCTCAAGCCAGAAGATGCTGAAGATGCCTCAAGTCAGGAGTTGCTGAAGATGCCTCAATCCAGAAGATGCTGAAGATGCCTCAAGCCAGAAGATGCTGAAGATGCCTCAAGTCATGAGTTGCTGAAGATGCCTCAAGCCAGAAGATGCTGAAGATGCCTCAAGCCAGAAGATGCTGTATATGATCAAGTGGAGACCCAATCAATGACCAAGCTGAAGAACATGACAGGACCAGAGCAGAGCTCCTCGGTGAGACTGGTGAGGGTCAGGTGAGTATAATTACTTCTTTTTTATAGCTTTTTTTATGTTCTGTGGTCTATAGTGACCTCAGAGAATATTTAATGTACTGCACATATGATTTCTGTAAAACAATCTTGAGGTGAATTGAATTTGCTGACTAAATTCGAGTAAAATAAATTCAAAATATGCTAGGCTATATTTGATATTTAGACCATTATTATTTATGACAGGTAGAGTTTGATTTTAAGCTTTCAGTTTCCTTATATAGTGTGATTATCTAAACTGATTACATTAGCAAATGCTGAAAACTGATTATCAGAATATTAAATTGGATGTGGTGACACCTAGTCAGGTTTATCACAACAGTAGCAGATTCATGTTTTTCTTTCTAGTTGTTGCTGAGTTGCTGGCAGATGCAGCATTGATGTTTCCAACACTAATATTTATGATCAGAATTTTTATGTACATAATTAATGTTATTTTAAGCAAATGACGATAAATGCCCTAGGCCTATGAACAGAGTCTTGGCCAAGGACACGGAAATACCATTCTGGATCTACCTGTGCTTTCGTACTTTGTAAGGGAATGTGATTACAGTTTTTCTTATTGTGTGAAGTTGTAGGCTACACATGTAATAAATAATCTCATTACCCGATAATCAGAGTTCTGTGTCTTTCATTCTTAACACTCTTTTATCTGAATATGTTAATACATTAATAAAATACTAATAAATTGTTTAGCCATTTACTCTCTTGTTCTTCTTTTCTTCTCTCTAACATGTAATAACTCGTAAAAATAAAAAATGTACTTGCAATGATGTATTTAGTCAACTACTTTTTTTCTTATTAAAGGGAATCTGTCACCAAGTGTTTGATCCCACATCTGAGAGCAGCATAATGTAGAGACAGAGTCCCTGATTCCAGTGATGTCACTTACTGAGCTGTTTGCTGTTATTTTGATTAAGTTAATATTTTCTCTGCTGCAGATCTGTTGGCTATACACAGCTCATGAATAAGTTGGACTACCTGGCAGCATGACTAGTAGTCCTCTAATGATAATCTACTGCTGATTAAACAGTGAATTTATAAAAACTACAGTTAGCAGCCCACTAAGTGACACATCACTGGATTCTGGATCTCTGCCTCTACATTATGCTGCTCTCAAATTAGGTGGCAACAACCTGCTGACAGATTCCCTTTAAAGGGCCTGCGAGAAGTAAAACATTGATGGCATATTCTAATGATAAGCCAGCTATGGTCAGCCTGCGGGGACAGGAATATATTCTCATTGGTGTTAAAGTAATGTGCTCAGTGGTGCAAATTAAAGCTTGTGAACTCAATAGAAACAATTACAATACGGCCCCCATCTTTCTTGTGTCTTTAAGAGTTTTATTTACTCATATGAGCCAAAGGGTCTTTTAGCAGTTGACTAAAATTAAAGGGGTTTACCGATGAAAAAAGTTCATTTTAAAGTTGATTTTAATCAACAGATCTTGGAATAATAATGATTTACACAATTGGATGTGTTTTAAAAAAAAGGTTCCTTGGTGAGATAATCTATATATATAATTGCCTTATTCTGTCTGTCTGTCTGTCTGTCTGTCTATCTGTCTGTCTGTCATGCTCCAAAATTGTGTCCTTACGGTGACACAAAGCTGATTGGCCGCTGGGCTCGCCATGGCCCCGCCCCCCCACACCGATTGGCCGCTCGCCCAGGCTGCGCCCCCACACGGATTGGCCAGCCGCTCGCCCAGGCTCCGCCCCCCCACAGATTGGCCTCTCGCCCCGGCACCCTGCAGGCATTGGCAATTCGGCCACGCCACACCCCGCCCCCCTCACGCAATGCACGCTAGCTCTGGCCCCGCCCCCTCCCTCTCCCCGCGCATTCCCCGAACTGACACGGAGGTGAGTACTGTACTCACCCCCCTCCCCCCCGCGCATTCCCCGAACTGACACGGCAGTCACGGAGGTGAGTACTGTATTCCCCCCCACCCCCACCCACCCCCCGGCCCCCGCTCGCACGGGAGTGGTGTGGATACGTTGGTAACCATGCTCGCATGGTTACAAGCGCATCAAGGTCCTGCTGCAGCGGAAGATCCACACGCACACACATAACAGCACACACACAAACATACACACACATCAGATCACACTCACTCTCACACACACACCTCACACACACCTCACACACACCTCACACACACCTCACATCGCATCCACACACTCACAGCATCCGGCGATATCGCTTGCTTCTCGGCCTCGATACTGTGCTGTTGTGACCTTCCAGGACCTGACGGAGGATCACATGGCCAGAGGCATGTGGTATCTCCGGATGTTGTGAGTGTGAGCGCGTATGTGCGATATCGTCAGTGTCTGTGTGTGTGAGTGTATGCGATCGAGTGTGTGTGAGTGTATGCGATCGGGTGTGTGTGAGTGGATGCGATCGGGTGTGTGTGAGTGGATGCGATCGGGTGTGTGTGAGTGGATGCGATCGGGTGTGTGTGAGTGGATGCGATCGGGTGTGTGAGTGTCGGCAGAGGAACACGGCGTGCTGGAGGAGGCTGGGAGCAGAGAGGCTGATCATGGGGAAGGCTGGGAGGGGGAGGCTGATGCTGGGGGAGACTGGGAGGGGAAGGCTGATGCTGAAGGAGGCTGGGAGGGGGAGGCTGGGAGGAAGGAGGCTGGGAGGAGAGAGGCTGATCCTGGGGAAGGCTGGGAAGGGGAGGCTGATGCTGAGGGAGGCTGGAAGGAGAGAGGCTGATGCTGGGGGAGGCTGGAAGGAGAGAGGCTGAGGCTGGGAGGAGAGAGGCTGATGCTGGGGAAGGCTGATGCTGAGGGAGGCTGGGAGGGGAAAGCTGATGCTGGGGAAGGCTGGGAGGACGGAGGCTGGGAGGAGAGAGGCTGATCCTGGGGAAGGCTGGGAGAGGGAGGCTGATGCTGGGGGAGGCTGGAAGGAGAGAGGCTGATGCTGGGGGAGGCTGGAAGAAGAGAGGCTGATGCTGGGGGAGGCTGATGCTGGGGGAGGCTGGGAGGAGAGAGGCTGATGATGGGGAAGGCTGGGAGGAGAGAGGCTGATGCTGGGGACAGAGAGGAGAGGCTGATGCTGGGAGGAGAGAGGCTGATCTGGGATGAGAGAGGCTGATGCTGGGAGGAGAGAGGCTGATGCTGGGGGAGGCTGGGAGGGGGAGGCTGATGCTGGGGGAGGCTGGGACGAGGGAGGCTGATGCTGGTGGAGGCTGATGCTTGGGGAGGCTGATGCTGGGGGAGGCTGGAAGGAGAGAGGCTAATGCTGGTGGAGGCTGATGCTTGGGGAGGCTGATGCTGGGGGAGACTGGGAGGGGAAGGCTGATGCTGAGGGAGGCTGGGAGGGGGAGGCTGGGAGAAAGGAGGCTGGGAGGAGAGAGGCTGATCCTGGGGAAGGCTGGGAACGGGAGGCTGATGCTGAGGGAGGCTGGAAGGAGAGAGGCTGATGCTGGTGGAGGCTGATGCTTGGGGAGGCTGATGCTGGGGGAGACTGGGAGCGGAAGGCTGATGCTGAGGGAGGCTGGGAGGGGGAGGCTGGGAGGAAGGAGGCTGGGAGGAGAGAGGCTGATCCTGGGGAAGGCTGGGAAGGGGAGGCTGATGCTGAGGGAGGCTGGAAGGAGAGAGGCAGATGCTGGGGGAGGCTGGAAGGAGAGAGGCTGAGGCTGGGAGGAGAGAGGCTGATGCTGGGGAAGGCTGATGCTGAGGGAGGCTGGGAGGGGAAAGCTGATGCTGGGGAAGGCTGGGAGGACGGAGGCTGGGAGGAGAGAGGCTGATCCTGGGGAAGGCTGGGAGAGTGAGGCTGATGCTGGAGGAGGCTGGAAGGAGAGAGGCTGATGCTGGCGGAGGCTGATGCTGGGGGAGGCTGGAAGGAGAGAGGCTGATGCTGGTGGAGGCTGATGCTTGGGGAGGCTGGGAGAGGGCGGCTGATGCTGAGGGAGGCTGGGAGGAGGGAGGCTGGGAGAGGTAGGCTGAGAGAAGAGAGGCTGATGCACACACACACACACACACGCGCGCACTGCACAACACACCACACACACACACACACACTGGGAACCACAAACAACTGCCCTACACAGACACCCACACACACAGACAACGCTGCACACACACAACACCCAACACACAAACACCGCGGCACACACAAATATACGCACATACCGCACAACACACACATTGCACAAAACATACCTCCCCCCAAAACACACCACACACACACAAACCGCGCAACACACACACAACGCTGGCACCTGAGGATGGCAAGTGTATCTTGCTGAAACGCGTTGTGTTAATACAAGAGCTTTATGTTATTAATAATAAAGCCAAATTTCTTAAAAGATCAAAGACCAAAGATCTATTACTAGCGCTCACAAAGACCGGAATCTTTTTTCTACATGCCTACTCCCATAAGGGAATCCGGGTAGAGCTGCTGTGAGTAATAGAATCCATCAGATCATTTGAACTAACAGCGGGAGGACACGTCCGCACAGAGCTCCAGGATTCAAAATGTCGGTGAATCTGAAGCCAGCAGCGGCAACAAACCTGGATCCACCCAGCAAAACAACGGATATCGCCAGCTGAGACAGTCCCTCATCCCCCAGAGGAATTATACATCTAACACCGGGGTTGTGCGAGGGCGCACAACCTAACCAGGTGAGCAATTCTATAATATATATATACAGAAATCACTCCACGGGTGCTTCTCATATGCGCTATATTTTTATCTCTACAGCAAAACACACCACACACACACAAACCGCGCAACACACACACAACGCTACAGACACACAGCGCTCCACAAACAACGCAACACACGCAACACACATACAACACCGCTCTCACCCGCCGTCACACCCAGACAACACCCAGAACATGTACAGCGCCCTACACAAACACTTGGTAACTACACACAACAACATCTCTCTATATATATATATATATATATATATATATATATATATATATATATATATATATATATATAACAAAAATCATACATGAACTACACAATACGTAAATTCTAGAATACCCGATGCGTAGAATCGGGCCACCTTCTAGTCTTATATATGTGTCCCTGCTGTGTACTGTGTAATGGTCATGTCTGACTGTACAAGGACATGGTCTGATCATACCATATCTCCTGGGCAGGGGAGGAAATAAAAAAGTATACAGGCAGGACAGCATGAGATCACAGCTGACTTTTTTTGTAAAGTAAAGCATTTGACTGAATGTTTGTTTTTTAAAAATATTTTACCTAAAAAATAAAGAATATTTTGTGATCCTGTATATTTTATTACTCCCACTCTTGCCCAGAAGATGTGGTATGATCAGACTATGTCCCTGTACGATTAGACACGACCATTACACTGTACATAGGGGCACATGTAATGATTATCTCAGCACAGGAAAAAACATTTTTTTAAGCATATCCAATTGTATCAATTATTATTATTTCAAGATCTATTATTTAAAATTAACTTTGTTCATGGGAAAACCCCTTTAAGGGTCAGAGTGTGACTGTATTATTTGTACCCACTATAGTTATTCCTCTAACTTTAAAATGGACTTATCTGGCGAGTAATTAGTTTAAAAGTAAGGAATATTACAGCATGCTTAGCTAAGAGTATTAGTTTGTGCAACTCGCCGCTGTCTATTTCCAGTGATGCCATGTGTACTATGAAAAACATACTGAACTTTATTTCTTACTATTGGATTGATGTCTCGATGGGATGTGAACATTCAGTTTGGAATATGCACTGATGCACAAAGTATGGAAGTAGTGCTCGTTACTCAAATCTAGTGCACCCAACCCTGAGACCTGCTCGATTCAAGTAACAAGTATAATGAAAGTCTATGAGGAACTCAAGCATTTATCTAGCAGACACCGTTAGAGGGCGGGGGGCGTGGAAAAATGCATGGGAAAGACGTATAGGTGCATTTCTGACGACCAGGTCACTGCTGGAAAGTAAAAAATGAAATAATTGAAAAAGAAAAAAAAAACAAAAAGAGTTGAGACCCTCCATTTTTGATAACTGCTGTGGGCGGAGGGGCCGCGCTTGCTACGCTCGGGTCCGCGGCAGCTGCTGCTGCTGCTCGGTGGCTCGAGCGGTGGGCCGGACCCGAGGACTCGAGCAGCGCTCCTCGTCCACGAGTGAAAAGGGGGGTGGTTTGTTTTGAGAGATAGTTCGTGACGCCACCCACGGGTCATGGTGATAAAGGGCACCACCGCTGCTGGTGACGGGGATCCCGGGAGCGATGGTAGGGAGCAGCTAGGATGTTGTCCCCTCTGTGGGTAGGGTTTGGCGATCCCGTGGCCTGGTGGTGTAACGGGGAGGCTGGATAGCTGGGATGCAGGGTTGCAGGGGCAGCGCGGTATGGTGCTGGATGGCACTGGTGTACTCACTCAGGCAGTCAATGACAGAGTCTCTGGTAAACCAAACGGCTGGATGGACGGGTCCCGCAGCCGGCTGCAGTGTTTTTGTGCTCTCCCCGGACGGCTGATGGTGGCTGTCTTTCCCTGCACCTGTTAGAATGTTCTGACTCCTGTGGTTGCCCACCGGTAGTCCGCTCCCCGGCGTATAGGTACCGGAGGAGACCGTGTTGCCCGCAGGCGCTGACCCTTGGATCTCTAGCCTGTGGCGGTGGCTGTGTATCCTCACGGTGTGGACTGTTGTCAGGTCTTGGGTGTTAGGAAACCCCCGGGGTTCCGGTCACTCTTGGATTTGACCGTTATTGGCGGCTCCAAGCCTAGTCGGGGTCCGATGGCCCTGCCTTTGTGTTTAGCTTCACTCCGCTCCCCGGTTCGGTACCGGCTGGCCACTGCCTGACCCCGGTCCTACGGTTCCGTAGAGGTCCACTAACTCCTGCAGACGGCCACCACCATCTGCCAACCTTGCTGACAGTGCCTGGGCTCCTACCCAGACACTAACAGGTTCTGTCCTCTCACTTTCACCTGCAAACTTCATCTGTCACTTTTCCCGCCTCCAGGCCTGTGAACTCCTTTGTGGGTGGGGCCAACCACCTGGCTCTGCCCCACCTGGTGTGGACATCAAACCCTGGAGGGAGGCAACAAGGGTTTTGTTTGACTGGTGTGAACTATCCAGGGGAGGGGGTGTGTGTGATGTTATGTTTGTGGCTACCTGGCTAGTCCAGGGCGCCACATAACCAGGTGAGGTAAAACAGACAACTGTGGGCTGGTATTATTAGGTTAGGAAGGTCCAATGTTATATGGCCCTTCCCAGCCTAAAAATAGATGAACACAGCTGTCGGCACATCACATGCGTCAATTCTGGTGCTTCACCCTGACTCTTCCCAAATTTCCTGGTGTGATGGTAATTGGGGTAATATTTTTGGGGGTTGATGTCAACTGTGAATCATAAGCTGGCATCAAGGCCAAGGGTAAGTAATGGACAGGTGTCTATCAGATACCTCCATTACTATCCCAGAAAGTGTAAAGTTGAAAAAACACACACATACAAGAAAAAAATAATTTCAATAAAAACTACCCCTCATTTTTCCTGGACCACCAATTTATTAAAAAAAGTTCTCAAAAAGCTCTGATGTAATTCACGATCAACGAGTGAAACTCCAGCAACTGTGATTAGCAGTAAAGTTCAGCTTTTTACAGGCGTCAGGTGACGACAACTCTCAACAGAGTTACTGGGTCTCTCTGAGTGCAGCCTTGAGCATTGATGAGTATTGTTGTCATACCCAGCATCTGTGAATAGCTGTAATTTACATTGTTACATCAAGCCCAGGGGTTAATAATGGGGAGGCATCTATCAGACACCGCCATCACTAACTAAGTGTAAAGTGAAAAAAAAACACACAGGAAAAAATAATTTATTTCAATATCACACTATTATACTATCCCTTGTTCACCAATTTATTTAAAAACAAACAAACTTGAAGACCCAATTTAAATCATTGTGTAGTTGTCCCACAATGTCCCCCAAATCTGTGCTCCAATCTATGGAACCTTGTTCAGAGAATGAGGCTCCATTGGTCACCTCCAGTCAGCACCTGGAATTTTTCATGCACGGTGACTTCACTGGGTTACTGACTTCACCGCGAGTGAGAAATTCCAGGTCTTGCGCTGACCAGGAATGACCTCTGGAGTCTCGTTCTATGAATGAGGCTCCATAGATTGGAGCAGGGATTTGAGGGACATCTTTGGACCGCTACACAATGGATTACATTGGATCTTTATAGTTTTTTTTTAAATAAATTTGTGAATGAGGGATTGTGTGGGGGAGTTTGTATTCTAATAAACTATTTTTTTCCTGTGTGTGTGTGTGTGTTTCACTTTTTCACTTTACACTTACTGGGTTAGTAAGGGGGGTTTCTGATAGACACCTCTATTTTACTAACCCCTGAGCTTAATGTCAGCTGACAATTCACAGCTGACATCAACCATCAAAAAATTACCCCAATTGTCACCACACCAGGGCAATCGGGACGGGAAGGGCAGGTGTTAAGTGCCAGAATTGGTGCAACTGCTTTACCTTGGCTGGGTATAAAAAATAATTTATTTATTTATTAAATTAAACTGGGCTAAACACACCCCTTAGTGCCACATTAAAGGCACTAAAGGGTGTAATTGTAAGCCCTGCCTATATGCCTGATCTAATTTAAGCTTTCCCTCCTACATCAACTTTGTTTTAACTGCAGTGTGCTTTGCATTGCACCCCTGGGTCTCATATAAGACTGAATGATGCGATGCAGCCAGCCAATCACAGTAATGCTAGTAGCCAAAATTGCTATGGCATTACTTTGTAATTGGCAGACAATCTCCACATGTTTAGTAGTTGAAAAACAGTCGCTAAACATGCGGGGTGAAGATTCGAGCATAGAATTTGAGCACCGGCAATACCCTGCTGCTGAGCAATGAGGGTGCCGAGTACCCTGATGCTCAAGCGACTATCAAGCAGTGCTGAGCACGCTCTCTCATCACTACTAAATATGCTTTTTCATTCACACTGTTTGGTTAATAAAAGTTCAAAGAATACAGCATATTAAGATTGATGTAGGGGGTAACTTCTAGTCTATTCCTTTCTCCGTACCTTTTTTTGCCTCTTGTTCTAGCATACATCTGCAGGCTTATGTTATAGACTGACTATTTTGACAGACATCAGATGGTTCTGTGTTTTATACTATATTCTGTGACCTCTCGTTTTTTATTTAGTTTGTTTGTTTACTTTCCTGTATCCTCCAAGTTGATAATGAAAATAAGAGTTGTTTTACATCACAAATAAATGGGCTTATTCTTCCACTATATCTGAGCATTGAATCAGCCTTGTGAAAGCTGAATTTTCAAAAGATTATTAACTCAGAAACAAATAGGATAAACAAAGCACAGCTTTATGAACAGACTGACACAAGAAGTCTTCCAATGGTTCTCATGCTACTGGGCATCTACGTATGCAACATCCAGCCACAGTGGAAGGTGGGAGAAGTACTTACCTCCTTCGAGGGGTTGACCAGTCTAAATTGACAAGGCAGAAGACTCTCTATATGACTGTAGACTATAGACTTGTGAATAGTGATGGGCAAACCCGAACTGTAAAGTTCGGGCTTCGTACCGAACACAGTGTTGTGCACACGATCCCAAACATGAGCTTTCCTGGGAAGCTTGTGTTACAAGTTCAGGTCCAGTTCGGATCCATGAGCTTTAAAAAAAAAAGCACATTATTAAAAAACATTCTCCGATGTAGTCCAAAGGCAGGCGAGCATCTTCAGCTCTGCTACGTTTGACTTAAAAGACCTTCCATGACGTTATAGCCATGTGACCAGTCTGGTGTGAATGTTGATACTTCCTGGGTTACAGGGTCTTCCGTGATGTTGTAGCCATGAGACCAGTCTGTAACCCAATGTCTGTACAACATACACACCAGACTGGTCACATGGCTATGACATCATGGAAGGTCATGTAACCTTGGGGCACAGCAATGATTGGACACGGAAGTTGAACTGGCCAGAAGACAGAGTCTGCAGGACATGTCGTGGGACCTTTAAGTATAATGACACACGTAGCGATGTGTGCTGCCTCAGGAACGATGAACAACCTGCGTCCAAAATCAGCAACAATATTTTGGAAATGGACGACGTGTCAACAATGAACGATTTGGTAAGTATTTTGCATCGTTAGTGGACGCTCGTATGTGTCACATGCAACGTCGTTGCTAACGAGGCCGGATGTGCGTCACGAATTCCGTGACCCCAACAACATCTCGTTACCGATGTCGTTGCGTGTAAAGCCCCCTTTACTGAATAAACTTCCAATGAGCAAGGCTGTGCCAATCTAGTCGGATTTCTGGCCAAGAATATGAATATCATATACTTGTAGCCATATCACTGCGATTCCCAGCTCTGACACCAGAGAATGCTCACAATGCACAATGGGTGCAATATGAGGCTTCTTAAGTCTACAGTCACAGTGACTTCTGACTTTTTGGACTTTAATTCCTTTAATATACTGAACTCATATTTGTCGAACTATCTTTGAAGGAGTCTGTCAGTTGAAAGTGACAGCTCAAGCAAAACACAGCACTTTGTTGGGGGCAGAGTCCTAATAAAAATAAATTAAATAAATTAACAATAAATAAAAATAAAATTGTACTTTTTGCGTTGAAATGTGAGGCTGTATTTGGTACATATTGCTATTTATTTATTGATATATGCTCAGTACACTCAGGGTTTGGCCAGGCACTTCAGTGAACCATCCTACCTAATTGGTTTCCATCAATGTCTGCCTTCCTAGACTGCTGTAATGCTGAGCTGTCAATCAAGGAAGAGCAGGGTGAGAATAGATGGAAAGAAAGAAGATGGGAAGGAGCAACAAACTACTCAACTATGCGAAGGGAGTCTCATTAGCACATGTAAATAAAACAGAATTTCTTGCAAATACAGGGTTGGATTTGGACACAGACTGTGTGCATATCAGTTTTCGGTAAGTTTTTGGCACTGCATTAAAATGCAGCATCGTACAGGTCCAACAAAGAGGATGGGATTTCTAAAAATCTCCTATAGGTAAAAAACGCATGTGTTTTTAATGTGTTTCTACTGCGGAAACAAACTAAAATCGCATGTAATCTGCACAAGAAGTTTTGTCAAAGTCCAAATCAACTTTATTAAACAAAAGTAGCTTTATTTAAAACAGGACATGCCAAAAAAGAGACAAAGCCTCAAAAATGTGATAA
This sequence comes from Anomaloglossus baeobatrachus, assembly GCF_048569485.1. Classification (NCBI taxonomy): domain Eukaryota; kingdom Metazoa; phylum Chordata; class Amphibia; order Anura; family Aromobatidae; genus Anomaloglossus; species Anomaloglossus baeobatrachus. Next base: position 206,760,465 of record NC_134358.1, read on the forward strand.
AAATGCGTGTAATAAACACACTCAGTAATGTAATGAAAATTAAAAATTTAACTAACCTAATTTACATAGTGCAGAAATGCTGCAGAAAATCTGCAACAGCAAATCTCACCAAATAGTCATTATGGGAGCATAGCCTAAAGGCATGATTCTTATTAGACCTATGACTCTGGCAAGGTGATGACAGGCTCCCTCCTATTACACAGCACTTATTGAGGGCAATATGGAGGTCCAGTTATTATATATATTAAGTTATATTCCCGATATATCACAGTAATAGTGCTTTATAGAAACACTGGAAAAGTTTTAATAGCAATTGGCAGAATATGTAATTAACTCTAGTAAATGGAAGCCTTTCCTTTCTACATCCTTCCAAGTCCTCTCAGCTCTCAAAATATTTTTTTGTTTAATTTCAGTTTTTTCTTTTATAGGATAAAATTAAAACGTGCAAAGGATATCTATAATATTTTTAAAATATTTAAAAAAAAATAAGTATATATATATATATATATATATATATATATATATGTATATATATATATATATATATATATATATATATATATATTATTATATCCTCTCTCCTCCTATACTAGTCTGTCTTGTACTGTTAATGATTGTTGTACGTATACCCTCTTTCACTTGGAAAGCGCCATGGAACAAATGGCGCTATAATAATAAATAATAAATAATAATAATATATATATATATATATATATATATATATATATATATATCTATATATATATATATATATCTATATATATATATCTATATATATATCTATATATATATATCTATATCTATATATATATATATATATATATATATATATATATATCTATATATATATCTATATATATATATATATATCTATATATATATATACAATAAAAGATATTAATTGCTGAATGGCACAAATGGGGAGTATTTTTTCTGCAATTAATATTAGGTTTAGTTCTTCTTCAAGTTAAGACCATTATTAGGTATGATTCAGTTCTATAATAATTGATTTCTCATATTTTAAAGCACAATTCCAGCGTTTGATTTTAAGGGCTGGAATGCTGCTTGTCGTCCAAGTCCCCTGCCCCCTGACATTCATCTTCCAGCGGCTTCATCATTTTTCGACGCTGCTCAGGTCCCCCGGCGCTGACTTGTTGCTGTAACTTCTGATTGGCCAGAAGTCAGAAGTCATGTCACGAGAGCTTAATGCAAGTCTATGAGAGCCACAACAAGGCAAGAATGAGGCACAGATAGAAATGTATTGATTTGTGACCTCCGGTGCAATCCATGAAATACTGGAGCTGCCGGCGTTTACTTAAAGTGTAAATGTCATTTCATTGAAAAAAAAAACAAAAAATAACAAGACTGTGCTGGTTGTTGGTGATATTTTCTCTATTTTTTGTGCTCTTTTAAAAACGGTCTTTGAGGGCTGTGTGGGCGCGATGAGCACTCCTTAGTTACCCAGCTTCCCTCACCTCCCATAATGCATTGCTCTCCCTCTGTATACATATTGTTCTATCCCATAGGTATCTTAATTATATTTAAATTTATCTACTGCTGTATATATATATATACATACACACACAGTGCCTACGAGTAGTATTCAACCCCCTGCAGATTTAGCAGGTTTACACATTCGGAATTAACTTGGCATTGTGACATTTGGACTGTAGATCAGCCTGGAAGTGTGAAATGCACTGCAGCAAAAAATAATGTTATTTCTTTTTTTATTTTTTTTTTTAAATTGTGAAAAGTTTATTCAGAGGGTCATTTATTATTCAACCCCTCAAACCACAAGAATTCTGTTTGGTTCCCCTAAAGTATTAAGAAGTATTTCAGGCACAAAGAACAATGAGCTTCACATGTTTGGATTAATTATCTCTTTTTCCAGCCTTTTCTGACTAATTAAGAGCCTCCCCAAACTTGTGAACAGCACTCATACTTGGTCAACATGGGAAAGACAAAGGAGCATTCCAAGGCCATCAGAGACAAGATCGTGGAGGGTCACAAGGCTGGCAAGGGGTACAAAACCCTTTCCAAGGAGTTGGGCCTACCTGTCTCCACTGTTGGGAGCATCATCCGGAAGTGGAAGGCTTATGGAACTACTGTTAGCCTTCCCCGGCCTGGACAGCCTTTGAAAGTTTCCACCCGTGCCGAGGCCAGGCTTGTCCAAAGAGTCAAGGCTTACCCAAGGACAACAAGGAAGGAGCTCCGGGAAGATCTTATGGCAGTGGGGACATTGGTTTCAGTCAATACCATAAGTAACGTACTCCTCCGCAATGGTCTCCGTTCCAGACGAGCCCGTAAGGTACCTTTACTTTCAAAGCGTCATGTCAAGGCTCGTCTACAGTTTGCTCATGATCACTTGGAGGACTCTGAGACAGACTGGTTCAAGGTTCTTTGGTCTGATGAGACCAAGATCGAGATCTTTGGTGCCAACCACACACGTGACGTTTGGAGACTGGATGGCACTGCATACGACCCCAAGAATACCATCCCTACAGTCAAGCATGGTGGTGGCAGCATCATGCTGTGGGGCTGTTTCTTAGCCAAGGGGCCTGGCCATCTGGTCCGCATCCATGGGAAGATGGATAGCACGGCCTACCTGGAGATTTTGGCCAAGAACCTCCGCTCCTCCATCAAGGATCTTAAGATGGTTCATCATTTCATCTTTCAACAAGACAACGACCCAAAGCACACAGCCAAGAAAACCAAGGCCTGGTTCAAGAGGGAAAAAATCAAGGTGTTGCAGTGGCCTAGTCAGTCTCCTGACCTTAACCCAATTGAAAACTTGTGAAAAGAGCTCAAGATTAAAGTCCACATGAGACACCCAAAGAACCTAGATAACTTGGAGAAGATCTGCATGGAGGAGTGGGCCAAGATAACTCCAGAGACCTGTGCCAGCCTGATCAGGCCTTATAAAAGACGATTATTAGCTGTTATTGCAAACAAGGGTTATTCCACAAAATATTAAACCTAGGGGTTGAATAATAATTGACCCACACTTTTATGTTGAAAATTTATTAAAATTTAACTGAGCAACATAACTTGTTGGTTTGTAAGATTTATGCATCTGATAATAAATCCTGCTCTTGTTTGAAGTTTGCAGGCTCTAACTTATTTGCATCTTATCAAACCTGCTAAATCTGCAGGGGGTTGAAAACTACTTGTAGGCACTGTATCTATATATCCCTTTCTCTCTCTTTATGTATATATATATATATATATATATATATATATATATATATATATATATATATATATATATATATATATATATATATTATATACATATATTATGCTTATAGCTCAGTATCTATCTACAGTATATACTGTACATATCTCATATTTCTATATATCTCTATTTCTCTCTATATCTATATTTTATGTTTCAAATAGATATACGTAGATGATATATGATAGATGTAATAGACCTACAAATACAAAAAGATGTACGGTAGATCAATAGGTGCATAGATAGATAGATAGATAAGACAGATATCTATAGATAGATACCTGTACAGAGATATCTAAATAATATCTGTCTCTAATTTTAGCAGAGTGTGGACTGCTAGACAGAGTTGTAGTGTGTAGAGTATAATAGATTTCTTCAGTGCTGAGGCATTGGTCAAAATGTTATAACAGTCACAATCAGACAAGAGGCAGCAGCTGAGAAGTGCCATGTTACTGAGCAGGAGCTAGATGACATTAGCGGAGCTGATGGGCCCCCTCGCTCCCTGCATATCATAGGGCAGGGGCAGTGTGCACATTGCAGGGGGGCTGTGTGTCAAGCCAATAGCTGACCCAGTGCTGAGAAGTCACTGCTGAGCAGAGCAGGAAGTTAGATCAGAGCTTGTGTGAGGAAAGGCAGTGGAGCTTGTGCTGACAGCCTGACTCAGTACTGTGCCATAGCCTGAAGTAAACTGACCCTGCTTCAGCTGCTGCTGGGAGCGCACACACTGTAGGCTCTGCCCACACCCTCAGAAAGCCGTATACAGTGTGTGTGTGGAGCTAAAGATTGATTTCCCCTTACAACAAGCTTCTGTCTGGTTCAGAAACAGTCTATAGGGACATCTTACAGAATGTTTTTGACAGGTTTACTTCATGATTTGATTTATAAAGTTTATTTGAAAGTTTCTTAAAATAGCTTGCTCTACATTATTATTAGATAAAAGTTAAAATGACTGTTACGCTTTAAGTATTATATTTCATTTTTTTCACTTGGTTAATTTTTTTTAACTAGACAGTATTTATTCAGGTATTTCCAACGAGCAACAAACACAAAAGCAGAAAACTGAGAAAACTGGGAAAATACAATAAGGGCAAAGTATTCAAACAATGAAAACAACCCTATAAATATCACTTATTTACAGCATAAACTGCACAAGTCATTAGGCAGAAGACCAGATAAGATAAGGAATCATTACCTTGTTGACAACAAACATTGTTATTAACCCACAGTAGTATGCAATACAGATAGACAATGTAACAAGGTTTTACAGAAAGCCTGGTAAAGAAAAATATCTACAAAAGAAATAGAGGAGGGAAAAGGAGTGTAAATAAAATGAATTGTGAGTCTGTAATGTAGAAAGGAGATAGTGACCTTGGTATTATTTCATAGAAAAACAAAACAAAGAAAAGGTCACTGAGACTTGAGACTGAACGCAAATGACAAGAGTTACACAAAGGGCTGGGAATATATTGAAACTGGTGCCAACAAAATGTGTATTTGTCAATTAGTTGTTAACTGTCAGAAGTAAACATAATGTATTTGTATCATTAGTTTAAGACTATGTTCACACACTGCATGTTTTCTTAACCACGAAGATGCAGAGTTTTTGGCCCCAAAAAAGCACACCCGCGGCAACAAGGCATCAAAAAGGAATGCGTTTTTTACGTGTTTTTACTGCATTTTGCTCAAAGCGTTTTTTAAGTCAAACCTATTGATTGGAAGGGCTCAAAAACGCTGGTAAAAACGCAAAAAGAATTGACATTCTGCATCTTCAAAAATGAAGCCAAGATGCAGCCAAAAAAAGACGCAGTGTGGACAGCTACATAGAAATCTCATAGACTTTACTGGAAGAAGGAAACATGCATTTAGGTGCTTTTTTGTGACCTCAAAAATGCAGTAAAACATGCAGTGTGCGAATATAGCCTAAGGCCGGAGTCACACAGTACGATCTATTGCGTGATCGCATGAGCGATCGTACCTGCCCCCGTCGTTTGTGCATCACGGGCAATTAGTTGCCCGTGGCGCACAAAGTCGTTAACTCCCTGTCACACCCACTTACCTCCCGGACGACGTCGCTGTGGGCGGCGAACATCCTCTTCCTGAAGGGGGAGGGATGTTTGGCGTCACAGCGACGTCACACAGCGTCAGGCCAATAGAAGCGGAGGGGCTGAGATGAGCGGGACGTAACATCCCACCCACCTCCTTCCTTCCGCATTGCCAGCGGGACGCTGGTAAGCTGTGTTTGTCGTTCCCGGGGTG